>NC_092373.1:40419137-40758528 GCF_030028105.1 Mobula birostris | reverse complement strand
GCAAGTTAGGGTCAAAAAATTTAACGTACAAGTCTAGACAAAGTTTGGTGTCTGCACAATCAATCTAAGGTGCAGATGGGATTACTAATCATATTAAGCAATGTGTTCACCGACTATGCAGCAAAAAAAGCACAGCAGCGTCTCTTAAGCCTTAAGTGACTGAAGAAGTTTGGCATGATCTCTCAAATCTTCAAGATCTTCTACAGCGGCACCATTGAGAGCACCCTGACTGGCTCTATCACTGCCTGGTACGGGAACTGCACCAACCTTGATCGCTGGGCACTGCAGAGAGGGGTATGGACAGCCCAGCGCATCTGTGGATGAGAACTTACCTGTATTGAGGACTTTCCAGCAGCAGGTACAGAAAGGAGGCCTGGAAGACTGGGGACACCAGTCACCTCAACCATAAGCTGTTTCAGCTGCTTCCGGCTGGCGAACGGTACCACAGCATTAACGCCAGGACCAACAGGCTACAGGACAGCTTCTTTCTACAAGCCAAGAGACTTATAAATTCACATGTCTGTGCATTGCTACAGAGTCATGATGTACAGATTTTTACTCCCTCAACTTGTGGGACGGATGTATGATTTATATAAATTCAAATTACTGAAAGGAGTCTAGGATTAAGTGGAGAAATGAAAAATAAATTCTCTGAAAAAATAAATTTGAGTAGCAGTTGAAATAAATCACTTTGAATTCTTCTAATTCTCTTTCTACTGTCATTTTTGACCATCTCCTGAAGAGTAATAGGTAGAAGGTACTGTCATCCACTCAATGCCACCTACCTGGAAATACCCAGCTCTCTGTTCAATCTCTTTGCAACATCTGTTAGCAGATGAGCTGAGTTCCTTCCTACTAAGCAATAGGAAATCTAGGACTAGGCAAGTAGACATTTCTTCCAGGAATATACTGCAAGTTTCATTTCCTAGCCAGTAACACCGTCCCTCTCCCGAGCAGCTGTCCATTACTGATGTAAGCAGGTGATCAATTACCAGCCAGCTACAAGACTAGGTCAAAGGCTGACATTTTGTAGTGAATATCTCATACCTTTGTCTCTCAAAACATGTCCTTTACAAGCTGGAATAGACTCCCTACACCTGAAAATGCAGCTCCAACATTAAATTATAAGAGGCTTAAGACAGGGCAGAGAGTCAGATTCTGCCCCCCCCCCCCCCAGGGTGACAATGTCAAATACTAGAGGTCATAGGTTGAAGATGAGAGGGGGAAGTTTAAGAGAGATTTGTGAGGCAATTTTTTTTTACACATAGTGGAAGGTGCCTGGAACATGCTCCGAGGGGAGGTGGCAGAAGGACGTGCAATAATAATGTTTAGACAGGCGGGGAATGGAGGGAGATGGTGCTGGTGCAGGCAGCAGGATGATTTAAGCTTGACGTTATGACTCATACAGCCATGGTGGGCTGAAGGTGCTGTTCCTATATCAAACTTTGCTGTGTTAAGAAGTTCATTAACCTAGATGGAGCAGCTCACCTGATTAGTATTCAGTACACTACATAGAGTATTTACTTACTGGACTGTTGCTCTGCAAATCCGGGGTATGTCATCTCCAGGAAGGTACAACAAAGTTTTTGGAAGACTCCATTGATAGCATCTCATAGATTAATAAGCAGGCATGTCAGAACCTGAAAGCTACTCCAAAACCTCACTTAAGTACATACTTTATACTTTATTGTTGCCAAACAATTGGTACCGGAACGTACAATCATCAGAGCATTATTTGATTCTGCACTTCCCACTCCCTGGATTACAAATACTAAATATTAAAAATAGTAAAAAGTAGTAAATATTAAAAATTTAAATTATAAATCATGAATAGAAAACAGAAAAATGGAAAGTAAGGTAGTGTAAAAAAACTGAGAAGCTGGTCCGGATATTTGGAGGGTATGGCTCAGATCTGGGTCGGGATCGTTCAGCAGTCTTATTACAGTTGGAAAGAAGCTGTTCCCAAATCTGGCCGTACGAGTCTTCAAGCTCCTGAGCCTTCTCCTGGAGGGAAGAGGGACGAAAAGTCTATTGGCTGGGTGGGTTGTGTCCTTGATTATCCTGGCAGCACTGCTCCGACAGCGTGCGGTGTAAAGTGAATCCAAGGACGGAAGATTGGTTTGTGTGATGTGCTGTGCCGTGTTCACGATCTTCTGCAGCTTCTTTCGATCTTGGACAGGACAACTTCCATACCAGGTTGTGTTGCACCCTAGAAGAATGCTTTCTACGGTGCATCTATAAAAATTCGTGAGGGTTTTAGGGCACAGGCCAAATTTCTTTAGTTTTCTCAGGAAGTAAAGGCGCTGGTGGACCTTCTTGGCAGTGAACTCTGCTTGGTTGGACCAAGTCAGGTCATGTGTGATATTGACCCTGAAGAGCTTAAAGCTTTTGACCTGTTTCACTTGCGCACCACCGATGTAAATTGGGTCCTGCGGTCCACACTCCTTCTGAAGTCAACAACCAATTCCTTCGTCGTGCTGACGTTGAGGGTAAGTTATTGTCTTCGCACCATGCCACCAGGTTCTTAATTTCCTCTCTGTACTCAGACTCATCATTACCCAAGATATGGCCTACAATTGTTGTGTCATCAGCAAACTTATATATTGAGTTTGGTGGAAACTTGGCTACACAATCATGGGTGTACAGTGAGTACAGCAGGGGGCTGAGTACACAGTCTTGTGGGGCACCGGTGCTCAGAGTGATTGTAGAGGAGAGCTTGATCCTCTGATCCTTCAGTGTCACTGAATCAAATTGTTGAAATCCCCCACCCAACAGCACGGTGGAAGTAATAAACACACACTGACTGCCAATTTCCCAGGGGCAATGAACATTGTACAATCAATGCTAGACTTGCTGGAGATGACCCACAAATAAATAATGAAACGTCGGACTACCATTTCCCACCAATGTCAAACTGCTCCCTGGCTTCAGTTCATTCCTGCGGGACTAGGATACTCAGCCCCTCGAGCTTGCTACAGTACTATACCATGCCATAAAGAACATGGGGGTGGGGGTGGGGTCTGGAGTCTCTTACCGCAGCCCCACTTTTGCACACTGCCCCCATGACCCTTGATCCCCATAACACTGAACAATCTATCAGTCATTGCCTTGAATGTGTTCAGCCTCCACAGCATTCTTGATCAGAGATTTCCAAAGTGTCACCACCCTCTTGGCGAAGAACTTCCTGCTCATCCCTCTGCTGGGTAGCCAGACGTTTACTCTGCGGTCGGCCCAATTCCTGACTGGAGAAAACTTTCTATCCTTCACAACTGTGTGATGTTTAGTTTAAGATGGCGCTGGTCAAGCTGAGTGACTACTTATTGGCAGCAAACAAAACAAGGGAAACTACTGAGTACCTTATTAATAACGCTTTATTTATAACCATCATGGCTAACAATGGAGAGGTGCGCGGGGGTGGGGTTGAGGCAGAGTCGAGGTGTCCCCGAGAGCGAGGTAAGACCCGACGTTCGATCAGTTTAAGTACCGGACTGAATTGGAAAGGTTGGGTGTGGGCTGATTCGTAGTGTTGGGGTCCAGGCCTCAGAGCAGTCCAAGAGTGAGAAACAACCCAATGTTTGGATGATTTGAGCGCTGGGCAAGATTGCAAAGGTCAGGGTGTGGGACCGGAGTTGAGAGGTGGGCTGGTTCTGCTTACAGCTCCATGATATTTACTGGACTCATTGCTGACCTGCAGCTGTGGTCTGCTCTGACTACAGTGATGCCTGGTTTTGTGTTTTTCATAAAACTGCAGCTCTGAATGTTACTTGTTTGCACAATATCTTTAATTTCTCTCTGCATATTGGGTGTTTGATGGTCTTTTTTTAAATGGGTTCTATTAGGGTATATCTATTTCGTAGCTGCCTGTAAGGTGACGAATCTCAAGGTTGTATAATGTATACATACTTTGATAATAAATGTACGTTGAACTTTGAACTTTGATTGGGCAAAGCTCTGCTGTCAGTGTCCTAACTTGCACAAAGCCCATTCAACTCTGTGCTAACTCGCTTATAAAAATATGCAAGCAAAAGAAATGAATGGGATCAGGAAGAGGCCAATTTCATGCGGTCAAAAGTTTCCTATTTTCTCTCCATATTCCCTGATCCTATAATACTTTAAATGCCTGTCACTTTCTGCCTTGTGAATATTCAATAAATTTGCAACCGCATCCTATCATAGGACAACCTGGATTTCCACACAAGCTCCAGGTATTGACTAACCAATGTTTTACAAGTTGCAACGTGATATCCCGGATTTTATATTCTATAGCCTGATCTATGAAGTCAGGGACAGTGTGACTGCCTTCTTCACCAGGCTATTGAACTCTGATGTAACTTTCAGAGAACTTAACTTGAATCTCAGCATCTCTTTCTTCATCTACATTCCTTAGGTCCTTTCCATTTACTGTAGATGTCCAACCCTTATTTGACTTCCAAAATGCATCACCTCGCTCTTAGCAGGATTATATTCCATCTTCCTCAGGTTCATTTACGTTTGTACATTATGGGGGTGGTCATGTATGATAGATAGATACTTTATTGATCCCAAAGGAAATTACAGTGACACAGTAGCATTACAAATGCACAGATATACAAATATTAGGAAAAGTACCAAAGAATAAAATATAAGGTGCCTTTAACAATCTAACGGGGGGGGGGGGGGGGCATCACTTCCCCGGCTATCGGTTGACTGATTATAGAGCCTAATGGCTGAGGGTAAGAATGACCTCGTATAGTGCACTTTGGAGTATCAAACTTTGCTTTGTCTATTACTAAAAGTGCTCCTGTGTTCAGCTAAAGTGGCATGCAGAGGGCGAGAAACTTACCCCTGACATCTCCTCTGTACCTACTCCCCAGCACCTTAAACCTGTGTCCTCTTGCGGCAGCCATTTCAGCCCTGGGAAAAAGCCTCTGACTATCCACACGATCAATGTCTCTCATCATCTTATACACCTCTATCAGGTCACCTCTCATCTTCTTGTACACAACCTCTGTGTTGGTGCTCCACTCAAGTCTGTCATCTAGGTACACCCCCAGGTACTTGTTGGTCCTCCATATCCACATCCTCACCATCAGTAGTAACAGGGAGCAATGCAGGTTTGGTTTTCCTGAAGTCCATCAGCATCTCCCTTGTCTTACTGATGTTGAGCTGCAGACGATTCATCTTGCACCGTTTGACAAAGTCCTCCTCCAGGGCCCTGTATTCATCCTCCTGCCTAACCTTTGTACACCCAACTATTGCTGAGTCATCAGAGAATTTCTGCCAATGACATGACTAAGTGTTGTATCTAAATTCCGAGGTATACAGGGTAAACAGGAAGGGAGACAATACAGTCCCCCTGTGGGGCCCCAGTGCTGCTTATAGCCATGTCTGACACACAGCTCTGAAGTCGCACAAACAAATCAGCGTTGATAATATACCCATTGCTGATTAGGCAAGAGAATGATATAATGGAAAGAAGGTGTGGAATTGTAGGTGGAAGGGGAAGTGGAAGTGGAGATCATGATATATCTCTCAGACAGATTCCTTGCGAAGAGCCTGGGTAGAGAGTACTGCCAGCTTGCTTTCATTTTTCTTCTACCGTGGTCCTGCCCTACGCCTTCAGGGCTTTTCCACAGAGCTGGAAGCAAGGCCTGCCTCTTTTAATGGCCAGATTATGAAACGTACAACAGAACACCACAAATTCTGACATTTGCCCCCCGAGGACCGCGTGGCTCCCCCAGAATAGTCCACTGTAGTTTTTATGAGATGGATTTCACTGTGTGTGTGTGTGTACATGTGAACAACATTCCTCCAGACCACAGTGCACCCACAATACATATATCACGCACAGCACATAAAACAAAATCTTACCACAATAGGTGAATAAAATATTATTCAAAATGCATGTGAAGAATACAGCACAGGTAAGCAGTAAACATCTCACCGTCCTAGTGATGGGATCTCAGTGGTGGCAGAGTATTCATCAGTCTCACAGCCCGGGGAGGGAGCTGTTACCTCGACTGGCATTCCTAGTCCTGAAGCTCCTCTACCTCCTTCCTAACAGTAGTGGGTCAGAGAGACTGTGGGATGGGTGATAGGGATCCTCAACAATGTTTCAAGCACTTTGTCTGGTAAATGACACAAGTAGAGGGGCAGGGAGACCCCGGACATCCTCCCGGCAGTTTTTGCTATCCTCTGAATCAGAATCAGGTTTAGTATCACTGGCGTATGTCGTGAAATTTGTTATTTTGGGGCAGCAGTACACTGTAATACATCATGAAAACTATAAATTGCAATAAGAGATATATTAGAAATTAAATTAAATTAAGTAAATAGTGCAAAAAGAGAGGAAAATTACTGAAGTAGTGTTTATGGGTTCTTTATTCATTCAGAAATCTGATGGTGGAAAGGAAGAAGCTGTTCCTGAAGTTGTCTTCAGGCTCCTTTACCTCCTCTTTGATAGAAGCAGTGAAAAGAAGGCGTGTCCTGGTGATGGGGGTTCTTACTGATGGACGCCACCTTTTTGAGGCATTGCCCTTTGAAGGTGTCCTGGTTGCTGGGCTGCCAGTGCCCATGATGGAGCTGGCTGAGTTTACAACCTTGTGCAGCTCTTTCTGATTCTGTGCATACCCCCCCCCCCCCCATACCAGATGGTGACGCAACCAGTTAGAATGCATGATACATCTGTAGAAATTTGTGCGTGTCTTTGGTGACACATCAAATCTCCTCAGACTCCTGATGAAACATAGCTGCTGTCATGCCTTCGTTATAATTGCATCAACATGTTGGACCCAGGACAGATCCTCAGAGATGTTGACACCCAGGAACTTGAAATTGCACACCCTTTCCACTTCTGATTCCTCGATGAGGACTGGTGTGTGTTTCCTCGACTTCCCCTTCCTAAAGTCCACAAACAGTTGCTTGATCTTACTGATGTTGAGTGCAAGGTTATTACTGTGACACCACTCATGATTGTTAAAGATGTTCTTTTAGCTGGGCTGCACAATCCCTCTGCACCTGAGCAAGTATGTTGACCGGCCCTGCGGCTTTGCGTGCAAATCTAAACCCCTAGCAAATTTAGTTACTGTGTGCTGCCTTCATCAATGTTGCTGGAGTGTTATGATGAGGTTGTATAAAGCATTGGTGAGGCGGAATCTCAAGTATTGTGTTCAGTTTTGGTCACCAAATTACAGGAAGGATATTAATAAGGTTGAAAGAGTGCAGAGAAGGTTTACAAGGATGTTGCCGGAACTTGAGAAACTCAGTTACAGAGAAAGGTTGAATAGGTTAGGACTTTATTCCCTGGAACGTAGAAGAATGAGGGGAGGTTTGATAGAGGTATATAAAATTTTGATAGAGTGAACGCAGGCAGCCTTTTTCCACTGAGGCAAGGGGAGAAAAAAAACCAGAGGACATGGGTTAAGGGTGAGGGGGAAAAAGTTTAAAGGGAACATTAGTGGGGGGCTTCTTCACACAGAGAGTGGTGGGAGTATGGAATGAGCTGCCAGACGAGGTGGTAAATGCGGGATCTTTTTTAACATTTAAGAATAAATTGGACAGATAATGGATGGGAGGTGTATGGAGGGATATGGTCCGTGTGCAGGTCCGTAGGCAGAAAATGGTTTGGCACAGCCAAGAAGGGCCAAAAGGCCTGTTTCTGTGCTGTAGTTTTTCTATGGTTTCTATAGTTGCTTTTTCTACTTTGTCTGGAGACAACTGTTATGTGGTGGTGGAAAGGGGAAAAGAGAATTATCTTTCTGCATCTCTTCTGTTTAATGAGATGGATGGTGTTAGGACAGACGTGTGAGAAATAGAAGAGATCTGGATGAGGGCTCTTCTCATGCATAGTAGTGGGGATCAAAACTCATTTTCTGGAAATATAAAAGGATATTTAATTAGTCCTAGAATGGAGAGCCTCTTCATAAGAACAGATGTGGCAGAGGAACTAAAAGAAAGGAATGGCATCCTTGCAAGAGACAGGGTGGGAAGAGATGTAGTCAAGATAACTATGGAAGTCAGTGGGTTTGTAGAAGACGTCAGTGGATAATCTGCTTCTAAAAAGAATGGGAGAAATGTGTCAGAGATGGACCAAGTGAATTTGATGGCAGGGTGGAAATTGGTAGTGAAGTTGATGAAACTGATGAGCTCCCTCATTGGTGCAGGAAGCAGCACCAATTTAGTCATTAATGTAGCAGAGAATGAGTTGGGGAATGTTGCGTGTGTAGATTTGGAACATTGGTTGCTCCACATAGCCAATGAAAAGGCAGGCATGACTGGGGCCCATGTCGGTGCCCCTGGCTACACCCTTGGTCTAAAGAAAGTAGGAGCAGCTGTAAGAAAAGTTGCTGAGGATGAACACCTGTAGTGAGGGATGGTGGAGAGGAACCAGTTGTGTCTATTATCCAGAAAGAAGCAGAGAACCTGGAGGCCTTCCTTGCAGGGGTGGGGGAGGGGGTAGTATAGTCATAGTCATACTTTATTAATCCCGGGGGAAATTGGTTTTCGTTACAGTTGCTCCATAAATAATAAATAGTAATAGAACCATAAATAATTAAATAGTAATATGTAAATTATACCAGTAAATTATGAAATAAATCCAGGACCAGCCTATTGGCTCAGAATGTCTGACCCTCCGAGGGAGGAGTTGTGAAGTTTGATGGCCACAGGCAGGAATGACTTCCTATGATGCTCAGTGCTGCATCTCAGTGGAATGAGTCTCTGGCTGAATGTACTCCTGTGCCCACCCAGTACATTATGTAGTGGATGGGAGACATTGACCAAGATGGCATGCAACTTAGGCAGCATCCTCTTTTCAGAGACCACCGTGAGAGAGTCCAGTTCCATCCCCACAACATCACTGGCCTTACGAATGAGTTTGTTGATTCTGTTGGTGTCTGCCACCCTCAGCCTGCTGCCCCAGCACACAACAGCAAACATGATATCACTGGCCACCACAGACTCGTAGAACATCCTCAGCATCGTCCGGCAGATATTCAAGGACCTCAGTCTCCTCAGGAAATAGAGACGGCTCTGACCCTTCTTGTAGACAGCCTCAGTGTTCTTTGACCAGTCCAGTTTATTGTCAATTCGTATCCCCAGGTATTTGTAATCCTCCACCATGTCCACACTGACCCTCTGGATGGAAACAAGGGTCACCGGTACCTTAGCTCTCCTCGGGTCTACCACCAGCTCCTTAGTCTTTTTCACATTAAGCTGCAGATAATTCTGCTCACACCATGTGACAAAGTTTCCTACCGTAGCCCTGCGCTCAGCCTCATCTCCTTTGCTGATGCATCCAACTATGGCAGAGTCATCCGAAAACTTCTGAAGATGACAAGACTCTGTGCAGTATACAGGGAATGCTCATCCATAGTGAAAATTAGACAGTTGGGGCCAAGGAACTGCAAGTTGTGTAAATCGTAGAGAACATGCGAAATGCTATGGATATAGGTAGGAAGAGATTGAACCAAGAGGGACAAGATGCAGTTGAGATGTGAGTTCCCTCTACTTTGCAGAGGCTAGGCAGTAGCTCTTGGGCACCTCCTCTTGCTTACTCCTGAAACAGGACCCCACTGAGAAGCATCACCTATTGTCTCCCACACCATCACTGATCTCAGCACCCTCAGAGCCCTCTCCACTACAACTTGTTCTCTAGACCTGCACTGGCCATTTCTACCTCTGACCCAAGATCTACAAACCTTACTGCCCTTGTATACACATGGATATCTGTCTGCTTCTGTCCTACTGAACTTGTATCCTTGTATCTCAACTCCATCTTGTTTCTCTTGGTGATCCCAGCAAAGTGACTGCCTCTCTTTCACTCCAAATTCAACCCATGTGGCATTGTTAGACAATCCCTCCAGAATATCATCTCTTAGCATTGCTGTGATGTTCTCCCTAATCAATAGTTCAACTCCCCTTACTCTTTTGCATTTCCCTCTGTCATATCTGAAACTTCTATACCTGGAACAATGAGCTACCAGTCTTGCCCTCCCCTCAATAATGTACTAACATATGCTTTAAACTCATTTATCCCTTCACAGTTTGTCAATCTTATGAAATCTCAGCTTGAGAGTTCTGTAGCCATAGTCATAGTCATACTTTATTGATCCTGGGGGAAATTGGTTAAGGTGCTCAGTTATTGCTAGAAACGTGTAGTGAGAAAACTGAAGGATGTGGCAATGGAATGGGAAAGTACAGGTGAGGTGGAAAGTCATCCATGTATTGTTTAGAGACCCAAACAGCTACTTGCCTTATGTTCTTACTCAAGTAGCATTCCCATGATGCTTTACAAGTGCCCATTGCTCAAATGTAAGGCCAGAGTGGCATCAAACTGGAAGGGTACCTTGTTCAAATCCAATCCTGTTCTTGCCTGCAAGGCATGCATCCAGCACCTGATGTTGTAAAGCAGCTGGATGCAGGAATTCTGCAGATACAGTGCCAGGTTTTGTTGATGAACACAGAATTCTTCAGCAGCAATGCACATTAGGGGTGTTGTACGATGAGGGATTCCACATCTTATCAGATGATGTTTCTGTATTTGTGCTGGCACCATGCACTAAGGAGATACAGGATAATCACAGACTGCCTTTACATTGTTACATTTATGATAGGATCATTATTTTTGTTGTAAGGGCTTTGCTTTCCATAAATAGGTTTGTGCCAACAACTTCTGTCAGGTAAGGTTTCTCCCCAGTTTTGTCAAATTGAAAGTTTAAAATATTCTGACTAGGCAGACAGCATCAGAAGAAAATCGTGGAAGCTGTCAAATTAAAAGTTTTAAATATTCTGACCCGGCAGACAGCATCAGAAGAAAATTGTGGAAGCAGACAAATCCTGATTTATTGTCCACATCCTGTAAAAGATAATGGCATTTTTTTTAATCTGTGAGAATGACTCAATTTTTCCAATTATGATCCAATTGAGATATGAGCCCTCACCTAGTTTTTTAATTGTTCTCTCAGGGTACTACCACAAACATTGTGTTTGGGCTTCTAAAATCTTACTATAATCACTGCTGTGTCATTAAGCACTGTTTTGTGGTTGTCAGTTGCCATCTAGTCTCTCATCCACTTGACCTTCTTCTTGTGTGTGTCTGGAAGATGCTGAAGAGTGAGCCCTTCTGTGAAGAACAGTGTAGTTGTTGGGCTGCTCAGTCAACAGACAGTCACACACGATGATCTTTTGCGGTTCTGGGCCAGTGAAGCCCATCTGCAGATTACACAGTTTCCTTGTGGGTAGCAGCTGTCCAGACTTGCTGCCTGAGGCAGGATGTTTGACTGTGTTAAAGCTAAATCAAATCATGTATTTTTAATATGGGCCAGACAACAGCAATCTGAACAGAGACTGACTAATTTTCTCATTTTAGCCCACAGAACTGCAGGCCAGTTAATAGAAATTGACTGAAGTTTCTGCTGAGTTAACTAATAATTGCAGACTGAAAGCTGAACTTGTAATCTACATTATGGTCTACGAGTGAATCACTGAGAAAATGACAATGATTTATATGATAAACTTTGTTATGTGAATCATTGCAATTTTTTTCTGCCATGTACTCTCTAACCCAAATATTTTTCACACAGGGGGACGAAGCAGAGATGGTGCACCAATCATCACTTTTCCAGAACACACTGCCTTTGGGGACCTTTCTGATGAGGATTTTCTTAATGTTGTAACATACTTGACCAGCATTCCAAGGTAGGCTAAGCTGTAAATAATATAATCATATAATACCTTGTAATTTGCACCCTAAATGATAGCTTTGAGCTAATATATTATTTATTATACTACAGGACAATTCACATTATGACTCCTGGGGAATCTCAGCCTATCAGCGCAGAATCTTGACCGAGAATGTTAACTATCTCTCTGCCTCCACAGATGCTGCCTGATCTGCTGAGATCTTCCAGTAGATTGTTTCATGCTCCACTTACCAGCTTCTGCAATCTTTTGTGTTGCCAGGATCATTTAAATGGGAGTAGTTTACTGTATATCTAACAAATCAGCACCAAGAAAATACCCATTCTTAAGAGTGTGTGATGGTAAATGTGGAGGGGAACGTTGACTCAGACCATGAGAGGCCTGCGTCGGGCATTTTCATGCCTTACAAGGCGCAGATTGGAAGTCTGTGTGGGGCGCCACTCCTCGCACAGACTAGAGCAATGTGTGATTAAATGCCTTGCTCAAGGGCACAAACATGCTGCCACAGCTGAGGCTCGAACTAGCAACCTTGAGATAACTAGTCGAATGCCTTAACCACTTTGGCCACATGCCCAGCACAATGAGGGAAGGAAGATTAGGGTGTTGGATTGTAGGAGGAGGTGGAAGTGGAGTCGCAGATCCTCCTAAAATACTGGAACAGGTTTCTTGTGAAGAACCCGTGCAGACAATTGTGACCAGCTTGCCCTCTGTGTTCTCTTCTTTTACTGTGGTCCTGCCCCAGGTCTTCAGCTCTTTCCTGTAGAGCCGGAGGCAACGGCTACCCCTCTTGATGCCCAGGTTTTGAAACATACACTAGAACATTACAAATGCTGACAGCTGTCCCACTGAGTACACATTCACAGTCTGATTGGCAGGATTGCTGTTTCATGTGAGGGCACGGATTTCACAGTGTGCAACCCGTGGACGTGAGAATTGGCTGTACAGGGATCATTAGCTGTGTGGGAGTCAAAAGCCTTTGCTGCCTCTAACCACCATCTGGCTTGCTCTGCCTGGTGAAACACAGGTGGCATAGCATTTGAAATGGAAGTGTGATCAATGCAGGTAGGGGATTGGGCAGTGATTTGCATTATTTTCTGCCACTGGTGTTACAAAAGCTGTAGGACTTTCCTACTATTGACTTAAAGTGACAATTCACTCTTCTGTGCTATCTCCTTACAAAGGCGAGTGCTGTCAGCTTCTGAACCAGTGGCTGAGAACCTGAAGTCTGGTTACTACATACTCTCTTCACCAGCCTTTCCTTGAGTTTCTTACATTACCTGTTGGATTGTGGTTCTTAAGTGCCTTATCTAAAATAGGGTAAACATTATGTAGTGGCAGAGAGAGAGGGGATTATCCCTCCCGTCTTTCATCTCATAAAGCAGAAGAGAGTATGGAATGAGAGAGAAATGGGAATTTGGAAAAGAACTAGGTGTGAAGAGCAGAAATAAAATTCAGTGGGTCAAGCAACATCTGTGGAGGTGAAGGGATGGTTGATGTTTTAGGTACAAATCCTGCACCAGGACTGAGAATTTAGAGGGAAGATGGCCAGTTTTTAGAAGCCAGAGGGAGAGTAGAGATAGAGGGCGGAAGGTAGAACCAGATGAGGGAGGGATGGTGGGCAGGTGAAGCAGGTAGGAGAGGGAATAGGAAAGGAGAACAAAAGGAGAAGAAAGAAGAAACTCAGGTAGATAGGTATGTAGTTGCTAGGTAGAATCAGGCACTGGAAGGTAATGGCAGGGGTGAGGTGAACAAAGGTGCATAGACTGCTAGGAGTGGAAAAGGAAGATGGGGACTCATGATTAACTGAATTTAGATAATTCAATATCCATACTGTGGTTTACAGACTACCAAAGCAAAATTGGAACAACTGGTCTCACCCTGGCAGGGGAGAAGGCGGAGGACAGGCAGGTCAGTGTGAGAATGGGAAGGGTCAGAGGAGGCAAAATAACGTATAATTGGGAGCACCCACTGGCCATTGTGAACGGAGTGCTGGTGCTGTGCAAAATTTCACCTGGTCTGTGCTTGGGTGTGGTGGAGGTCATATGGCCAGCACTATATACAAGAGGAGGAATCACCTGCATCTCCTGCAGGCTGGAGAAAATGCATGTGAATCTCTTCCCTGCCTGGGAGGGCTATTTAGGTTGCTGAACAGTGGTGGAGGGACAGGTTGCAGAGGAAAGTTCCAGGGCACATGAAGAGTTGGAGTAAGAAGTGAAGAGCAGTCCAGGGAGATGTATAGAGAGGATGATCTCTCTGGAAACCGGAAGGAAGTTGTGACTGGTGATGGGACCCTGCTGGAGCTGGTAGGAATGATGAAGGGTAATATACAGAATACAGTGGGGTGAAAGGTGAGAATCAAGGGAACTCTGTCTGTTTTGTCTGGGGAAAAGAGGAGCAGTCAAATCAGACATGGAGTAAATGCATACAAGAACTCTATCAGCTATAGAAGAGGGAAAGCCATATTTCCCGAGAAGAAGGGCATTTCAGAAATCTGAGAGCTTCTTGGGAACAGAGACAGTGGAGATGGAGAAACTGAAAGAATAGGATGGTGGTCTTATCGAAAGCAGGGTGGGATGGAATATATTCTAGTGAGCTGAGGGTTTGTAATGGATAATTTGTCCAGTGAGGTAGAGACAGAGGTATAGAGAAAAGGAAGAGGGATAATTCGGATGAATTTGTGGACAGGGTGGGAATTGGTAGCAAAGGTGATAAAACTGATGAGCTCCACAGAAGTGCAGGAAACAGCATTGATATGGCAAAAAAAAAGAATTAGGATGCCAGAGTAGGACAGTTCCTTGTTGCAACCAAAAGACAGGTGTAGCTGGGGCCTGTACATCTGCCCATGGCTACACCTTTCATTTGTAGAAATTGGGAGGAGCTGAAAGAGAAGTTGTTGAGGGTAAGAACAAGTCTGGTCAGACAGATGAAACTTAGTGGTGAGGTCCTGAACATAGATCTTTGGTAAGCAGGTATAGGGTGGTTGCGGAACGTGAAAATGCTGCTGTTTTCAATGATTTCAGATACGTGGCTAGCCAAGCCCTCAACAATGAGCATTTCAGGAACCAACACCATTGTTTCTGAGGGGTTTAAAACATCTATTTGGCTCCTGTATTCATCAACTTTGCAACACCTTGTCATGCAGTAGATGGCTAGTAGGTCAATAGCTGTGAATAATCTTGGTGATGTAGCTGCTGTGGTCTTACCAGTCCACATTAGAGGTCTGAGGTGTCGATACAATGCATTGAGCGCCACTCAACCCGGGGTTAATAGGAAGGTATATTTGATAATAAAACCATTGAATTTGACCGTCTCAATAGGATTAGTGAAATTCAGCGAAGAACCTTCTGGACCTGGCAAAAATTAATCCCCTCTCATTTTCTTCCAGTGTAATGATATCATTAATTGACAAGTCGCTTGCTTGTGGATCAATGGTCACGTTAGGTATGCACCACAATCAACCAAGTCGGTTTACCATTTCTTTCAAAGTTACCCATCCATACAAAGTCATAGAAGAGGATTACAGTTTTATGTGTAGGAAGGGCTCTCAGACCTACGGTTTTGAATACATTGCTTGTAACTTCACAGTTCTTCATGATTTACTTACCTACAGAACAAAAGAGGTTAAGTACCCCCCCCCCCCCCGCCCTGGCCGTGCTATGAACTCTTGGTAAATATGGCCAGCAACCACAACTCCCTAATCATTGAATATGTTCATTACATCTAAATAATTTTGGAAAAGTTCAAAAATATAGAGTTGGCTGTGAAAAAAAGCCTTCCATTTAATGTGATTGCACTATTCATAGCAGCAGCTGCAAAAATTCAGGTGTTGCTTTGCTACAGAACAATACAAAATGAAAACCTTCCTATTGAATTAACAGGAAAACAAGCAATGTATGGAAATAATTGTACCTGATTCTCTCTTGTCTGAGTCACAATGCTTAATTTATTTTTAATCCAAGGATGAAGGATATTCATTTGTGAGTCGAATAAAAATAGGCTTTAATTTTCATGTACCTTTTTAATCATTTTGATTAAAGATTGTAGTTTATTAGTTAAAAATAAATTTTGAGTTAGTATGAAGTTGTTAGGCTTTATGTTCACATAGAGCATTAAGTGATCATTATGAAAGGGAACTTTATTCTGCAATGTTTCAAAGAGGAAGAGTTGATTGGCCTAGAGCAGACGATGACAATATTATCTGTATCCACAAGACTGTTTGCTACAGCCGATTTGTGAGTAATAAGAGCTGGTGAGGCAAATCGCAAGTAAAATTATCCCAAACCTTTTCTGTTGATTAAGGATATGTCTGCCCATTTTGCCAGGAAATACACAACAACAGTTGAAAAGGAAATTAGAAGGCCTACCTTTAGCAACACACAAAGTGTGGCCGGATCTCCACAGGTCAATCAGCAGCTATGGAGGGGAATAAACAGTTGATGTTTTGGGCTGAGAGCCTTCACCAGGGCCGCATGCTTACCTTTAGTACAAGTTTCTCTCTCAGAATTGTAAACTGAGGAAGAATTAACACCTTAACACTTGCTAAGGCAGGGGAAAACAATAGAAAAAGAGGATAAGGAGAACAAATTGGAAACCAGAAAGGATTGACAAAAGCTCACCTGTTTGTTTATTTATTGAGATACAGCTTGAAGCAGGTCCTTCTGGCCCTTTGAGCTGCGCTACCCATCAATCTCCTAGTTTAATCCCAGCCTAATCAGGGGACAGTTTGCAATGACCAATTACCCTACCAATCGGTAGCTCTGTGGAATGTGGGAGGAAACCAGAGCAGCTGGGGAAAACCCGGGCAGTCACTGGGAGCATGTACAAACTTACAGGCAGCGGCAGGAATTTAACCTGGGTCATCCGCACTGTAAAGCATTGTGCTAACTGTGCCGCCCTAAATTAAATTTCAATTTTTCAATAGGTACGTTCAATGTCAGAGAGATGTATACAACATACATCCTGAAATTCTTCTTCGCAAACATCCACGAAAACAGGGGAGTGCCCCAAAGAATGAATGACAGTTAAATATTAAAACCCCAAAGCCCCCACCAACTCCACTCTCCCATGCACAAGCAGCAGCAAAGCAACAACCCCCCCCCCCAAACGAAAGAGCAGCGGCACCCCGCACCGAGCACTCAAGCGTGCAGCAAAGCATCAGTGAAGACAGACACTTGCAGTACCTCAAAGACTACTCATTCACCCGGTAACTCGACATATCGCAGGCTCTCATTTTCCCTAATAAGGGGAAAAGACATTTTTATCAAGGTGTGCAATGGAAGTTATAGAAGTTGACAAAAAGAGATTTAAATCAGTTATGTATTTGAGTGATCTGAATATAATTTGAACATTTCATGTTCAAATCAAAGCTTTAATCAAAGACAAGAAAATTCATTGTCAGAAATGCTTCTCTCCACTTCAAAAATATAATAATCATATTAAAGCCAAGTTGCCTCAGTTATATTATAGACAATAGACAATAGGTGCAGAAGTAGACCATTCGGCCCTTCGAGCCTGCACCGCCATTCTGAGATCATGGCTGATCATCTACTATCAATACCCGGTTCCTGCCTTGTCCCCATAACCCTTGATTCTCCTATCCATAAGATACCTATCTAGCTCCTTCTTGAAAGCATCCAGAGAATTGGCCTCCACTGCCTTCTGAGGCAGGGTGTTCCATACCTCCACAACTCTCTGGGAGAAGTTGTTCCTCCTCAACTCTGTCCTAAATGACCTATCCCTTGTTCTTAAACCATGCCCTCTGGTACTGGACTCTCCCAGCATCTGGAACATATTTCCTGCCTCTATCTTGTCCAATCTCTTAATAATCTTATATGTCTCAATCAGATTCCCCTTCAAGCTCCTTAATTCCAGTGTGTACAAGCCCAGTCTCTCTAACCTCTCTGCGTAAGACAGTCCAGACATCCCAGGAATTAACCTAGTGAACCTACGCTGCACCTCCTTCACAGCCAGGATGTCCTTCCTTAACCCTGGAGACCAAAACTGCACACAATACTCCAGGTGTGGTCTCACCAGGGCCCTGTACAAATGCAAAAGGATTTCCTTGCTCTTGTACTCAATTCCCTTTGTAATAAAGGCCAACATTCCATTAGCCTTCTTCACTGCCTGCTGCACTTGCTCATTCACCTTCAGAGACTGATGAACAAGTACTCCTCGATCTCTTTGTATTTCTCCCTTACCTAACTCCACACAGTTCAGATAAAAATCTGCCTTCCTGTTCTTGCTCCCAAATTGAATAACCTCACACTTATTCACATTAAACGCCATCTGCCAAGTTTCTGCCCACTCACCCAGCCTATCCAAGTCACCTTGAATTCTCCTAACATCCTCATCACATGTCACACTGCCACCCAACTTAGTATCATCAGCAAACTTGCTGATGTTATTCACAATGCCTTCCTCTAAATCATTGACGTAAATCGTAAGCAGTTATGGTCCCAATACCGAGCCCTGTGGCACCCCACTAGTCACTACTTGCCATTCCGAGAAACACCCATTCACTGCTACCCTTTGCTTTCTATCTGCCAACCAGTTTTCTATGCATGTCAATATCCTCCCCCCAATGCCATGAGCTCTGATGAGCTCTGCAGCTAATTATTTGTATGTGTTACAGATGCTCCTATATACACCTCTTGTCACTAAAGTTATTTTTTGCCAGTATTCACTGTCATTCATCAAGGTTGGGTGCTAGTATTGAGTTACCATAGAGTACACATGGAATTGTATCCCAGTAAGATGTCAGTGCCTCCAGGGAAAGAGAGAGAGGGCAGGAGAGATATTCGACAAGAAGATAATTGCATGGTTGACAGTGCTATTTTGCTGAAATATAATTTAACTGGAGAACTGATGAGAGAACATAATCCATGCCTAAATATAGATTTTTGTTTTCTGATCATTCCTAATCTGTACACATCTCTAAATATTTTGTCAAATGTTCATTGTTGTGAAGTAATTCAAAACATTTTAAAGCGATTTGGCTAATTATATTCTGTACACTCTTAAAGACCTTTGATAACTCTGATAATCTGTGATGATTTTATTATAGTCTAGATGCCGCCAGTATTGGATTTATCATAATTATTGACAGAAGAGGAGACAAATGGAGTTCAGTCAAAGCATCATTAATGCGTATAGCAGTGAGTAAAATTTGCATTATTTAAATTAATTTATATTATTCATTACATTTATATCGAGCTTGCACTTTTCCCAGAAATACAAAAAGGCCTATCTCTAAAGCAATTCTTTATTTTTAAGAAACTTCAATTTTGTGCAACATTCAAGTATAATAAAATGATATCCAAATTATTATCACTATTTGTTAATCAACAAGCTAACATGATAATTAAATATATAAAAATGAGTGGGTACATCCTTTGTAAATGTCAAATACTATTTTTGGAACTTATTTATTACTATAGTGATGGGAATTGAACTGCTTTGCATTAAGTTCAAAGTAAATTTTTTTATAAGAGTGCATGCATGTTGCCATATTCATTTTCTTGCAGCCATAATCAGTAGATACAAGTAACACAGTAGAATCAGTGAAAGACCACACCCAACAGGACAGACAAACAAATGTGCGAAGGAGAACAAACTGTGCAAATAAGAAAGAGAAATAATAATAAATAAATTTTGAGAAGATGAGATGAAGGTGAGCCGATAGGTTGTGGGGAGAGTTCGGTGATGGGGTGAGTGAAGTTGTGTGGAGTTATCTCCACTGCTTCAGGAGACTGATGGATCAGGGGTAATAACGGTCCCTGAATCTGGTGGTAATGGTCCTGAGGCTCCTGTACCTTCTACCTGTTGGTAGCAGTGAGCAAAGACCATAGCCTGGGTGGTGGAGGTCCTTGGTGATGGATGCTGCTTTCTTGCGACTGTGCTCTGTGTAGATGTGCTCAGTGGTGGAGAGGACTTTACCCGTGATGGACTTGGCTGTATCCACTACTTTTTGTAGTATTTTCCATTCAAGAACATTGGTGTTTCCATACCATGATAAAACTACTCAATAAACTCTCCACCACACATTTATAGAAGTTTGGCAATGTTTTAGACGTTATGCTGAATCTTTGCAGACTTCTAAGGAAGTAAAGGCGCTGCTGTGCTTTCTTTGTAATGGCACATGTGTGCTGGGCCCAGGACAGATCCTCTGAAATAATTTGAGCAAGATAGCATGTGCACAGCATTATTTATGATTGTTGAGTTGTTGAAGCTGTGGAATTGGAGTCTGACCAAGGCAGCTTGGAATAGGTAAGTCAATTGAACAAAGGTAAGGGTTGAGAGTTGAAGTGGTGAATGGGTGAGAGTGGAAATGGTGAATGGCTGATGCAGAACAACAGTAGGGGAACGTTTCAAAGATGGAAGTGGGTTGTCTTTGTGATTAAGGGGATAGGGAACTGATAGTCAGTATATTGCCAGTTCTAATGCAGAGTCAGGTGAAAACTGAAGTCAGTGGGGGGATAATGACAGGCATTGAACTTGCATAGAAAAATCTGAAGATAACAGCTTTGGCCTTGCTAGACTTAAATGTGATTTGTTTAAGGCCAATTGGTGGCGAAGGGGTGTGACAATCGTTTACTGATTCCATGTTGATGCTAAGGGCTGATTTGTGAGATAGTGGTGGGAGATGGTAAGATGAGGAAGTGACTGACAGCCTAACGAAGAACCATATTAGAGGATTGACAAAAAAAGAGAAGGGGAAGGAATGATATGGTTAGGTCTACCAACCGTTGAAATGTGGTGAGTTATAACAAGTTCCACATGAATAGAAAGTGTGCATGGAGCAGGCCAGATTCCAACCCAGGACCACTCATCTCGAAGCCCAGTGTGAATGCCACTACGCTACCAGCTGGCTGATACATCACCAGAGCTTGATGTTGTTATTTGATAATATTCATACTTGCCTTCAGATTTTTTGCTGTATTTTCTATGAGATGTTAATACATACTGCAACATAGTGATAATCAGAAAGAGTTGTAAATAAAGAATTGAACAAGAATGTGAATGTATTTAAGAATATGAATGGATGGTTTCAAAAAGTTGTGGAAAGTGAAAAATTGATCAAGATGCCAAAATAAGATTAGATTAGCATGGCATAATGATATTAGGAATATTGAGGAAAATGGACACGATCTAATGGCTTCTTATGCAAGTTTCAGTATTTTTAACTCAACAGTCGGCATGTTTTTTTGTTAAGTTTTAGGGCTTTAGTTAGCAAAGAGAGTTATAGCATTTGAAACAAAGATATGTGTCATTTGTGTCGAATTTTTTCCCCCAGTAGAGTCATTCTCTTACCTTTTGCAATTATCTTTTTGCCTAAACTTTCTTCATATCATTCACTTTATTATTGTCATTTCCTTTTATTCTGTTTCCCCTTTTTTTCTGGGTTTATTGCTTAAACTGCTGAATTCTTTGCATAGTTGACCAGAAATAGACAAATTAGTCAGAAAGCAGCACATTAACGAGAAACACACAAGCTCAAAGCTACATTGAGTTGTTTTCAACCTGGTCTGATCAAATCTATTTGGACTAGTATAAAAAATTTCCCTACTTGTTAACCATTTTTCATGAATGTCATAATGACACATCATTGGAATAGAACTTTTACAGAAAATCAAGATTTAATATAATATTCAAATATATTGGGTCTTTATGTTAAAGTTTACATTAAGGTATAATGGTAGAGAACAAAACTTCATTTTTCTGTAACTGAGAACTTACTGCATAATATATTGTGTTACATTTTTTATCAATACATTTTATAGAGTTGATATTAATAGGAAGTTGAACATGATTCAGCATGTTTTTCGTGGCGATTTTTAACATTGCACTTTCCATCATGGTATCTTTCTTGCCAAGCAGCCTCCCAGTATAACCAAAGCTGTTTTGCATTTGCTATTAGAAAACCAACAAATACTCAACAGTCATCAATCAGAAACGCTTTTCCACAGATGCTACATGACTTGCCAAGTACTTTGAAAATCTTCTTTCACAGGTTTACTGTGTCTATCTTGTTTTGTTTTTAAATATTAAGTGAAGCCTTCAAAAGGTTAGCAAGGCTTGAAGGAAAACATTTCATCCACTCCTGACACTTTCATATGCATTTCACATCCACCTATCGTTATCATCTGCTTCAAAGTACTGCTGCTGATTCCTCTCCCTTTATTGCCCACAATCAACACCCAATTGCCTCTCCATCCATTGCTCCCTTCTGTCTCGTGTGGTCTCATGGGTCTTAACATGTGTTTAGATATGAATAGATTGGACTTCATCCCTCTCCACCCAATGTGATTGCAAGACCTTTATGTTGTAGACAAGGATGAGGACTGGAAGCATCCAAACCGCTCTGATCCTATTGACTTCATTGGCAAATGTTGGCCCAGTACCAATGTTTGGCATTCATGAGGCTATGATGACCGAGATTTTGGCATCTCTCTCATTCTCCTTTAGGGAGCATTTCCAGGGAACCTGCAGCTTGTGTTTGTACTACGGCCTTCCCGGTTCATCCAGCGGACCATTGCAGATATTGGTATCAAGCTTCAGCGAGATGACTTTAAAATGAAGGTACCGGTAAGCATTGATTTTAATTTTTATTCCTATAAACTCGCAAGTGTGATATTTCTGGCAGTTGGAGGTCTTGCATAGAAAGAACAGCAAAGAAATAATCCACTTGGACCACTCAGTCTGTGGCTTGTAATTACTGCTTCTCATGAACTGGCTGCCACTCTATCTATATCCAACCCTGCCTGTATTTACTTTTATCCCTTTCCCTAATGTACCTACCTAACTTTCCCCAAAGGACACGTGTAGTTCTCTAGTTATTCTTTTCCTTTTTATGATGCTGGTTAGAGCTCAGGAGAATAATAGTCCATATGATAATAAAAGAGTCCCGGCTTTTAATTTATATTGATCAAACAACTGTTGCCCTAAACTTCAGTTACTTTTAAGATAATGGAAAATTGTCATTATGTAAGCTAATGATGAATATGTTTGAAGCATCAAAAAGGATAGATAAATGAGCATGCTTAGATTCATTAATAACGGTTTCATAAATTAAGCTGCCGATGAGCAAAACTTTGTACTGTATACAAGTTTATTTTAGGCAAGACACTTACATAAAATTAGGAATGAATAAAATTATTATATTGCAATGGACTAAACGGGAACAGAGGCCCAATTTGATTAACTTGCCATCTATAGCTACACTTTTCCTTGATCTAATGTTGAAAAATTACAATTATTTGACAATCTATAATCTGTTCAAAATATCTATAGATACAGTATATCAACATTGTGACAATATCAGACATCAACATATCTTGTCAGAAATAGTCATTTTACACAAGTAATCCAAAATACATCTCTGCATCATAGATGATCAATTTAGTAATCTAATCAATTATTAAGCATACCTTGAAGGCAACATGCACATACAGTATATGCATTTATGCACAATAAATGTTACAAATTTAGTGAGAAAGGAGCGGGAATCATATGTAAGTTTAGGAAAGAAATTGAACAGGGCCTTTGAGGAATATAAAAGAAGCAGGAAAGAGCCCTTGAGGAAAGAGAAGCAGAATAAACGGTGTAAAGACGGTAAGGTAGAAGGGCTGAAATGTGTGTACCTCAGTGCAAGAAGTATCAGGAACAAAGGTGATGAACTGAGAGCTTGGATACATACACGGAATTATGATGTAGTGGCCATTACAGAGACTTGGCTGGCACCAGGGCAGGAATGGATTCTCAATATTCCTGGATTTCAGTGCTTTAAACGGGATAGAGAGGGCAGAAAAAGGGGAGGAGGGGTGGCATTACTGGTCAGGGATACTATTACAGCTACAGAAAGAGTGGATAATGCAGCAGGATCCTCTTTTGAGTCAATATGGGTGGAAGTCAGGAACAGGAAGGGAGCAGTTACTCTATTGGGAGTATTCTATAGGCCCTCTGGTAGCAGCAGAGATACAGAGGAGCAGATTGGGAGGCAGATTTTGGAAAGGTGTAAAAATAACAGGGTTGTTATCATGGGTGACTTTAACTTCCCTAATATTGATTGGCACCTGATTAGTTCCAAGGGTTTAGATGGGGCAGAGTTTGTTAAGTGTGTCCAGGATGGATTCCTGTCACAGTATGTGGACAGGCCGACCAGGGAGAATGCCATACTAGATCTAGTACTAGGTAATGAACCGGGTCAGGTCACAGATCTCTCAGTGGGTAAGCATCTGGGGGACAGTGACCACCGCTCCCTGGCCCTTAGCATTATCATGGAAAAGGATAGAATCAGAGAGGACAGGAAAGTTTTTAATTGGGGAAAGGCAAATTATGAGGCTATAAGGCTAGAACTTGCGGGTGTGAATTGGGATGATGGTTTTGCAGGGAAATGTACTATGGACATGTGGTCGATGTTTAGAGATCAGGATGTTAGGGATAAATTTGTCCCGGTGAGGAAGATAAAGAATGGTAGGGTGAAGGAACCATGGGTGACAAGTGAGGTGGGAAATCTAGTCAGGTGGAAGAAGGCAGCATACATGAGGTTTAGGAAGCAAGGATCAGATGGGTCTATTGAGGAATATAGGGAAGCAAGAAAGGAGCTTAAGAAGGGGCTGAGGAGAGCAAGAAGGGGGCATGAGAAGGCCTTGGCGAGTAGAGTAAAGGAAAACCCCAAGGCATTCTTCAATTATGTGAAGAAAAAAAGGATGACAGGAGTGAAGGTAGGACCGATTAGAGATAAAGATGGGAAGATGTGCCTGGAGGCTGTGGAAGTGAGCGAGGTCCTCAATGAATACTTCTCTTCAGTATTCACCAATGAGAGGGAACTTGATGATGGTGAGGACAATACGAGTGAAGCTGATGTTCTGGAGCATGTTGATATTAAGGGAGGGGAGGTGTTGGAGTTGTTAAAATACACTAGGACAGATAAGTCCCCGGGCCCTGACGGAATATTCCCCAGGCTGCTCCATGAGACGAGAGAAGAGGTTGCTGAGTCTCTGGCTAGGATCTTTATGTCCTCGTTGTCCATGGGAATGGTACCGGAGGATTGGAGGGAGGCAAATGTTGTCTCCTTTTTCAAAAAAGGTAGTAGGGATAGTCCAGGTAATCATAGACCAGTGAGCCTTACATCTGTGGTGGGAAAGCTGTTGGAAAAGATTCTTAGAGATAGGATCTATAGGCATTTAGAGAATCATGGTCTGATCAGGGACAGTCAGCATGGCTTTGTGAAGGGCAGATCGTGTCTAACAAGCCTGATAGAGTTCTTTGAGGAGGTGACCAGGCATATAGATGAGGGTAATGCAGTGGATGTGCTCTATATGGATTTTAGTAAGGCATTTGACAAGGTTCCACATGGTAGGCTTATTCAGAAAGTTAGAAGGCATGGGATCCAGGGAAGTTTGGCCAGGTGGATTCAGAATTGGCTTGCCTGCAGAAGGCAGAGGGTCATGGTGGAGGGAGTACATTCAGATTGGAAGATTGTGACTAGTGGTGTCCCACAAGGATTTGTTCTGGGACCTCTTCTTTTCGTGATTTTTATTAACGACCTGGATGTGGGGTAGAAGGCTGGGTTGGCAAGTTTGCAGACGACACAAAGGTTGGTGGTGTTGTAGATAGTGTAGAGGACTGTTGAAGATTGCAGAGAGACATTGATAGGATGCAGAAGTGGGCTGAGAAGTGGCAGATGGAGTTCAACCCGGAGAAGTGTGGGGTGGTACACTTTGGAAGGACAAACTCCAAGGTAGAGTACAAAGTAAATGGCAGGATACTTGGTAGTGTGGAGGAGCAGAGGGATCTCGGGGTACATGTCCACAGATCCCTGAAAGTTGCCTCACAGGTGGATAGGGTAGTTAAGAAAGCTTATGGGGTGTTAGCTTTCATAAGTCGAGGGATAGAGTTTAAGAGTGGCGATGTAATGATGCAGCTCTATAAAACTCTGGTTAGGCCACACTTGGAGTACTGTGTCCATTTCTGGTCTCCTCACTATAGGAAGGATGTGGAAGCATTGGAAAGGGTAGAGAGGAGATTTACCAGGATGCTGCCTGGTTTAGAAAGTATGCATTATGATTAGAGATTAAGGGAGCTAGGGCTTTACTCTTTGGAGAGAAGGAGGATGAGAGGAGACATGATAGAGGTGTACAAGATAACAAGAGGAATAGATAGAGTGGATAGCCAGCGCCTCTTCCCCAGGGCACCACTGCTCAGTACAAGAGGACATAGCTTTAAAGTAAGGGGTGGGAAGTTCAAGGGGGATATTAGAGGAAGGTTTTTTACTCAGAGAGTGGTTGGTGCGTGGAATGCACTGCCTGAGTCAGTGGTGGAGGCAGATACACTAGTGAAGTTTAAGAGACTACTAGACAGGTATATGGAGGAATTTAAGGTGGGGGTTTATATGGGAGGCAGGGTTTGGGGGTCGGCACAACATTGTGGGCCGAAGAGCCTGTACTGTGCTGTACTATTCTATGTTCTATGTTCAAACAGGGAATGGGAAAGTCTAAAAGGAGCAAAATAATGTTAGGGAGTCAGATTGATGAGAATTCCAAGACATTTTATGCATGCATTTAAAAACAAATAGGGAGAGGACAAAGGGAAAAAAATGCCTGGAGCTAAAGGAAGTGGATGAGGTGCTAAACAAGTGTTTCATGTTGGTATTCACAAAAGAGAAGGGCGAGAGCAGGGAGAGGTATGTTAACAATCTAGGCCATGTTGCTATCAAAAAGGTGTCTCTTTGCGTCTATTCAATAACATTAAAATAGATAAGTCTCAGGGACCTGATTGTATCTATCTCAAGTACTTGAAAGAAGCAAGAGAGGGGATTGCTAGGGCCTTGACAGAGATCTTTGTATCCTCTTTATCCACAGGCCAAGAGAACTGAAGAATAGCTCATGTTGTTCCTCACTTTAAGAAACCAATAAAAAACAAACAAATTATAGGCCAGTAAGCCTTATATCAGTGGTTGAAAAATTATCGGAGAAGACTCTTGAGGACAGGGTCTACTTGCATCTGGTAAAGCATAAATATATTAGTCATAGTCATACTTTATTGATCCCAGGGGAAATTTGTTTTCTTTACAGTTGCACCATAAATAATAAATAGTTAAATAGTAATATGTAAATTATGCCAGTAAATTATGAAATAAATCCAGGACCAGCCTATCGGCTCAGGGTGTCTGACCCTCCAGGGGAGGAGTTGTAAAGTTTGATGGCCACAGGCAGGAATGACTTCCTATGACGCTTTGTGCTGCATCGCGGTAGAATGAGTCTCTGGCTGAATGTACTCCTGTGCCCACCCAGTACATTATGTAGTGGATAGGAGACATTGACCAAGATGGCATGCAACTTAGACAACATCCTCTTCTCAGACACCACAGTCAGAGAGTCCAGTTCCATCCCCACAGTATCACTGGCCTTACGAATGAGTTTGTTGATTCTGTTGGTGTCTGCTACCCTCAGCCTGCTGCCCCAGCACATAACAGCAAACATGATAGCACTGGCCACCACAGACTCGCAGAACATCCTCAGCATCGTCCGGCAGATGTTAGAGGACCTCAGTCTCCTCAGGAAATAGAGATGGCTCTGACCCTTCTTGTAGACAGCCTCAGTGTTCTTTGACCAGTCCAGTTTATTGTCAATTCGTAGCCCCAGGTATTTGTAATCCTGCACCATGTCCACACTGGCCCCCTGGATGGAAACAGGGGTCACTGGTACCTTAGCTCTCCTCAGGTCCACCACCAGCCCTTTAGTCTTTTTCACATTAAGCTGCAGATAATTCTACTCACACCATGTGACAAAGTTTCCTACCATAGCCCTGTACTCAGCCTCATCTCCCTTGCTGATGCATCCAACTATGGCAGAGTCATCCGAAAACTTCTGAAGATGACGACTCTGTGCAGTAGTTGAAGTCCGAGGTGTAAATGGTGAAGAGAAAGGGAGACAAGACAGTCCCCTGTGGAGCCCCAGTGCTGCTGATCATTCTGTCGGACACACAGTGTTGCACAGCCTGCAAATATAATTGATGAGACTAGGACAGTGGTAACATTGACTTTAGTAAAGCTTTTGACAAGGTTGCTGATGGTAGGCTGATCCGGAAGATTATGGCACATGGGAAGCATGGAGACCTGAGAGATTGGATGCAAAATTGGCTTGGCCATTGAAGTCATGACTGCACGTCTGTAGGCATTGGTGTTTTGCAGCGATCAGTGTTTGGGATGTCTGTTGTTTGTGATTGTATTGGCAGAATTGTGGATAGTGAAGACAATTGTGAAAGGACACAGTAGGATATAGACAAGTTAGAGCTGTGAGTAGAGAAATGGTAGATGGAGTTTAAACCTTGCAAATGGAAGGTATTGCACTTTGAGAGTTCAAATGTAAGAGGAAAGGGATAAGATAATGGTGGACACAGAATTATTGATGCACAAAGATATTGGGGTGCATGCACATAGCTCCCTGGAAGTGGCAACAAGTAGACAGAGTGATAAAGAAGGTGAACGGCATACTTGCCTTGATTGGCTGGGACGTTGACTATAAAAGCCGGCGAGTCATGTTGTAGCTATATAAAACTTTGGCAAGGGCACAGCTGGAGTCTTGTTCTAGTCACCACATTACAAGAAGAATGTAGGGCTTTAGATAGGGTGCAGAAGTTGTTCATCAAGATGTCACCTAAAGTAGACTTTTATCTGTAAGGAGAAGTTGGACAAATTTGAAATATTTTCTCTAAAGCACTGGAGGCTGAGAGGTGACCTGATAGGGATGCATAAACATATGCAGGGAGGCATAGATGGGGTAGCTAGTCTTTATTGCAGGATGGAAAAATCAAAATACCAAAGGGAAATAATTCTAAGGTGAGAGGGGAAAGTCTAAAGATGATTTACTTGGCAAGTTGTTGTTTTCTTTTAAACACAGCATTCGGTAGCTGGGGTGTGCTGCCAGAGTAAGTGATGGAGGCACAGTTGATAGCAGCGTTTAGGAGGCTGACATACAAATAAGCCAGGAATGGAGGGATACAGACCATGGGCAGATAGATGGCATTAGTTTGGATTGGCATCATGCTTGGTACTGGCATTGCAAGCCAAAGGACCTTTTATTGTGTTCATTGAGAATAAAACCATAAGGAAAAATTAAAGGAAAAACACTTTACATGGTATCATTAAGTTTAAGAATTATTGCTGGTTACTTCATTGATGTCATCTTAATTGTCAAAACTAGGTACAACTTAATATAATCCATATGGTCAATTATCTTCTGGATATTTTTGTGATATTCATAAAACACGAAGTGACTAATAAAGAAAACAAATACAAAAATGTCTGTTTCTTTGTGTTGGGTGAAATTCTTATTAACTTGATTTGTAAGGGATATTTTATGGAGTCAGCAGTTAGCTTCTATATGCAAAGCTTAAAATCCTTAAACTTTATACCAGAGGGGAATTGATCTTTTGATGCTAGCAAACATCAGAAAAAGATTATTACTCTACAATTGTGTTGTATACACCAAGACAAGCAGCCCAACTTGTTTTGAGGTGGAACTAGTAAAAGTGAATCCTATTGTAGTATCCATTCCAACTTTGACATAAAAAATGGGCAGGGTTTGGCCTTCGATCCTCCTTCAGCTTGGTGACCTACCATCAGACACACAAGTGGACATGCCAAAGGTGAAGTACCTGTAATAAGCTGCCAATTTAACAAAAGTGCAACACAGCAAACAAAAACAGGCTAAAAGTGTCTGAGCTATGTGCCTTTAGCCAAGATATTCAAGTGAAGCTGCCTTTCCACAAACGCAAGACCGGCCTCTCCCATCCCAGCCAATAGGATAGCTAAAGGCCAGATGTTGTACAATGAGTGTCTCCTCCCAAAACTTTTCTGTCATCCAAGGCATGTCACAAATGAGCTGGCATGAATGAGCTTGCTTGAATGGAGAATACTGTAAGAAACATTGTACTATCTAAGCAGTTCAATTGATCAGCCGTTCATTCACAATTCAATGCAGTGAACAGCATGCACCGTGTATAGAGCATGCCACAGCAACTCACCAGTCTACTCCAGCAAGGATTTCCAGGTCACAAACTCCACCTTCTACAATGGGGAGTATAGGAAAACATCTGCAAAGAGCAGCATAAGCACACTGCCACCCTCAAGCTGCCATCCATTTCACACACCAGCCTGACGTCCATATACACGCAGTGGCCACGTTACTAGATTAGAATCTGGGTTAATATCACCGGCGTATGTTGTGAATTTTGTTGTTGTTCAGCAGCAGTACATAATAATAAGTGACAGTAAGTACGTGTAAAAAGAAAATTAAATAAGTAGTGTGGAAAAGAGGCAAAAATACTGAGGTAGTGCTTAAGGGTTGGGTGTTAATTCAGAAATATGATGGTGCAAGGGAAGAAGTTGTTCCTGAAATGTTGAGTATGTGTCTCCAGGCTTCTTTACTTCCTCTTTGATGGGAGCAATGAGAAGAAGGTATATTCCTGGTGATTGGGGGGGGGGGGGTGCGGTCTTTAATAATGGATGCTGCCTTTTTGAGGCATTGTCTTTTGATAGTGGCCTGGATGCTGGGGAGGCTAGTATTCATGATGGAGCTGGCTGAGTTTACAACTTTCTGCAGCTTTTTCTCATCTTGTGCAGTGGCCCCTCCGTACCAGATGGTGAGGCAAGCAATCAGGATGCTTTCTTTGGTGATTTACCAAATCTCCTCAAATCTCCTGACGAAATATAACTGCTGTTGTGGACTGCTCATCCTCTCCACTTTGGATCCCTTGATGAGGATGGTGTGTGTTCTCTTGCTTTCCCCTTTCCTAGGTCCATAATCAATTCATTGGTCTTACTGATGTTGCGTGCAAGGTTGTTACCGTAGGTGTACATTGTACATAGGTTCGTTAAGATATCTGCATTATCAACCAATCATGTGGCAGTAACTCAGTGTATAAAAGCGTGCTGACATGGTCAGGAGGTTCATTTGTTGTTCAAACCAAACATCAGAACGGGGAAGAAAGGTGATCTAAGTGACCTTGACTGTGGAATGATTGTTGGTGCCACACAAGATGGTTTGAACATCTCTGAAACTGCTGATCTCCTGGGATTTTCATGCACAACGGATTCCAGCGTTTACAGTGACTGGTGTGAAAAACAAAAAGCATCCAGTGAGCGGCAGTTCTGTGGGCAAATAGCCAAACTGTTTCAAGCTGACAGGAAGGCGACTGTAACTCAAATAACCACACATTACAGTAACGACATTGATATGCAGAGGAGCATCTCTGAATGTATAGTACGTACATTAAACCTTGAAGTGGATGGGCTACAGCAGCAGAAGACCATGAACATACAGGAGGCACCTAATAAAGTGGCTTCTGAGTGTACATTGCCATCTTTTTAATATTTTGGAACTTCATGACTAACAGCATTGTTGGAGCATCTTACCACATACACTGTGGCCATTCAAGAAAGCACCTTATTGTCATCTTTTCAGGGCAAGTAGTATGGACAATAAAAGTATTTTTTGTCAGAAGCTCATCACAAGTTCTGCAGGAACTTGCTCAATTGGCAATGACTTTAAACACTGTCAGTTAAAATGTCTTTCATAGAATCACATGGGTGAACAACATATTTGATAAGATATGAAAGGGAACTTTGTTTCTATTTTAGTGCAGGTTTAGATTCCTTTGGGGTTTATTCCAAGTTGTAAATCACATTTTCAGTTGTGGAAATGCACATGACTATGCATATTATTTCTCAAAATACTTACTTTTTCAGGAAGTTGGTTGTATTTTCGCTCCCTTCTGTAAAATGTTGGAAATAAAATATATTATTTTAAAACCCTAAAATACATCTTAGAAGAATACTATGTACATACATCTATTGATGCTTCTGGACACATCTTCAGTGATGTTCCTGGAATCATCGGGTGTTTCGGGTCTTTGAACATCATACAACCTCCTCCAGGTGACCCAGCCGGGGCTGATCAGACCCCAGCTTGTGTCCAGATGGCTAGCTACTTATGACTCCATGGCTCCCCACTTTTGAGCCACAGCCATCTTGAGGCCCTCTCTGCTGCATTGGTGGTACTGCGGATGGCTCCCCTTTTCCTCTCTCCCTCGATGCCCAAAATGCTGAAGGCCCTAACTAAAGAATGGGCTATGAATCCCCTACAACCAACCTCCACTGGGAGACACCTCGCTCTCCATCCAGCCTGCTGACAGTTGCTGACCAGTCCTGCGTATTTGGAGAACTTCCTTTCAAAGGCCCCTTCCAAACTGTCTTCCCATGGGACTGTCAGCTCCAGCAGCACCACTTGCTTAGTCAACTCAGACACTAGGACAATGTCTGGTTGCAGGGTGGTGGCTGCGATATGGTTGGGGAACTTCAGCTGCCCTTCGAGGTCCACCAACAGCTACCAGTCCCTTGCAGAGCTCAGAATGCCTGCAGGTGTTCTTTTGGCAGGTATTGGCTGCTCCCCGGCTCTGACAAAGGCAATGGTCTGCTTGGAGGGTCGGGACCGCTTCGCCCACTCAACTCCTGCACTGACAGCTTCAGCGATGGTCTTCAGGAGCTGATCATGCCTCCACCTGTACCGTCCCTCACCAAGTGCCCTTGCACAGCCGCTGAGGATGTGCTCCAGGGTTCCTCGCTTGGAGCACAGTGGGCATGCAGATGACTCTGCCTTGCCCCATGTGTGCAGGTTTGATGGGCTTGGAAGCACATCGTACACTGCCTGGATGAGAAATTGGATGCGGTGTGGTTCGGCTTTCCAAAGCTCAGCCCAGGTCACTTTTCTCTCAACCACATTCTCCCATCTTGTCCAAGCTCCCCGTCGCTTCATTCCCACCGCCTTGCAGGCTCTCATCTCCTCCACTACTGCTCTCACCTCCTTCTGAACTAGACACGCCTTTCCTTCCCTCTGGTGTCTATTTGGGGAGTTGGAAAGGATCCTAGCCCAGCTCAGCCTTGTGTGACCACTCCCACCAGCCTCCCGTGATGCAACCTCGCCTCTGCCTCCTGAACAGCTTCCTCTGCCCTCCACTTCCTGCCAGTACTTACTTGGATCCCTGCTCTAGCCACCTTCGGGTCACTTGAGTCCCCATACTGTAGCACTTCTCTGGCTCCTGTTATCTTGAATTCTTCTTCCAAGGATTTGAAGGGTAGTTGCAGTTTGTTGTGGTGTCCATAGAGTGCGATGCTGCTCAAGCTCTTTGGCAGCCCCAGCCATCTCCTGAGGTGGTTACTAACCCTCCTCTCTAAGGTTTCGACTGTCGAGATCGGGACTGCATAGATGAGGAGGGGCCACAGGATTCTGGGAAGAATGCCATGCTGATACACCCACGCTTTAAACTTCCCAGGTAGGACAGACTTGTCCACAGATTTCAGCCAGCCATCCAACTCGGTGCAGGTTGCCTGAATGGATGTTGTGTCCCTTAAAGAGCTGTCAAAAACTTTGCCTACGCTCTTTACTGGCTTTTCTGTGATGGTTGGGATGGCTGTGCCTGCGATGCTGAACCAGAACTTGTTCTCCACCTTCCCTTTCCTCAGCACCATCGATCTTGATTTGGCAGGTTTGAAACGCATCTGGGCCCACTCCACCAGCTTTTCGAGCCCTTGCAGAATCCTCCGGCAGCCTGGGACTGATTCTGTGGTGACTGTGAGGTCATCCATGAATGCCCTGAACGGTGGTTGCCGTTGAGCAGAATTCATTCTGGGCCCTCTGCACTCTGGTTCAGCAGACTTGGTGAGCATGTTCATGGCTAGGGAGAACAGTGTCACTGAGATAGTGCACCCTGTGATGATGCCAATCTCCACCTTGTGCCAGGTTGATGTGATTGCTCCTGAAGTGACCCTCATCCTGAAGTTGCTGTAATAATCAGTGATAAGGTCCCTGATCCTGCTGGGGACATGATATTTGGTCAGTGTGAGCTGCACCAGCTTGTGCGGAATGGAGCCATATGCATTTGCCAGGTCGAGCCACAACACTGACAGGTTGCCCTTGTTCTCTCTGGCTTCCTTGGTGAGCTGTGTCGCCACACTGATGTGCTCCAGACAGCCCGGCATCCCTGAAATGCCACCCTTCTGGACTGATGTATCAATATAGGTGTCCTTTGCTAGGTAGGTGCACAGCCGGTTAGAAACTGCACTGAAGGAGATCTTCACCTCGACACACAGCATGGAGATGATGCGAAACTGATCTATCTGGGTGGCATTTTCCTCCTTCGGGATCCATACCCCTTCAGCCACTCTCCACTATTCTGGGATCTTCCCCCTTCTCCAGAAGATTCTCAGGATCTTCCACAGACGCAGCAGGAGTTTGGGGCAGTTCTTGTACACTTTGTACGAGGTGTTGCTTGGTCCTGGAGCCCAGCTTGCCCTTGCTTTGCAGACGACCTCTCTGACTTCCTTTAGTTGCAGCTCTGACATGTCGAACTGCACATCCGGTTCAGGTGGGGCTATTAGGATGTCACACTCTCCCAACTCCTGCTGTCTTTCAGGATCATTATATATCTTCTTCAGATGTTGGTCTATGTCTTCCTGCGAACAGGCCAGTTTCCCATTGCGCTTCTCCCCCAGCAACTCCTTGGTGAACTTGAAGGGGTTAGCGATAAAGGCAGCACGTTTTCGAGCCCTTTCACGACGACGCCTCCGATGCCACTCTGCCCGGCGGAGGACCCTGATCTTCTTTCGTAGTATGCACATCAGCTGGGCCAAGCCAATCGCTCCTCTTCTCCTGCCTCCTTGTATTGGGACTTCAGTGCTTTCATCTCCTGCCTGATGTTGTGGATCCTCAGTGGTTCTTTGGTTCTTCGAGTAAGACATTTTGGAGCCTTCCTTCTCCTCTTCTCCGAACCGTTCAGCTGCAATACTGACAATAATTGTTGTCATGGCTTGCAGCTTCCTATCAACCCCTCCCTTCGCCATTGCCTCCAGAATTTGGTTAACATCTTCATCAAACTGCTTCCACAGTGAAGTCCCGTTAGCTGCAGGCCATTTGATCTGCCTCCTGTTAGACTTCATGTTCGAGGGATTAGTTTGCAACACTTGGAGGTTCCGGGCACTATGGGGTGACTCCGGGCCTGGCCCCTCCTTCGTCTCACCAGGTTGGACACCTGCGCGTTGTGCTGCTCCTGCTCCCGCCAAACACTTCATCCTCGCTTGGTGGATCTTCAAGCCGCGATCGTTCTTGCAGATTTTGCCACATGCACACTGCTTCCTCATCGTCGTTTGTTCATTGCCTGGGTCTGATGTCGTTGTGTCCATCCGACTGGGGTGCTCATCCTCCCCCTGTCTCGGGCACCCCTGGGGGTATCTTTTCCTTAGATTCTTTGTAGCTTTTGTGGGGGTCCTCCTCTCAGAGGACACAGATTGGGTTGCCAGCCCGTTCTGCCCTGGTTGCCGTCTCTCCGGGCTGTCACTGCCTCTCCAGTCATCACCACTCTTCGCGGTTGTCACCCAGTTTTTCCTGGTTGTCACTGATTAACTCAGAGTGTAAGCTGTGTACATACATCTATTGATGCTTCTGGACACATCTTCAGTGATGTTCCTGGAAGATCCTTGCACATTATTGTTTGAGCTGACTGCAATCTCCCAAAAGATATAATCTGACCTGAACAAGCAAGAATAAACGTATAGAATGTTAGCATGAGCAAGGATTATCTGTATTTACTGCAAGCTCATGTAATTCAAGGACATTATGGATATCTAGTATACACACAGACTTACTAAAATAACCATAACAATTAAGAATGATACTGTAAACAGAAGTTGCAACTTCTGTCCTTCGGTGTCTTGGATCTTTTTATCTTTCATAAAACTGGACAAATATTTATGATTTTCTGTGTACTGTACTTCAAAGTTCATTGTAGAATTACAGGTTTGTATAATATTTAATTTATTTGCTCTAAATTATCATTATAATGGTATAATATTCATCTGACAACTGGTGCATTCTGACAATTGCTTTGGATATTCATTGTTACGATATTCTAGGAACAGGTAAGGATGAATTGATAGCTCAAAAAGCTCTCTGTTGAATCTGTTCCAGATCATCATGTTAAATACTATAGCGGACCTGCACAATTACATTGAGAAAAGTCAGTTAACAAAGGACTTGGGAGGCACTCTGGAATACTGTCATAATCAGTGGATTCACCATCGAACTGTAAGTGCAATAACCAATTTTTTTTTAACAACCTTTCATTTATCTATTTTTAATTGTCTATCTGAGGTATTGATTTTTAAATTGGAGGTATTAAATTGCCAATTGCAATATTTTAACAAATTTTCTGAAAATATGAAATCTATTAATAAAACTGGCCAAAGTGCCAGCAGTTTGAATTGGTAAATAAGGGCGATCATTGTCACAGTCTGCAACTTAGAAAGCAGTACCTGTACTCTGAACCGTCATCTCCTTCTGTTTCTTGGTCTCAGGCCCACCAGTTTGGAAGGATCAGCAGAATGTCCGTGCTGAGAATTCCGGAGAATATCTGCATTATTTGCCATGAGTCTTTTCTGGCAGATAAATTGTACACCATAACATCTGCTCTTCATTCTGTTACCGAGAATATTCTCACCATTATCTTAATGAAAGTAAATTTCAAATGGAATATTTAAATCTGTTCTAATGAAAAATCGAGTATGTTGACATTCATGGTAAATGGTTAATAATAGTTACAAATGTCATACAGAATAACTTCATATAATAAAGAATAGGGCCACAGTTTTTCTGAGATTGTACCTAGTAAAGGCTTCAGTTGTATTCAACATCCAATTAACATTAAATAGTCATAGTCATACTTTATTGATCCCAGGGGAAATTGGTTTACGTTACAGTTGCACCATAAATAATAAATAGTAATAGAACCATAAATAGTTAAATAGTAATATGTAAATTATGCCAGTAAATTATGAAATAAGTCCAGGACCAGCCTATCGGCTCAGGGTGTCTGACCCTCCAAGGGAGGAGTTGTAAAGTTTGATGGCCACAGGCAGGAATGACTTCTTATGACGCTCTGTGCTGCATCTCGGAGGAATGAGTCTCAGGCTGAATGTACTCCTGTGCCCACCCGGTACATTATGTAGTGGATGGGAGACATTGACCAAGATGGCATGCAACTTAGACAGTATCCTCTTTTCAGACACCACCGTGAGAGAGTCCAGTTCCATCCCTACAACATCATTGGCCTTACGAATGAGTTTGTTGATTCTGTTTGTATCTGCTACCCTCAGCCTGCTGCCCCAGCACACAACAGCAAAGATGATATCACTGGCCACCACAGACTCGTAGAACATCCTCAGCATCGTCCGGCAGGTGTTAAAGGACCTCAGTCTCCTCAGGAAATAGAGATGGCTCTGACCCTTCTTATAGACAAATTGTATACTATTTACAACAAGTACACCATGTATATATGAAAATTAAGATTCTATTATTTTAACAGTTAATTTTCAATGACAAAATGTTTAGCTTGTTTACCACACTTATCATGGCTAGGCTATAGGACACAATTTTCTTCAGGTTTAATAGGCAATGATTAGGCTAATACAGCAAATTCCTCAAAAAAGGGTAAATGAGACTTTTGTAAAGTTAATGGAGTGAGGTAGGTAGCCAGAATCTTATGAATATTTTTGTTTGACTGTGTACTTGGTCCTTACCTACAAATAACGTCGTACTGCACTTGCCTTATCATTTTAAACACAAAATTGTGGCTGGATTTCTCATTTTCTTAGAGAAAATATTGATTAATACCAAGCTGCTCCAGAGGCACACATCGTGTAAACTGGATTGTGGAAGAATGGCAGTTTGCTTTCATTTCCCAGTTTGTGTTCAGGCATCTTTCTTAGTGACCTGTCACTGTAACTTTGCAGGTAAAAGTATTGGCAGACGGAAGTCTTAATATTCCACTACTGTGCAAGATGTTGTCACTTTGCTCCTGTTAATTGCGCCAGATGCAAATGAAAATCCTAGTTCACTTTGTTATTTGTTATTCTGCATGTTGTTTTAACTTGGTTGCTACAACATGTTTTCCTCCCAAGATTAATTTTCAGTTAATGAGTTGTTAAGCAGTTAGGTTGCAATATTAAGGGTGTGTGTATCTACACATTCTTGGTTTTTAATATGTATTGGGTTTATGATTTCTACAAATTCCAAAATATTTGATTTCAGGCCATTGAAAACTTTGCAATGACAGTGAAGGTGACAGCACAGTTGTTACAGTCGTTTGGCACTGAGCTTGCAGAAACCGAATTACCCAATGATGTCCAGTGTACTAAAGTGCTGCTCACCACTCACTCAGAAAAGCACAATGATCTCAAGGTAGGTATCATCATGTGCTTATTAATATACTTCAGTATCAATGATACAGTTTGGGGGCTAACGGTAATAACTCAGGAGGATGTGCACGTGGACAGCAAGGTAACACTTAGTGGAATTGTTATCTCATTTGGCAATTTTATGGGAATTGTTACATTCCAATGCTTATGCCTTCAATTAATAACTGATAGCGGAATATCATGGGAGCCAAATTACCCAGAGACCGGAGATTTCACCCAGTCAGCCAAAATGTGACTTCATGTCCACAACCACTTGGTTGACCCTCATTTCTAAATGTAAGTTGTATTAAAGTGCTTTGCTGAGGGCAATTAGGGATAGGCATTCAGTGCTATTTTGCTGTCCATGCACATACCCTCTGAATAGTATTAAGGATAAGATAAACTATTGAATGAATTGGACATTGTGTACTTTGAGGGAAACCTGTACACCTGCTCATTAATGCAAATATCTAATCAGCAAATCAATGCCTGAAAGCATGCAAACATGGTCAAGAGGTTCAGTTGCTGTTCAGACCAGAGCATCAGAAGGGGCAAGAAATGTGATCCAAGTGATTTTGACCGTGGAATGATTGTTGATGCCAGACAGGGTGGCTTGAATATCTCAGAAACTGCTGATCACCTGGGATTTTCACACACAACGGTCTCTGAAGTTAACTGAGAATGGTGTGAAAAACAAAAAAAAATTAATAAGCAGTAGGGAAAATGCATTGTGAGGTCAGAGGAGAATGGCCAGACTGATTCAAGCTGACAGGAAGGCAACAGGAACTCAAATAACCAGGCTTCACAACAGTGAATGTACAATACATTAAATCTCGAAGTGCATGGACTACAGCAGCAGATGGCCATGACCATACACTACAGGAAGCTCTGAATAAAGTGGCCATTGAGTGTAGTTCTGTATTGAAAATTATTAATTGTTTCTTAAGCAATGATTGAGTAAAAATCTATTTAACATCAAAAGGTTCGAAGGTTCATTTATTATCAAAGCATGTATCCATATACAACTCTGTTTCATGGCTATCTGGAGAAGACAAATTTCAAAGAAAGAACATGAAAGTTGTTCAGAGAGAAGCATCAGACACAGACAAACACACACACACGAATCCCAATCATCACTCCCAATACCCCCTTCCACCCACACAAAATGGAACAGGAACATTGACCACCCCCCTCCCCCAAAAACAACCACTCCCCCGCACAAATAATTAACAGAACATCAACCCCCAAGCGCCCTCCCCTCCCACAACAAAACAGAAAAGGAATGGGCAATAAAAACACCCTGAATATAAAAACCGTAAGACTGAAGTCCACAGTCCATAAACTCAGTAGTCCAATTCATAAACACAAAACCACAAAACCATTGTCTGATATCACCAACATTAATGATGTGTCCCAGTGCGTCTTAGGATGTATCACGGCATCTGGTAATATCAAAATCTATTGTCTTTGAAATGAGGTGGCAGCTAAGTGTCAATCGCATCAGTGGCACCATTTGTAGAATCAGCTGTTGACACGGTTGAAAGAGAGGGACACCACATGAGGCAGAGATGCCTACCCACCTGCCACCCTGAGCCACACTGTGATAGGCTACTCACAGATTCCTTCTTTGTCAGTGATCAAAAGGATGGCAGTCAGCTCTGAACTCTCACTCAGTTCACCTCGATGTCTCAATCTTCCTCGATGCTTTAATCATGAAATGGAGTCAAACATCGTGCCCCGTCTCAAAGTTTCTTTGCATCGAGGCTGTCTGAGTACGCACTCACTTTCCAGAATCTTCTCGGACACAGCAGAACACTGGATCTCCAAGCTGCAAATCACAGGCTCTAACAGTCCCAGAAACAGATTTAAGGTGAAAAACAGACGCAAGAGTAGTAAAAAAGAATTTTTTGTGCGCTATCTGGAAGATGTCGACCAAGCGAGCATTGTACACAGTGCTATCTTGACCGGAAGTCATTACAGCATAATTAGCATTATAGCACAACTAAAAATGACTTTATATGTGTAACAGAACATTGAAAATGTAGCATAATGTTACACTGGGGTCTCTTGTGTAGTGTGATACCATATTTCAGTTAATGATCTTGTAGAGGAATGGTTAAGTTACTTGAATAGCAACCAGGATTCTGGACAATTGATTAAGTCAAGTCTTTAAATGAATCTGAAATACAGGTTGACCACCAAACATCTAGAGTGATTGGGTCTTGTGCAGTGCTGGATTAGTGATTTTGCCAAATCACAGGTGATTAAATAAATAAACGCCTCTAACCCACTTAATGATCATCTCACCCTTCCAGCTTTCATTGTTTTCCTTATGCACATCTGCTTTTTTGATTCGCTGTCTGGAGTAACTTTTCTGTTTGTTTCTTTTTATGATAAACTGTGGGAGAGCTGATCTTATGCAAGTCACACAGCCTTCCATAGACACATCACTGTTTTTTCCAGAACTTCCACCTGATCTTGTATAGATAACCTATGGTGTTTGTATTTTACATCACGAGAAGCACTTCCTTTATTCAATGAAGACATGACTGGTTCTAGATCAGCACAGATTATAGAAATGAATGCAGAATAACACAGAGGAATGACTTGCTTTTTTTAAAAGACCATGGCAATAGCTGATTCTGCAAATAGTGCTCCAAAACAGTGGTGAAGGGTTAACATGACAACACGGGGAATTTGAAATTAGACTGGCGAAAGTTATGTCCAGACTAGCAGTGGAAACAAATTACTGATTACCAGATTCAAGGTGGTTGACCTGTATTAAATAGGAGCTAGTTTCATGAATGATGGACATAAATCAGCCCCACCATTACTGGAAAAAACCCTCCTTAAGCACCATCTTTACCCAGTTTGGTATGTGAACCCAGATCCAGCAAAGTGATTGACACCTAGACCCCACCTCATTTCAAAGTCAACAGATTTTGATGTTACCAGATGCTGAGATATGTCCTAGAATGTGCTGGGACACACCATCAGGGATATAAGCTGGGGTCATCAGGTGTTTCGGATCTTTCAACATCAGACACTGTCATCCAGGCGACCCAGGCAGGGTTGATCAGGCCCTGACTTGTGTCCCATCAGTATTGGTCCACACGTCACACCTCTTGATCCATAGCCATCTGGACGCCCCAGCTTGTATCCCAGCACCATCAGTCCACGGGTCACACCTCTTGATCCATGGCCATCTGGAGGCCCCAGCTTGTATCCCAGCACCATCAGTCCACGAGTCACACCTCTTGATCCATGGCCACCTGGAGGCTTGCTCCGCAGCCTCAGTGATGGTGCTGATGGCTCTTCCCTTTGCAGCCCTCCTTGATGCCAAGGAGAAAGTGGGTTGTGCAGAGCAAGGCGCCTCTGTACCCCACCCTATAGCCTCGCATCATGCCCTCCATCTACCTTTGACATTGCTCTACCAGCTCCTGGTACTTGGCCTTCTTGCACTTGAATGCCCAAGGAACTGTCCGTTCTAGCACCTGCTTTGAGCTTTCTGACAGAATGACCATGTCAGGCCTCAGGGCTGATGATAGCAAGTCATTAATTTTAGACATCTTTATAGGAAGTTAATAATATAAAGCCATGTAAGTGGTTATTAAAAAAATAACAAATCCAAGCATTTAACAATTCTTTAAAAAAGTGATTGGTAATACTTCGCTGTCTTGTGTTTAGTGTCATACTATTTACTGTACATTCCATTGTACACATTGCAAAAACTGCAAAAGATGTATTCAGTGATGTGCAGTATCCTTTGTTGCTAATGATCACAAGACCTCGTTTTCTAAGTTAAAGCAATGATTAATAAGCTGTTCTTGTTTTTCAGGATAAACTAAAATCAGCAGTTACAGAAGGTAATACTTTACTGGTACATATTAAGGAGCCAGTTACTAAAAATCCTAATTATAATCTGAATTCTGATGAACTGGAAAATATGGCTACTGTTGAAAGGTTAGTGGGAGACTTCATGTCAGATTTTTTTCTTTATAACACAATCTCAAAAATGCATTATATAAGCAATATAAATAACTACCAGTGAACCTGAACTGATCGTGTTTATGTAAAATGGATAACTGTTTTACACAGCAGACTAGATAATCAGGATGCGTCAAGTGACTCCACATTAGAAATAAGTATACAACATTCATTTTTTTTAAGATAAAATGTCGATGTTAACATTAGTCTTTCTTGTATCTTAATTACTTTTTGACCTATTACTAAAATTAACTGACCAAAATACAACACCTTGCATTTGCCCAAGTTAAATTCCATCTGCCATTCCTTCCTCCACTCCCCAAATGATCGAGATCCTGTTGTAATGTGTATCATTGTTCACTACACCACCACTTTTGGTGTCATCCTCAACATAGTCATCAAATTGTTAATATAGATGACAAACAACAATGGACCCTGCATCGATCCTTGTGGCATATAACTGGCCACAGTTCTCTAACATGAACAATAATCCTCTGACCCCTTGCATTTGGTTAGATGATCCTGCATCTCATGTGATCGGATCTTTCAGACTAGCCTACTACTTGGCATGTTTTCCAAAGCCCTGCTAAAATCTAAGTAGACATTCAAATTTATGACACACAATTTCCCATACACAAAGCCGTGATGACTAATCGTTATCAGTCCTTGCCTTCCTAAATGTTGGTAGGTCATGCCCTCAGGGCCCCCTCCATTAACTGATGTTAGACTCCCCAGTCTATAATTAAAGGCACGGCATTAACCACTTCCAGTACTCAGAACCTCATCTGTGGCTAAAGATGATGTAAATATGATATCTCTGCCAGAGGTCCTGCAATTTTTTCCCTGCCTTCTCACAGTATCCTAGGATACACATATCAGGCCTTGGAAATTTAGCTACTTTAATCCGCCTTCACACTGCCAACACCTCTTTTGTAAAGTGAATCTGTTCCATACATCATTATTCATCTCCCTTAATTCCTTATCCTCCATCAATTTTTCCACAGTAAATACAAACAAAAAAAAATTCGTTTAAAACCTTGTTTGTTTCCTATGACTCCACACATAATTGACAACTTTGTAGTTTAAAGGTACCTATTCTCTCTCTAGTTAGCCCTTTGCCCTTAATACACCTATAGAGTCTCTTAGGATTCTTCATTACCTTGTCACCAAAGCTATCACATGTCCTCATTTTGCATTCCTGATTCCATTCATAAGCATATTCCTACATCTCTGATACAGCAAGAGCATGGCTTGATCTCAGCTGCCTGTACCTGACATATGCTGTCTTCTTTTTCCTGACCAGTGGGTCAACAACCCTCATCATCAAGGGCTCCCTAATCATAGTCGCTTTGCCCTTCATCACTCTAGCGGGAACGTCTTGTCCTTCAGCTCCCCCTGTAGTGGTAGTGAATAGTGTTGTTCCTGTGCCACTCAGGTAGCCACTCTCACACAGGAGCAGTTCACAAATGGTACAAGTTGGGTTATCAATAAAGTTCCTGCTGGTGTCCTGTACAGAAACATTTCTCACTCACTGCTGGGATGACATGCCATCGAGAAGCTGAACCTCACTGCAAGGATGGATTCGCTAAACAATGTTCAGTTACTGGAGAAGCACCCGGAATTGTTCACAGACCTGGGGGATAATGAACGAAGTGTACCTTCTCCAGCTGAGGCTAGGCATAATGCTCTACTGTTTGACCACAGTAAAGCATCTACCACCGTCGCATTGACGAACAAAATCAAATTTTGACGAACAAATCAAAATCAAAGAGAGAATGGAGGTGCTTGATATCATAACTAGAATGAATGGACCTCCTTGCTGGTGTGCGGCCGTGGTTCCTGTTCCCAAGCCAGATGACACGGTGAGGATGTGTTGATCTAACAAAATGGAAGAATGCAGTGAGGTGAAAGGACTTTATTCCGCCCTCTGTTGAACACACCTTGGGTACGCTGGGTGGAGCAAAGATCTTCACCAAACTAGATGCAAGGTCAGAGTTCTGGTTGACCTGTCTATCTCCTGAATCACAGAAGCTCCCAAACTTTATCACACCATATGGACAGTGTGCCTTCTAGAGACTCCCTTTTGGCATCTCATCAGCCCCTGAACTCTTTCAGATGAGGAAAAACCAAGTTTTGGAGGGACTGAAAGGAGTAGCCTGCCACATGGATGATATACTCATCTTCAGAGGCTCAAGGAACCTGACAAAAGAATGGGAGCTGCCTTGGAGAAACTGAACCAGGCTGGAATCATCCTGAACAAAAAAAAAAATGCAAATTTGCAAAGTTGGAGGTGAAGTTCTTAGGCCACCAACTCTCCTCAGAGGGAGTGCAACTAGATTCAGACAAACTGGCAGGAGTTCGGAACATGGAACAACCTACCAGATGAGAGATCCGCAGTTTCCTTGGCATGGTAAACCAGCTGGGAAAGTTCATTCCAGATTTGGCAGAGAAAACGAAGCCACTACATGACCTCCTCTCGCAGAGAAACATTTGGACCTAGGATGCACCACAGGAGAAGCCATTCTCATCACTTAAAGCAGAGCTCATCTCTCCACCAACATTGGTGTTCTTGGATCAGAACAAAGTAACCAATGTCTCAGCAGACGCCTCTTCCTTTGGCCTAGTGGGGACTGCTCATGCAAAACTGCAGTGGTGAATGGAAATCGGAAGCATATGTAATCAAAAGTACTGACTCTTACTGAACAGTGTTACACCCAAATTGAAAGGAGACACTGGCTCTCGTGTGGGTTTCTGAATGCTTCAGCTGCTACTTGATAGGCACTAAATTCGAGTTCCTCCTTAAAACAGATCACAAACCACTTGTCAGCCTCCTCAGCTCGAAACACTTGGATGAATTACCTCCACATTCAGAACGTGATTCAAGATTCAGAATGAGGCTTCTGTGATACTGTTATGCCTTTGAGCATGTCCTCGGCAAATCTTTCACAACCCCAGACACTCTGTCGAGGATGCCATGCAAAAACGAGTGGACAGAAGGCGACTCCAACATCTAATAGCTCAGGTACATGAAAACTTTCCTGCATCACAGAGTAAACTGCATGAAATTCAGGCCGAGTTGAAAGAAGTCCAAATCTGTGATTATGGATGGCCTGCTGTTCTAAAAGGAGCTCATGAATTCAGACCTTACTGGCTAGAAAGAGAGAAACTCACCATTTTTGCTGCTAAAGGGCTCCAGATTTGTCATCCCTGCTTCTATGCACGCCAAAATTGTCAGTCAGGTCCACCAAGGACATCAAGGCACCGATAAATGTCACCTAAGAGCAAGGCAGTCCGTGTGGTGGCCTGGTCTGAGCACACATCTGGGAGATTATGTAAAGCAATATGAAGCATGTGAAAAGCTGCATAAAAATCATGCGAAATCTCTCTGCCCCACAGAATTCCCAGACTTCCCATGGCAAATTGCAGGCACAGACAATTTTGAGCTGAAAAGAGACAAATATCATTTCAATGTGCATGCTACTCAGGGAATGTTGAGGTGTCCAAGCTGTCCTCTGCATCCTCAGCAGCAGTTATACAGCACCTGAAATCTGTATTTGCTCACCATGGAATACCAGAGACACTTGTGTCAGACAATGGTTCCCAATTCAGCGGCTCAGAACTCAAAGCCTTTGCTAGGGACTGAGAGTGCAGAGACCAGAAAAGTGATCCAAAGTGGCCACAGAGAAATGGAGAAGTGGAAAGAGCAGTGCAAGCTGTTAAGTGTCTCCTACTGAAGGCAAAAGATGACTACAAAACACTGCTAGCTTATCGCTCCATTCTTCTTGTGAAGTTACAGTCCAGAGGTGTCAATGGGTTGAAGACTGAGAACAAGCCTGCCAATTCTTCCTTCCCTTCTCCAACCTCACTTACTGCACTTACACAAAGTGAGTAATTTTGAGACAACACAGCGTGAGAAAATGAAGAACGTGTGTGATCTCAGACACAGAGCAAAATCTTTGTCGCCACTCGGGAGTGGTGAAGCTGTTCGGGCTTCAGACCAATTCACCAAAGGAACATTTATCTGTCCCATCACAGAGATATACTCCACAGTCTAATAGCTTAGGACAAGTGACCAAAGAGGCAGAATAATCCTCTCACTTTGCCAGAGTGTTCAGGTAGTCTGCCCTGACCTCCATTAAAGAGTTCTAATGTTGAAAACATTTCACAAAATGAGAAGGTTCTTTTTTTTTTAAAAAAAAGGAATTGGTGCAAAAGTAAAAGGAATTGAGAAAAGTAAAGAGAAAGACCATTAAAAACAAAGAAAGATTGTTATAATGTTGGCAATTTTTTATATTTATGTAAGGAGCGCAAGTTACATGCAATGGGTAAAGTGAACTGAATTAGAAAGCCTACAGCACAATACAGGCCCTTTGGCCCACAAATTTGTGCCGACCATAAAAAACTTATTTTCTCTACATAAAAAACTTACCCCTGACATCTCCTCTGTTCCTACTCCTGAGCACCTTAAACCTGTGCCCTCTTGTGGTAACCATTTCAGCCCTGGAAAAAAGCCTCTGACTACCCACACGATCAATGTCTCTCATCATTATACACCTCTATCACGTCACCTCTCATCCTTCGTTGCTTCAAGGAGAAGAGGCCGATTTCACTCAACGTATTCTCATAAGGCATGCTCCCCAATCCAGGCAACATCCTTGTAAATCTCCTCTGCACCCTTTCTATGGTTTCCGCATCCTTCCTGTAGTGAGGCGACCAGAAGTGAGCATAGTACTCCAAGTGGGGTCTGACCAGGGTCCTAAACAGCTGCAACATTACCCCTCGGCTCCTAAATTCAATTCCACGATTGATGGAGGCCAATACACCGTATACCTTCTTAACCACAGAGTCAACTTGCGCAGCTGCTTTGAGCGTCCTATGGGCTTGGACCCCAAGATCCCTCTGATCCCATTTCAGCGATTATAATTTCAATGCAGTTCTATAGACAAGAGGTACATAGCTAGTTTTTCTCTTTTTTCCAAGAAGGGAAGATGTAGAGGGAGTTACTAGTGTTATTCCTATGTTACTCTGTTAGCCACTCCCATGTGGGAGGAGTTCACATACTGTACAAGCAGGATTGTCCATAAGGTTCAGCTGAGTATCCTGCATGCTGGCAACTTGGTGTGCTCTGCACTACTCCCCATCTCACTTTCAAAAGCCTCCCACTTGCCAAATGTCCCTTTAGCTGCAAACAGCTTCACCAACTCAACCTTTGCAACTTCCTGTCTTCAAAATCTGCCTTGCCCCACTTTAGGAATTAAATTTATGGATTAGTCTCATCTTTCTGTAATTTCATGCTGAGAAATTTAGAAATTTCATATTGATTCCAAGATGAGAAATTAAAAGTTATATTAGACTCCTTCCATTAGTTACTTAGTTCATTATGGTAAAGACGTCAGGTGGAGGCTTGGGAAAGTCTCAGGCCCAGGAATGGAGAATTTACACAATATAATGGAATTTTGACAACAGAGAGATCAAATTCAGGGAGGAAGGACAGGGTGAAAATAGTATAATGCTGTTTAAATGGGGAAAGCAAGTGTTGGACATTATTGTAGTTATCATTCTCCTGGTTTTTTTTCTAATGCTGCCTCAGTTGTTAATAATGAAGGTTCTTAGACTACTGAAGCCCAATAGTATGAAATTACATTAATCATAGCATAAAACTTCATTTCATCAACATATTTTTTCCTTGGAGGATTTTGCTTAAGTGGCAGCTCAGAACTAGAATTGCAAGACCACGAAGACATGGGAGCAGAATTACGCCATTTAGCCCATTGAGTTTCCTCCACCATTCCATCAGGGCTGACTTATTCCCTCTCTACCCCATTCTCCTGCCTTCTCCCCAAACCTTTGATACCCCTACTAATCAAGAATCTAACAACTTCAGCAAGTATTCTGCTCATTGAAAAGTTTGAACTTTACAAGCGAAATCATTTTTTTTTTTGCAAAGGAATTTATGAAAATCTCCAAAACTCAATCACATTATTTTTCAGTTTACTTTCTTCAATATTTATTGTGGCTGTTTTGTTGGTGTAGTACCTCATTATATGTTTTTGAAATGTACAGTATGACCACTCTTCTACACATATATAGATTTCAAACTTAATGGATACAGAGCATGGAAGCAGGCCCATCCACCCACTGAGTTTATAGCAACCATCAAGCACCCAATCACACTAATCCCATTTATTCCCCCACACTCCCATCAACTCTTTTCAGATACAACCATCTATCTACACATTGGAGGCAATTTATGATGGTTAGTTAACCTACACGTGTTAACCTGCATATGTTTGTGATGTGGAACCCACATTGTCACAGAAAACATGCTAACTTTACACAGACAGTAGCAGGGCTAAGGATTGACCTATGCACTGTCTCTGTGAGGCAACAGCTCTGTTATTTAATGATAATATTAAGTAGAGCAATTTTTCTTGACCCCAACATTGGTTCAGTGGTATATTTTGTTCTCTTTAATGAAGATACCTGTCTCACTTCAGCTGAAAACATTAACATTATTAAGATTTGATGCAGTAGGCACTATTTTCCTTAAAAATCCATTCAAGTGGGCCAATGATGCGTGGCAGTAATACATGATAGAACATTCTCAGTATACGATGCCAGATGGTGTGTGTTAATAAGCACCTCAACCAATACAAGCATCAAAGCCAGAACTAATCCTGTTAGTCATTAAACACATCCCCATGTCCTTCCCAGCATATCATGGACTTTGATTAAGAGCAAAATGATTGACCAATTTTCACCCCACCACAATCCAAAACTTACTAATCATGCATGAAAACTATTTAAATAGTGCTCTAGTTACCCTGCACACTGGGATCGTGGATAAAAACCCATGGATAAAAGTCTTGCCAGTTGACGGAAATATTCTAATCTTACTTCAATTGCTTGCATTTTTTTTTAAAGCAGCTTTTAAATGTTATTCCTAATTTTACATTGGAGTTCAAAGTAAGTATATTTACCATATGAGACTACCTTCTGATTCATTTTCTTGCAGGCATTTACATGCAAAATAAGAAATACAATAGAAATTTATGAAATACATAAACAAAGCCTGGCAAACAATGTGCAAAAGACAGATTATGCAAATAAGAAGAATAAATAATACTGAAAGTTAAGTTGTAGGTTCATGTGTTGTGCAGTCATTGAAAGTGAGTCTAGATTGTGGGACCACTTCAGAGTTGTGGTGAGTGAAGTTATCTACATCGGTTCAGGAGCCCAATTGTTGTGGGATAACAGCTGCACCTGAATCTGGTGGTTTGGGACCCAAGACTCCTGTACCTTTTGCCTGATGGTAGTAATGAGAAGAGAGCTAGGGTGTATTTAATAATTTGTGATATATTTAAAGATTATTGATGCTTAAGTTGTAATTTTATTTTGAATTGTTAAATGCTGCACAATAGGTTACTGATACAACTGGAAGAAACTGAAAATGCCTTCGACCAGTTTTGGTCCAAACACCATCTCAAGCTTGAACAATGTCTACAGTTACGACATTTTGAACAAGACTTTCGAGAGGTACCTTTCAGCATGTGCATTTATTGTATGGTGATTTATACAGATTTTAAACATCAAATTACTTGCTTTATTTCAAATGAAGTATCAGGAAAGGACCACAAGCTTACATCTCAGAAGGTTGACACTTTCAGTTCCAGTGACGTGAGCTCATTGGTCTAGATTGGCACTCCAGTGAACCACTGAGGAGACTGTTGGAACACAAGAGATCCCATCACTTGAATAAGTTAAAAGAAAGTTATTTCAGCTATCTCAGGTAGACACAAAAGATTCCTTAGCTTTATTTCAAACAGGAGCGTCATCTGTCAATTAACATTCAAACATTAACCAAAAACCAGAATTCAGGATGAGAGATGAAACTGACTTCCCATGGCATCATAGAATCCTGATCAAAGTTTATGTTAAATCAAGGGAAAGAATCTCTACTGGCTGCAGCTGTGTGTGAAAGAAGATGGTTGAAGTTGTTGATGACCAACCATCTCAATTTCAGGACCTTGCTAGAGAAAATCCTCAGCCCCACTGCTGATGCATTAGTGGGAAAATCAAAGGGAATGTTTGATGGTTTTCAGTGTTCAATTCCATTTTCAACTCATTTAATAAGGAAGTAGCATATACCAACATGCAACAAAACCTTGATGCAGAAATACAAAGCAACGACAATCTTCAAAGCATATATAACCATCTCGATGTACAGTGACATCACCACATGTCCCATTGCCATCTTCCTAGGGTCACCATAAATCAGAAACTTGGATTGATCAGTCACAAATTAATATCGGGCTTCAAAGGTAGTTGGAAGCTAGGTAACCGGTGGTGAGTTTCTTGTTTTCTAATTCCAGAAGGTCTTCACACAGGGTCATTTTGGGAAGAGTTAGATTTCCATCTAGACCTCTGCTTGAGAATTGAATCAGTGTCAAATGCTTATCCAGATCTTTCTCTACAGGCGATCATTTTCCAGTGTGATGAAAGTCTTCAGACAGAATGGTCATGGTTGGACTCACAAACCTATTAGCCCGCATATTGGTAGTGGTTGCCTATATACGTTAGATTGATTTTAGAGTAGGTTAAAAGGTCAGCAGAACATAGTGAGCCAAAGAGACTGTTGCGTTGTAACGTAGAATGCTGCGTTGTAGCATTCTATGTTCTAGCTACATGATTCTTTTTCACATTTTCCTGGAAAACTAGATGCCAATAAAAAAATGTCATCCAATTGTTAAACCTTTAGAATACTTAATTATTAAGCTATCACATTTCATAGCAAGCTATCACTTTCAGGATGAAAATAACAAGTGCTCTTCAAGTTGTTGGATAACAGAAGTAGGCGATGTTGCTTAGGCAGTTAAACAATGCAAATAAACAGGAACCAACAAATATCTGATTTCAAAGGATTCAGAGGCAGTAACTAGAACTTTACACAGCAAAGAGAATAAATATGCCTATACTCACCTAGGTCTTTATCAAAGGACATTTAATAAATTGGTTGGATTAGAACTAATTATCTGCATGATTGAGTCAGCAATTATGAGCCGGCACCTGCTTAAAGTCTTTACGCTATGCAAAATATAATCAGCTACTACATGCATCTCTCTAAAGAGAGCATCACCATCATTCTCTACATGAACCTGAAGGGTTCTGACCAATTTTACATTCAATAAATAGGGCTTTTTTGTCCATGTACTTAATATATTCACAAAGATTCTGTTTTAATATACTGCTCAGAACATTCTGCATTTCTAACATTAAAGGTGATGTCTAAATTTTCCCCATCTTTCCTAAAATATAGCAAAAAGTTTTATGAATCAAATGAACTCTAATCACTTATATTAATTGTTTCATCACTATTTAAATCTTTATCCCTAGCAAAGAACTTGCAACTCTTCCCCCGCCCAGTCCAGTATCACTCAATCTATGTTTAATAGTTTAATGAAAGGATTTTTATGTGATTATGAAAAGGGATAGATAAGATAGAGACAGGAAAGTTGTTTCTACTGGTAGGTGAGACTAGAACTAGGGGACATAGCCTCAACATTCGGGGGAGTAGATTTAGAACAGTGATGATGAGGAACTGCTTTTCCCCAGAGAATGGTGAATCTGTAGAATTCTCTGCCCAATGAAGCAGTGGAGGCTACCTCAGTAAATATATTTAGGACAAGGTTGGATAGATTTTTGCGTAGTAGGGGAATTAAGGGGAAAAGGCAGGTAGGTGAAGATGAGTCCATGGCCAGGTCAGCCATGATCTTATTGAATGGCGAGGCAGGCTCAACGGGCCAGATGACCTACTCTTGCTCCTATTTCTTATGTTCTTGTACCTCAGTATGTTAATAAAAACTGTTTAACCTCTTGATTCCCGCTGCGAAGCAAAAATTTCCTACTGGCAAGCCTGTATGACTGCAAAATGCATTGTTACACTTTTATAAATTTATTTTGATTTTATACTTTAATTACACAAAGTTTTGCACAAAATGCAAGATTACATTGAACACTACAGCATGGTCCAGGCCCTTTGGACCATGATGTTGTGCTGACCTTTTAACCTACTAAGATCAATCTAATCTTTTCCTCCTACAGTCCTCCATTTTTCTATCATCCATGTGCCTAAGTCTCTTAAATGCCCTAATCTACGTACAGTTTCAGAAGGTAAAGATACAAGAGGAAATTTTAACAATAGAAAAAGAAACAAAATTCACACCCATCCACTCAGTTCCTTTGCTTGCCTCAGACATTTTTAATATAAATGGAATTTTGCCTTTTTTCCTTTATTTTGAATGGCAGTCAAAGCATTACTGCAATTGATGAAAATTGGTTTGCTTTCAAGTGAACACTATATATGAAAACTTAAAGTTCCAGGTGATGATTTTGTTATCACTAATCTTTATTATGAGTGTTAGGCTTTCCAACTAATTCTAGCATAATCCATTAGTGCAACAAAGACAAGGATATAAATACATTGGATGGAAATGCAGATGGATGGGTAAGTACATTTGCAGATGACTCAAAGATCAGTAGAGTTGGGGACAGTGCGCAGGGCTATCAAAAGATGCAGCATATTGATAATTTTTCAGATAGGTATGGTGAAACGGCAGATAGGGTTCAATCTGAGCAAGTGTGCGATGTTGCACTTGGGAGGGTAAGTGTAAGGGGAATGTGTATTGTTGATAGCAGGACACTAAGGAGCATTATGTACAGAGGTGCAAGTCTATGCATGTAGGTAGGGTTGTAAAATGGCATATGGCACGCTTGCCTTCATTTGACAGGACTGAGTGTAAGAGTAAGGAAGTTATGTTGGAACTCAAACTTTGGTTAGTTTTGCTCTTGGAGTATTTTACATTTGTGTTTACTCCATTACAAAAAGATCCAACAAGTTTGTTGGAACGGTTGGAGAAAAGATTTATCAGGATACTGACTGGGTTAGATTTTATGAGCTATAAGGAGAGGTTGGACAAATGTGGGTTGTTTTCTCTCAAGTATTGGAGGTTGAGGGGAGACACAAGAGAAGTTTATAAAATTGAGAGGCATAGATAGGGTAGAGAGTCAGAAGATTAAATCTCGGGGTAAACATTCCAGTTAGCAGGAGACATGCATTTAAGAGCATGAAGGGTTAACAATGTGCAGGGCAAGTTTTGTTCACATCACTTTTTTTTATTTGAACACATGCATGCACGTACATGACTTGGAGAGCACTGCCAGGAGAAGAAGTGGAAACTGATATGATAGTGGTTTTTAAGGAGTTGTTAGATACATGAATACGCAGAGGGAGGAGAGACATGGATCACATACAGGTGATCTGGATAAGAGAGACTTCATTTATATCAGCAGAATATTCAGATCAGATATTGTAGGCCAACGGACCTGTTCCTGAGCTTAATTGTTCTATGTTCCCTGTTTTTTGCAAGGGGATTCCAAAAGTAGGGAATACAAATAGAGTATCAGAAATCTATGTTTAATTAAGTAGCATTGTATTTTATTACAACAAAGACTTGTTAAAATTTTACACTTTTATAATGTATTGAACACCAGTTGTCTCTCCTCCCTATTTCTATAACTGCAACATAGGTGTTTACCTTGCAGTTACAGATATTAAAATATGAGATTATTACCCTAGCTAACCATGTAGTATTATTTAAATACTAAACATTTTCTGTGAATACAGTGACTCAATGAGATATCAATTTGGAGATCCCAACTCATCCCATGGGCCACTGTGAATCAGAAAAACATTTAATATGTTTTCTAAATATTCTGACAAAATTGCAATGAAGAGCAGGAACTTAGATAAAATTGTTATCTTCTTGCAGGTGAAGACCATTCTGGATTGTCTGATGGAAACACAGGCAACATTCACTGATATTGGAGACAGTGTGGTGTGTGTGGAACACCTCCTAAAGGAACTTCAACTTCAGGAGCAGAAAGCACAGGTAAATGATACTAAAATACCCTTCAGAATCAACAAGTGAACTTTCTCTCCCATAATTACTCTTATGAAATCTATAATTCATACACAAATCACATACGTTTTTTTGAAAATAAAAGTCAGTCTAGTAGCCATTGATCCACTAATTTTCCTGCATTCACGTGTTCAGGCAGGAAAAATAATTCACGTTCCAATAATTTCCTCTGGCAGCAATTTAGAATCCCACATTTGTCTCAAGCTTGCCAAATGCTGTCATTTTTATAATGATACCTAGCAATCTCACTAATACTATCATAAACGTCTAATACTTCTTACTTTTTTTTAATGTAATGCTTTTAGCCTTTTTGCAAATGTTGTATTATAATAAGAGTAAACTCCCAAGGCACAAATCTATCCGTTGCCATTCCTTTCCAAGGTAACTTGTCTCCTTTTAAGAAGTGAAGTTGAAGTAGTTAGTTTTCCCCAATTATATCTGTTCCATGGAGAAATCCTATTGAACAATAACTACAGTTCTTCGGAAATCTTTCACAAACTTTCCTCTTTTCAAAATAACAAAAATAGATTCCAAGTTTCAGGATGGAGATAATTCATTTTAATCAGTCGGTACAAGTCATTTGCAAAACATATTGAATGACTTATCAAATCAAGTATTCAGTGTAATATTCCAGGAAGAAATTTCTCTCACAAGCATATTAGAAATAAATGCCACATCAATGACAAAATAAAAACCTTAAAGTGAACTACTTTCATTCCTATGATAAAGTTAGAGCATCATACAAACATATGAATCATTTTTCTATTTCTATCACATGAAATTAAATTGTTTTAATAAATCTGCTTTTAAAATATCTCATATGCTGTGACTTGTTATTTTATTTGTTGTTTACCTTTACAGGAATCCTTAAGAAAGGCACAATCTTTAGCTCAGCATGGAGACCAGCTTATCCAAAGCAACCACTATGCCATTGATTCCATCCGACCAAAGTGCAATGAACTTAGACGTATATGTGACGATTTTACCAATGAAATGAAGAAAAAACATGATGTTCTTGGAAAATCACTTGAAGTCCATAGGCAACTGGATAGTGTAATTTGTTTGTTCCAATGTTCAATGATTAAGCACTTCATTGTTTATTGATATTCCTTCCTCAGTTATGTATATGTTTTCCTTTTAAAGGCAAAGGAGTGGTGCGAAACAGGGATCTATCTCCTAGCATCTCAAGCAGTGGATAAATGCCAGTCACAAGAAGGAGCAGAGGCAGCACTCCAGGACATCGAGGGGTTTCTGGAAACTGCTGCGCACCACAAGCTAACTAACCCTAAGGAGTTGCATAAACAATTTGAACTCTTTCTTACCTCAGAAATTAAGGTAAATACGAAATACCATTGATTTGAATAATACAAAACAGGGCATTAAATAGAATATTCTGGGGAAAATTAAATGATAAAGACCAATTTTGTTCAGAGGGTTTTTTCCATTCTGAACATTACCATAAATCAATCTAAGACAACACATTTTAGTTCTGAATATAAAATGTCCAATACAAATCTGTAGGATATTTTGTGCTTGATCAGTGGCCATCGTCATTAGTGTTCACAGGAAGTTGAACGGTTGAAAAGACTGAGCACAAAGGCTCAAACGCTTTTTTTTTTGAATAATTGCGTCTATAAACAGTGTCTAAGAGAAGGGAGTTTGACAGTTGAGGGAAATTTCTTCATATTAGCCTGGATTATTGAAAGGGAAAATAGTGACAATAGATGTTGCAGGTTTCTACAAAAATAAGTGATGTTACTGTTCTTGCTTTGGGAGAGAATAGCGGAAAAAATAATGACATGCCAGTATAGCAGAAAATATGAAAGTCAGTAACAAAAGAGTTTCAAGACCACAAAGAACAGGAGAGAGATCTGTGCAATTCATAGGTTATTACAGACGTTAAACCATTAGTTCTTAAATTGCTAAGTAATTAAAACCCTGGCAAATATATCCACGGATTATTGGTAAATTGGTTCATTATTGTCATATGTTCCAAAGTACAATGAAAACTTGTATACCATCTATACAGGTGAAGTCATTATAAGTGATTATTATGCTTCAATACCTGATTCCAGTGAAACTTCATATAAAATTTGATTCCTATAATTCCTCACTTTTGTAATCTAGTCTTCTTTAACTTGAGACCAGCATTCCATCGGCTTTTTTTTTGTACACGTGTATAAGCTACACGGTTCTGTAGTGTGGGCATGTGGATAAAAGTCATGCCTTTTCTCCAACTACCCCTAAACTCTCATTAGGAAATTAGTCCAATGTATTTCTCAGCTACAAGTCACCTTTCTACACAGTGAAATCCATTTTGTCTGTCTGAGTCTTTGCACATTTTAGTTTGCTTTCTTATAGCTATTCAAAGTGAATTTTAATATCAAAGTACATGTATAAGTATCACCATATACAACCTGAGGTTTATTTTCCAGTGGGCATACTCAGCAAATTTATAGAATAGTAACTATAACAGGATCAATGAAAGATCAACCAGAGTGCAGAAGACAACAAACTGTGCAAGTGCAAATACAAATAAATAGCAGTAAATAGCGATAACATGAAATAATGAGATAGAGTCCTTAAAGTGGGATCATTGGTTGTGGTAACATCTGAATGATGGGACAAGTGAGTGCAGTTGTCCCCTTTTATTCAAAAGCCTAATAAATGGTTGAGGGGTTCAGCAAAGGTTCAAAGGTACAATTTAACGTCAGAGAAATTAGTGAACCTAGTTTCTCTGTGAGTGTGAGTGTGATCCTAATTAAAGGCACTTCAGATAAAGTTACAGAGATGTTAGGACTGCATCGTAAGTAGCTGATAGGTGGTGACATACCCACCCACTCTGTTCAGGAATGGGTTTTCCAGCCTGACAAAGATAGCTTCTTTAACCCCTCTTTCAAATTACCTGTCCTCCCTGTCCAAAATGTGCACACTGTTATCATCAAAGCAGTGTCCTTTGTCCTTTAGGCGTAGATATACAGCTGTGTCTTGACCCGAGGTGTTAACCCTCTTATGTTGGGCCATCTGTTTGTGAAGTGGTTGTTTTGTCTCTCCGATATACAGATCTGTGCAGCTCTCATTGCACTGGATGACATGACATCTGTTCAGGGATGGGTTTTCCATCTCCTTACCTCTGTCTGTCGGGCAGACGTCCCTGCTGGTTTTTGTTGCTGTCTTGATGAAGGCCCAGTCAGGATAGCTGTGAGCATTCAAGGCTTCTCTCAAATACTTGTGCTCCTTGACTTTAGCTGTAATGTTGGTGGGCAAATTCTCGGCGTGGTGATGTGGTGTTCTGATAACCCCCAACTTGTACAGTATTCGAATGGGTGATGAGAGACAAACTGTAGATACTGATCTGTGTGAGTTGGTTTCCTGTAAAATTCAATGTACAAACGTCAATTTTCTTTGATAAGTATTGCACTATCTAAAAAGGTCAAACTGGAAATCCCATCCCTAAGCAGAGGGGGTGGTGTACAACAGCACCTATCAGCTACTTACAATGCAGTCCTAACATCTCTACCTCAGCATCTCCAGAACAGCTCACACCTCTATTCATACAAAGACGACTAATGACCCTCTCATTACTTCTACAACTCTTAATGTGATTGCTGTCCCTTTAAACAACTCACTGAGTTTATAAACCAGAAATTTCCCACCATGGACTAGAACTGAAAAAGCCTCTCAGATGAGTGGCGAAATGTCTTCTAGACAACACAGCAAGTCCAATTGCCTTGATTTACTACTGTTTGATATTCTGTTAGTTCAACTCCTCTCATTTCTCTGCTTCTCTGCATTTTATTTCTTCCTCATGTATAGAGTACCCATTAATTCCTTTGATTCTAATTGCTATGCTCATAGACTTAGAAACCACTTGCATTATCCTATTTATCTTTGGGATGTGGAGGAAACCCACCAAGTATCATCAGAATGTGCAGTCTCCACATGGATGAGGTCAGCATTGCCATCCTGTTGCTAGAGTTAAGAGGCAGCATCACTAACTGCAGTGCTATTGTGCCACACTGGCATTGGTCTGCTATTACCAGTACAGTGCGTTACATTGAACTGTGGGTTTGAAGCAGCTATGGAGGTTTGCCCAAAAAAACTAACAAAATAGGTAGTGGTGGTGAAGATGTGAAAGCAAAGACCAATCCTGTGGAGCTGTGGCATAGTAGGGGACAGAGGGTCCAGTGAGATGGAGGAACTGAGCGAAATACTTGTTAGTAGGGAAGTGGTGTTAGGTAAATTGAAGGGATTGAAGGCAGATAAATCCCCAGGGCCAGATGGTCTGCATCCTAGAGTGCTTAAGGAAGTAGCCCAAGAAATAGTGGATGCATTAGTGATAATTTTTCAAAACTCGTTAGATTCTGGACTAGTTCCTGAGGATTGGAGGGTGGCTAATGTAACCCCACTTTTTAAAAAAGGAGGGAGAGAGAAACCGGGGAATTATAGACCAGTTAGCCTAACGTCGGTGGTGGGGAAACTGCTGGAGTCAGTTATCAAAGATGTGATAACAGCACATTTGGAAAGCGGTGAAATGATCGGACAATGTCAGCATGGATTTGTGAAAGGAAAATCATGTCTGACGGATCTCATAGAATTTTTTGAGGATGTAACTAGTAGAGTGGATAGGGGAGAACCAGTGGATGTGGTATATTTGGATTTTCAAAAGGCTTTTGACAAGGTCCCACACAGGAGATTAGTGTGCAAACTTAAAGCACACGGTATTGGGGGTAAGGTGTTGATCTGGATGGAGAATTGGTTAGCAGACAGGAAGCAAAGAGTGGGAATAAACGGGACCTTTTCAGAATGGCAGGCGGTGACTAGTGGGGTACCGCAAGGCTCAGTGCTGGGACCCCAGTTGTTTACAATATATATTAATGACTTGGGTGAGGGAATTAAATGCAGCATCTCCAAGTTTGCGGATGACACGAAGCTGGGTGGCAGTGTTAGCTGTGAGGAGGATGCTAAGAGGATGCAGAGTGACTTGGATAGGTTGGGTGAGTGGGCAAATTCATGGCAGATGCAATTTAATGTGGATAAATGTGAAGTTATCCACTTTGGTGGCAAAAATAGGAAAACAGATTATTATCTGAATGGTGGCCGATTAGGAAAAGGGGAGGTGCAACGAGACCTGGGTGTCATTATACACCAGTCATTGAAAGTGGGCATGCAGGTACAGCAGGCAGTGAAAAAGGTGAATGGTATCCTGGCATTTATAGTGAGAGGATTCGAGTACAGGAGCAGGGAGGTACTACTGCAGTTGTACAAGGCCTTGGTGAGACCACACTTGGAGTATTGTGTGCAGTTTTGGTCCCCTAATCTGAGGAAAGACATCCTTGCCATAGAGGGAGTACAGAGAAGGTTCACCAGATTGATTCCTGGGATGGCAGGACTTTCATATGAAGAAAGACTGGATGAACTGGGCTTGTACTCGTTGGAATTTAGAAGATTGAGGGGGGATCTGATTGAAACGTATAAAATCCTAAAGGGATTGGACAGGCTAGATGCAGGAAAATTGTTCCCGATGTTGGGGAAGTCCAGAACGAGGGGTCACAGTTTGAGGATAAAGGGGAAGCCTTTTAGGACCGAGATTAGGAAAAACTTCTTCACACAGAGAGTGGTGAATCTGTGGAATTCTCTGCGACAGGAAACAGTTGAGGCCAGTTCATTGGCTATATTTAAGAGGTAGTTAGATATGGCCCTTGTGGCTACGGGGATCAGGAGGTATGGAGGGAAGGCTGGGGCAGGGTTCTGAGTTGGATGATCAGCCATGATCATAATAAATGGCGGTGCAGGCTCAAAGGGCCGAATGGCCTACTCCTGCACCTATTTTCTATGTTTCTATGAATAAAGGTCAGATATAATTTTAGGTAATGAGGAAATGGAAAAGGAAAACAGAAATGAAATGCATGATGTGTTGACAGGATGGTGAAGAGAGTAAGGAAGCAGGCAGAGGTGCCTTTGTTAATTAAGGGATTAAGGTCTCAAAGCTTGAGGAAAGATGCCAGATTGATTGATTTACCAACTGATTGACAAACTGTGGAAAACATAATGGAAATTAGAATTCAGCATATTAGGGTGGCTCGAGGATGAAAATAGAGTATGGGAAGAAAAGGAGCCAAATGTGAAACAGGCAAAAAGTTCCTGATGGAAAGCAATAATCACAACTTTAATATTGTATTTCTGTTCCAGACTAAAATACAGGCGCATCTCGAAAAGCTAGAAAATGTTTATGAAATGTTTGAAAAACGTCAGGCTAGTTTAAAGAAACTAGCAGCGAAACAGACTCGTCCAGTTCAACCTGTAGCCCCACGACCTGAATCATCTCCAAAACGTTCCTCACCAAAACCAGTTAAGGCACCTGTACTCAGTAAGTGAGAAATAAGTCCTATGTTGTCAAATTTTGCCAATTGACTAATGTGCAGTAGTTGTGTAGAGTTCAAAAACAGAGTGAACTAAAGGCTTATAAACAACATGTATTTTGACATTCAATTCCCCCATCTGATTAACAAATGAAATTTGTTATTAGTGAAATTTATTATTAAGTGAATTAGCTGATTGCTTTCATATCCTATAAGCATAATGTCGGTATTCAGTACAAGGGCACTTTCCAGCAAGTTAGTAATATGATTTTATTTAAAGCTACAGGGTCAAGACAAGGGTGGTAGGCACAGGCTACAACCTCTTTGAGCGCAAAAACAATCACTGAAGGATGAGTGCATTTGTGTATAATGTCTTCTAAGATGCCCCTTCAAAAATAGTACTTAATTTAAATTCCTGTATACCCACTTTTACCCCTCTAATGAACAGAAAATGAATGTTAATGAATTGCTAATTACTTTTAGTGAACTTATTTAAAGAATATTTTAGATGATCTGCAATATGCAAGTGTTATTTAACTTTATCTGGAATACAGTCTTCAACTTTAGCTTTGTAACTTTGTTCTGTGACGATGTTATCTCTGTTACACACACAAAAAAAACAGATGAGTTCAGATGCTGGAAATCGGATAAGAAAAGAAATCCCTGAAAATACTCAGCATGCTTGGCAGTATCTATGGAGAGTTATTGTGTCAGATTGATGATCTTTAAGTTGTAGTAGAGTGACTGAAGGGAATACCCACTTGGATGTGACCTCATGTCTGCATCCAATCACAGACACGCCCTTTGTTCTTCTTGCTCCTTCCCATCTTTTTTTTTAAAAAAGCCCGAAACATCTTTGATTAAAATTAAAATCAAAATGAATCTGCAGGTACTAGAATTTAGAAAACACGAAACACAAAACACTGTACACTCTCCGCAGATCAGACAGCATCTGTGCTAATGGAACAGGGTTAATTAACATTTCAGATTAAAAACCCTTCAGGACTGGGAAGGAGGGAGGAGCAAGTTCATGTCAATGGAGGGAGGGATGCATAGGAGAAAGGAAATTTCTCCCATGATGCAAGATTAGTGTTACCCTGGGCAAACCCTGTCAGCAAGGTAATCTCTTTAGTAAATAAACAGGGAGTAAAGAGAGAATGTGGTCAGGTGTTCATAAAAGCTATGAAATGAGAACAATTAGTAAGTGAAAATATGAACAAAGGAATAGCAGAGTTGCAAACTACAGACATATTCGGCATGTCAGTTAGTACTAACAGAGAAAAAAATTCCAGGCCTATATCACAAATGGATTGTCTTGCATGCTCTGATACACACAGGGAAGAATTACCTCAAGTTGTGCAATTCAACAGCAATCTACTTGCAAGTATAAGCACTTGGTATTCTCTTCTACAGTACTGTAATCAAACGCATATTGAATGATCACTTTGTGATGTGTCTGATGTGATCATTCCTAATGCCTACCACTTTGATTTCCCATCTCGTGCTCATTCTGACCTCTTGTACTGTCACAAGCCTAAAGTAAAGCATCTTGTCATCAGTACGGGCACTGTGTAGCATCCTGGGCTCAGTGTGAAATTGTACATTGTACACAAAGTAATTTCGGCTAACTTACTTTGTCGACTGCGTCTCAGTGATAGACTAGATCATTCATTTGTGATATTGGCTTGGATATTTCTTCTCATTAGCACCAGTTGCCCATCTTTTGGGTTCTCGCTCTCTAACACTGCTCATTTGGTAGCTGCTTAATGAAGGATCATGCTTTTCTTCTATGGCAGTCCTAATTAACTTGCCCGCCAGATATCTCATTTATAGGGGCAGCCCTGGTATCACCTGCTCAGAGAGAGGGTCCCTTCATCCTATACATTCAACCTCACCAAGCCCAGAGCTTGATACTGACTTGCTGTCCTCTCCAGTTCTATTGAACTGCCATATCTAGAACTTCATCTCTTTCTCTCTCCATAGATAACTTAGAATTCATAATAAAGGCATTAAAGTTCAAAGTAAATTTATTATCAAAGTACATGTACGTCACCATATACAACCCTGAACTTCATTTTCTTGCGAGCATACTCTATCCAATAACCAGAAAGGAATCAATGAAAGACCGCACCAACAGGGCAGACAACCAGTGTGTTAAAGACAACAAAAAAGAAAGGTGATGGAGCAAGTGAAGATGAATGAAGCTATTCCCAATGCTTCAGGAGCCTGATGGTTGAGGAGTAATAACTATTTCTGAACCTGGTGGTGTGAATCCTAAGGTTCTTCTACCTTCTTGAAGACAGCAGCAAGAAAAAAGCATGACCAGGCCAGTGGGGCCCTTATGATGGATGCTGATCTGAGTAGATGTGCTCAAAGGTGGGGAGGACTTTACCCATGATGGACTAGGCCATATCCACTACTTTTTGTGGAATTTTCCATTCAAGGGTATTGGTGTTTCCATACCGTGCCCCGATTCAACCAGTCAATATACTCTCCACCACACCTCTATTGAGTTGTAGATGTCATGCCAAATCTTTGCAATCTCCTGAGGAAGTAGAGGTGCTGCCATGATTTCTTTGTAATTGCATTTATGTGCAGGGTCCAGAACAGCTCCTCTGAAATGGTAATACCAAGGAATTGTAGTTGTGGACTCCCTCCACCTCTGATCCCCTGATAAGGACTGACTCACGAATACTGGATTGAGTAAAATTACATATCCTTTGAGTACCGAGACGTTAATGTATTAGCCCTTTTCTTTCAATATGTTGTTGAAGTGCAAATTGCTATACAAGTCATTCATTATCAAATTATAAATGAAACTAATATCTAAAATGCTTCCTATTAGCTGTGTGCACATCACAGTAGATTTTTAATTCTAATGCATTGAAATTTAACAATTATAGTCATTTCCTTCCTGTATCCTTACTGAAATTAAAATTCTAATATGAAAAAGAGCCCAAGTATAAGGAACAATCATCAATGAGTAGCTCAATATAACTGACTGGAGATCAAAACCTCCATGGATTTTATTAGACTATAAGACATAGGAACAAAGGAACAAAATTAAGCCATTTGCCTCATCGAGTTTGCTCTTCCATTCTACAATTGCTGATTTATTATCCCACTCAATCCCATTCTCCTGCCATCTCACTGTAACCTTTAACACCCTGACTAATCAAGAACCTATCAACATCTGCTTTCAATACACCCAATGACTTAGCCTCCACAGCTGCCCGTGGTACCGAATTCCACAGATTCTCCACCCTATGGCTAAAGCAATTCCTCATCTCTATTCAAATGGGATGTCTTTCTATTCTGAGGCTGTGCCACAATAGAAAAGTTCCTCTCTACATTTACTCGATCTACTGTAGGTCTTTTCTACCACCCTATCAACTTGCACTGCAACTTTATGGATTTAATACCAAGATTCATTTGTTCTTCCACACTGCCAAGAATCCCAACATTAACCCTGTATTCTGCCTTCAATTTTCACCTTCCAAATGATTCACTTCACTTTTCCAGATTGAACTCCATCTGCAACTTTTCAACTCCTCAACTCAGCTCTGCATCCTATCAATGTTGCTTTGTAACCTATGATAATCTCCTGTGCTATCCACAATTTAACCACCATTCCACTTCCTTATCCCAATAATTTATGAAAATCACAAACAGCTGGGGTCCCAGACCAGATCTCTGCAGAACACCACTGGTTACCAACCTCCAGGCAGAATACACTCTATCTACTACCATTCTCTGCTTTCTGTGGGCAAGCCAATTCTAAATTCAACATAATATAACGATCTTGGTGTTTCCAAGACCTTTCGGCCGAAACGTCGACTGTACTTTTTTCCATAGATGCTGCCTGGCTTGATGAGATACTCCAGCATTTTGTGTGTGTTGCTTGGATTTGCAGCAGCTGCAGATTTTCTTTTTGGTGTTTCTAATACAGCTTTGTTTCACCAGCGCCCAGAAAAACTATTCTACTTTCCCATTCTTTCATTCATTCCAGCTCTCTATTTCAAAGTGACAGTCAGCATGAATTTGTTTAAGGATGGTTGCATCTGATAAGTAAAAAGAGTCAATGAGGAAATCTTTTCACAAAATCTTCATTGCAACTTGGTTACAAAAGTAGAAGCTCATGGGATTGGAAAGAGTGTGGTAAACTCAACTGCAGGAAGCAAAAGAGTGTGATCAATGGGTTATTTGAATGAAAAGCTTACTAGTGATGTTCTCATACTTTGCCAACATTCCCAATTGCTCATTGCATTGTGGATCAATCTTTAAATTCTTGAGAATAGAACTGAGTAGAAAGTGTCTAATAGTAAAGGTTTATCTCCATCGCCTGCTATTTGAGAAACAGGAGAACACTACACAAGACAGCCTTACACAAATGGCAAATGCCTTGTTAATGCTGGAAAAACACATTACTCTGCTTTGTGCTTTATTTGGTAGGCCCTGTGTTGGTCAGGGTAGACCATGGATGTTGCATTCTAGCTGTCTACGTTGACTATGCAAGCCGGGTCAGTATGATATGGAGAGCAAGCTGTACCAATGCAGCAGGTCCCCCTCTCCATGCAGCCGATGAATCCAAAGGAACAGCAGAGACCGATACAGTTCGGCACCAGTGGCAGCACAGTAGCCACCAGTCAAGTGTTGAACTCAACGTATGACTGCCTTAGCAACTCCAGCTCCATATGTTTCCCTCATATTTTACTCTCAAAACCTTCCCTATCAGTGGGTATCACTGCAAGGCAGTGGAATGTGAGATCCGAGTTTTCCTTCTCCTAGATGAGCTGCCAAACACAGCTGACAAGACCTGTCCACCAAAAGACTTATTTACACCTGTCATATAACAATATATCAGATGAAGACCACTTTGCATTCTATTTTTTTTAAAAAGGCAAGGGCACCGTTATATCTATGTAAAGAACAAATCATCTGCATCTTGCATTTGCCAATATGACGGGAACACCATTCTCATTGCCACTCAATTTTTCTTTATGATTCCACAGCTCCCAGTAGACGGAGTTTAGATAACATTAGCAATTCAAAACTGCCAGTTGACACAGAATTAGCGAAGAAACGAAACGTGAAGAAACCAAAAGGAAACTTAAAAGTAAGCAAATACGAGTTTGCCTTTATATGAGTTATAGTCATAATCACTGGACATATATTTAAACATGCATGAAAGGATGTGATAAAATTGTTTAAATGTTATATTCTGCTTAAACTCAAAATATTTTGTATTTTATTTTGAGCAAGGTGTTAAGAGGAACTTTTGATGCAGTACTAATTATTGCTACTATAGGCTCAGTAGATCAGAGTAATAGCTCTTATTATTCACATTTCCCTTTGATTTATCAAACTCACAGTTGTTGATTTGGTTCCTTTAGCTGGACATTTAGTTTCCAGTTGTAGAAAAATATAACTATACTTCTCAACAAGCCTGTATCAGATATGCAACTATATTACCTACAGACTGACTGTTTCAATGAAGACTGTAGCTAAATCTCTTTTTTTAAAGAAAGGAGAATTTTCATTTGCCTTGGTGGTAAGGTCCTAGGATTTAGGGGGAGGGTGGGGGAGTGTTAGATAACAATAGTAACCTTCCAACATTTCATTTCAAGTTCATGTTTAATTGTCATTCAACCATACATAGCTAAATGAAACATCGTTCCTCCGCAGCCAAAAGTGCAAAACACAGTGCATGCAGTTATACCCAGCACATGTAGTTACAATAGCACGTCCAGTCACAAAATAATTTTAGCACAAGTCCCTGAGTGGCTCATTCCACACTCTCATGGCCCTCGAGTAAAGTAGTTTTCCCCTTATGTTCCCCTTAAACTTTTCACCTTTCATCCTTAACCCATGACCTCTAGTTATCGTCCCACCCAACCTCAGTTGAAAAAAGGCTGCTTGCATTTACCCTATCTATACCCTTTGTAATTTTGTATACCTCTATCAAATCTCCTCTCAATCTTCTACGTCCCAAACTATTCAATCTTTCCTAATAACTCAGGCCCTCCAGACCCAGCAACATCCTTGTAAGTTTTCTGTGTACTCTTTCAACCTTTCCTGTAGGTTGTGAACAAAACGGCACACAATACTCAAAATATGGCTTCACCAATGTCTTATGCAACTTCAGCATATCATCTCAACTTCTGTACTCAAATACATTGATTTTTAAAGCTTTATTTACAACCTTCTCCACCTGTGACACCGTTTTCAATGAATGGTAAACCTGTATTCCCATATCTTTGTTCCACTGCACTCCTCAGTGCCCTTTTGTTCACTGTTTAAGACCTACTGAGGCTGGTCCTACCAAAGTGCAACACCTTTCACTTGCCCACATTAAATTCTATCTGCAATTTTTTCAGTCTATTTTTCCAACTGGTCCAGATCCCTTTGCAAGCTTTGATAGCCTTCCTTGCTGTCCACCACACCCCCAATCTTGGTGTCATCTTCAAATTTGCTGATCCAATTAACATGTTATCATCCAGATCGTAGACATGGATGACAAACAACAATGGACCCAGCATAGATTCCTGCAGAATTCTCTAGTCACAGACCTCCATTCAGAGAGGCAACCCTCTACACGCACTCTCTGGCTTCTCCTGCAAAGCCAATGTCTAACCTAATTTACTACCTCATGCTGAGCAACTGAGCCTTCTTGACCAATTTCCTGTGTGGGACCTAGACAACATCTATTGCCTCGCCTACATCCACTTTCCTGGCAACTTCCTTGAAAAACCTTTAAGACTGGTTAGAGATGACCTACCACAAGCTATGCTGACTATACTTAATCAGTCCATGTCTATCCAAATACTCATTTATTTTCTAAATTATTTCATATACTAATGCCTTATGTTGTTGAAAATAATTTAGAAAATTTTCTAAATTAGTTTCAACAGCACAAGGCATTAGTTGAAGTTCAGTGCTCAGTGATATCAGATGAATGGCTTGCAAAGATTTCACTGCATTTTAGTGCAGTCGCATATTTTGCCTTTCCCGCTCCTTTCATTTTAGATTGAAGTGATGCTTGAAGCCAGTCAAGGGGGATCCAGTCCCATCCAAGTGGCAACTGAAAGTGAAGAGAACCTGTCTACTAGGAGGAGGTAAGATGCCCGCTCACAGTTCTTTATGTCTGCAGATGAATTACCAACATCCTTGCCTAAGAATGTACATACTTGCCCTAGAAACATGTCCTACAAATAAAGATGGAAAATTCAAAGTTGAGCATGATGGAGTAATGTTCTGAATTGTGTATTTCAGGGCAAGAAGTGCTGTAGGTAAGGCAAGCAAACTTGATTTCAATGTGCTGGTTATCCATGCTATATGTTATTGTAACCATTACGGAAACTTGGTTGCAGGAGGGTCAGTTCAATGTTCTGGGTTACATTGTTTTAGACATGATAGAGCAGGAGGGATTAAAGAGAGTGGGGTGGCATTATTAGGCAGGGAAAATGCCACAGCAATGCTCAGAGAGGACATACTTGAGGCAGGCAATTTGGGTGGAACACAGGAATAATAAAAGGATGACCGTGTTGATGGAACTAATGGGACAAGAGACAGTGGGATTTAGATGAACAAGTTTGTAGGGAGATTTCAGACAATTGCAGGAAATACGTACAATGTTGCGATATTTGGTGATTATAACTTTCCACATATTGACTGGGACTTCCCATACTGGAAGAGGACTGGATGGGATAGGGTTTGTAAAATGTGTTCGGTATAATCAATATGTAGAGGTCCCAACTAGAGGGAGAATAATACTGGACCTCCTCTTAGGGGATGAGACAGGGCAGGTAACAGAAGTGTAGGGGAACATTTAGGATCTAGTGATTGTAATTCCATTAATTTAATGGTAATTATGGGGAAGAATAGGATAAGAAAGATAGAATAGGCCCTAGGATTAAGATTATATTTGGAGAAAGACCAATTCTGATGGCACCAGAAAGGATCTGGAGGGTGTGGATTGGGATAGGTTGTTTACTGGCAATGGAATGTTTGGTAAGTGACAGGCCTTCAAAAGTGGAATATTGAAAGCACAGAGTTTGTTAGAATAAAAGGCAAACCTCATGGGTTTAGGGACCTTAGTTTTTGAGGGATTAAGAATGAGATACATAGCAGGTCTAGGCAGCAAGGAACAAATGTGGTACTTGTAGAGTATAAAAAATGCAAGAGAATACCTAAGAGGAAAATCAGGAGGGCGAAAAGAAAGTGTGAAGTTGCTCTGACAGACATGCTGCATAAGAATCCCAAGGACTTCTTACAGATATATTAAGAGCAAAAAGATAGTAAGGGACAAAATTGGTCTACTTGAAAATCAGTGTGATCATTTATGCATGGAGCCAGAAGCAATGCAGAAGATCTTAAGTGAATTTTTTGCTTCTGTATTTAGTTGGGAGACAGACACAGGGACTATAAAACTGATGCAAAAGACTGAAGTCATGGACTGTATCCAGATTACAGAAGGTGCATGTTATCATGAGGTGAATTAGGGTGGAATAAATCCCAAGGTCTGATGAGATGTTTCCTCAGAACCTATGGGAGGCTAGTGCAGAAAAAGCAGGGGGCCATGGCAAAGATATTTAAAATGTCCATAGTCACAGGTGAGGTACTGGAGGACTGGATGGTAGTTCATGTTGTTCAAGAAAGTCTGTAAGAATAAGCCAGGAAATTATAGGCTTGTGAGCCTGATGTCAATCATGGGTCAATTATTCAATGGCATTCTAAGGGACAGAATATACATGTATTAGTACAGACAGGTCCAGATTAGAGACAGTCAACATGGCTTTGTGCATGGCAGGTCATGTCCAACCAATCTCAAAGTTTTGCAAGGTTACCAAGAATGTTGTTGAAAGAAAGGCAGCAGAGGTTGTTACATGGATTTTAGCAAGGCCTTTGACAAAATCCCACATGAGAGGGTAGTTCATAAGGTTAAGTTGCTTGGAATTCAGAGTGTAGTCAAATGGATTCAACATTGGCTTAGAGCAGGGGTTCCCAACCTTTTTTTATGCCATGAACCCCTATCATTACCAGAGGGGTCTGAGAACCCCAGGTTGGGAACTCCTGGCTTAGATGAAGTCAAAATAGTGTATGATGCTTGTCCGTCTGACAAAGTCTGTGGTTTATGGTGTAGCGCAGGGGTCAGTGCTGGGTCCATTGCTGTATATCAGCTACTGTATATTAATGATTTTGATGATAATGTGGTAAACTGAATCAGCAAATTTACGGATGACACCATTGGGGATATGGTGGACAGCGAGGAAGGCTATCATGGCTTGCAGTATGGTCTTGACCAACTGGGAAAATGGACTGAAAAATGCCAGTTTGAATTTAATGCAGACATGTGTGAGGTTGCACGTTGGGAGGACAACTACTAATACCTAGTGAATGGTAGGGCAAAGAGGTGTGTGGCAGGAGTCTGGAAACACTGATCCGTAATTCCTTTAAAGTGGCATCACCAACAGCTAGGTTTGTAAAGAAAGCTTTTGGCACATTCATTCGTAAATCAGGACACTGAGTACAGGAGTTAGGATATTATGTGAAAATTGTGTAAGATGTTGGTGAGGTCAGATTTGGAGCATTAGAACATAGAAAGCCTACAACACAATACAGGCCCTTCGGCCCACAAAGCTGTGCCGAACACGTCCTTACTTCAGAAATTATCCAGAGCTACCCATAGCCCTCTATTCTTCTAAGCTCCATTTACCTATCCAGGAGTCTCTTAAAAGACCCTATCATATCCACCTCCACCACTGTCGCCATCAGCCCATTCCATGAACTCACCACTCTCTGCGTAAAAAAAAACACTTACCCCGACATCTCCTCTGTACCTACTTCCAAGCACCTTAAAACTGTGCCCTCTTGTGGCAACCATTTCAGCCCTGGGAAAAAGCCTCTGACTATTCACACATTCAATGCCTCTCATCATCTTATACACCTCTATCAGGTCACCTTTCATCCTCCATCACTCCAAGGAGAAAAGGCCGAGTTCATTCAACCTATTCTCATAAGGCATGCTCCCCAATCCAGGCAACATCCTTGTAAATATCCTCTGCACCCTTTCTATAGTTTCCACGTCCTTCCTGTAGTGAGGCGACCAGAACTGAGCACAGTACATCAAGTGGGGTCTGACCAGGGTCCTATATAGCTGCAACATTACCTCTTGGCTCCTAAACTCAATCCCATGACTGATGAAGGCCAATGCACCATATGCCTTCTTAATCACAGATTCAACCTGCGTAGCAGCTTTGAGTGTCCTATGGACTCTGACCCCCAAGATCCCTCTGATCCTCCACACTGCCAAGAATCTTACCATTAATACTATATTCTGCCATCACATTTGACCTACCAAAATGAACCACCTCACACTTAGCTGGGTTGAACTCCATCTGCCACTTCTCAGCCCAGTTTTGCATCCTATCAATGTCCCGCTGTAACCTCTGACAGCCCTCCACACTATCCACAACACCTCTAACCTTTGTGTCATCAGCAAATTTACTAACCCATCCCTCCACTTCCTCATCCAGGTCACTTATAACAATCACAAAGAGTAAGGGCCCCAGAACAGATCCCTGAGGCGCACCACTGGTCACCGACCTCTATGCAGAATATAACCCGACAACAGCCACTTTTTGCCTTCTGTGGGCAAGCCAATTCTGGATCCATAAAGCATGTCACCTTGGATTCCATGCCTCCTTACTTTCTCAATAAGCCTTGCATGGGATACCTTATCAAATCCCTTGCTGAAGTCCATATACACTACATCTACTGCTCTACCTTCAACGTGTTTAGTCACATCCTCAAAAAATTCAGTCAGGCTCGTAAGGCACAACCTGCCTTTAACAAAGCTGTGTTGATTATTCCGAATCATATTATGTCTCTCCAAATGTTCATAAATCCTGCCTCTCAGGATCTTTTCCATCAACTTACCAACCACTGAAGTAAGACTCACTTGTCTATTATTTCCTGGGCTATCTCGACTCCCTTCTTGAACAAGGGAACAACATCTGCAACCCTCCAATCCTCCGGAACCTCTCCCATCCCCATTGATGTACAGTTCTGGTCATATACCTACAAGATACTACCAAGAGTGAAAAAGTGCGGAGAACAATTACAAGGATTTTGCTGGGACTTGAGGACCAGAGTCATAGGGAAAGTTTGCATAGATTGGGACTTTATTCCCTGAAGCACAGGAGAATGATTGAATACCTTAGAGGTATACAAAATTATAAACTGGTATAGATAGGGTGAATGCTTGCAGTTATTTTCCCTTTATGTTGGGTGAGACTAGAACTAGAGGTCATAGGTTTAGGGTGAAAGGTGAAATATTTAAGGAGGAACTTTTTCAATCAAAGATGGCGCAAGTGTGGAATGAGCTGCTAGTGAAAGTGGTAGAAATGAGTTCAACTGTAGCATTTTGAGAGAAGTTGATAAGTACATGGATGAGGGATGTATGGAGGGATGCAGTCTGGGCATAGGTTGGTGGGTTGAGCCAGAAGACCAGGCTGGCATTGACTACATGGGATCAAGGGTCTGTTTCTGTGCTATAGTGCTCGATGACTATGAATCTAGCCTTTTCAATTCCAGTATACCAGGATTGTTATACAAGGAGAGTCAGGGTCAGCACAGATGAATCACAGCTGATCTCATTGAAAGGTACACATTTCTGATAAACTAGATGTAGAAAAGGAACTTTTCTTGACTGGACTGTCTAGAATCTTTGATGGGTTGAGGGGTAAAACATTTAAAACTGAGGAGGCAACGCTTCTGAGGACTGGTATCCTTTACTTCATAAGGCTGTGGACACCAAGTATTTCAATATATTTGAGCAGGTGGATATATTTCTAGACGGTAAACATAAGGAGAGAGCAAGTATGTTGGTATTGAAATTCACTACAGTTTGGAAAGGGTGCAAGGTCTATTTGTGCTTTTTGACATTTCTATATTAATGTGTACTGCAAAAAAAAGAGGCATTTGCAAATATTTTGTGCAACAATACACAAAAGGCAGATGGGAAAATATTTCGGAGAAAGATCCCCTTTACAAACAAAGCATGCAAAGAACTATTTCTTACCTTTTCAAATGTTAGACTTGATTTCTTTCAGTTCTTCATCCAAATAAGATGATTCCAATTTCAACTTCTGCTCCAGTTTCCCGACAAGAATCTGGGCTAATGTACCAGTGTATGAATGACACATGTGATAAGATTGCCACATTTTAGATGAGATGTTAAGTTTAGGCCAGACATGTGTAGTTCCAACCACAATTTCACGTTAAAGCAACAAAATTTTGACCACGACCATATTTGCTGTTTCTGCAACATCACTCTTTTTCTGAAAACTTAGCCTGTTTGAGCAATCAGGTTTATTATCACTGGCACACATTGTGAATTTTTTTTTTGTTTTGCGCAAGACACAAAACCTAAGTTACAACAAAGTTGTGAAAAATAGAAATAGCAAGGTAGTGCTTGTGGTTTTATGGGCCATTTCGAGATTGGATGGCAGACAGGAGGAAGCACTTCATGGACTGAAGTGCTTTGGGGCATAGTGAAGTCATGTGATAGAAATACAAGTCTTTTTATTTAGCTTTGTTAATAAAGAATGATTGTCAGAATTGTTTTTAAATTTAAACACCATATTGATCATAAGGATGCTTATAACACATCACCTCATACTTTAAAAAGGGCTCATAAGCACATCAATATGTAGCGACAACATTGTAATGACAAACTTGCAGCCACAATTACAGAGCTAAATTTTAAAGCCACAGACACTTTAAATTATGTATTGTAAAGTCTTCACTGCCCAGCATTTGCAGCAAAAGGGGCATCATGTAACAGAGCAAAACAATGAAGATATTAAAAAATCTAAATTGGTCAGACACCATTCTTTAGAATTTGGCATTTTGCAAAGGTTTATTCAGGTGTTGTTTATTTTTCCCCCTGGTGTGCTGGATAGTGTTCTAAGAACTCCCACAAAGCTAAGTAATTCACTTAAGAATTTAAAGGACCAAAGTTTTGGGGGTGGGGTAAGAAGAGTTGCTGGAGGGAACCTGGCTACAATCATCTATCCCCATTTACCACCATTTTATGTATATTGATGCATTGTTTCTCTGGAACCAAATTTTAAAATTTGCTTCCGCATTACACCAAGCACCTGCACGACTCTTGCCTTCCAATTCCTAGAAATCATTCTAACCATCCAATACCTATACCAATTTCAGATGAGTGGCAGTTCCCAATTTTAAAAACAGCTAGTGACAGTCCTCACTCCACCAGCCTGGGCTCCTGGCTTAAATTCCTTCCACCCTCAACATCTTTCAGCCTCAGACTAAATATTCACTCCCCATCTCATAGTAATGTTGTGCTTGATATTAAACTTTATTCGGTAGCATATCTAGGCATGGTTCTCTATATTAGAGGCACTGTAATTAAGGTAAAACAAAGCTAATCTGTTCTCAAAAGATCCATTTGTGGCACATTGACAATTGTCTACCCTTGCAATAATTGTACCTCAAAATAGAATCTCCCTTTCATTTACATTTTTAAAAATTTACATTACTCTTTATAAAATCCAACAGCACATGATCAGTTACCCCATTAAATTGACCACAACATCTAGATCTCAATTCTGCTACCACTGGTTCCTTTGTTATAGTGCAGTTGTTTCCCCAAATATTGTTCCCTCCCACTTATCCCGGTCTTCAAAAGTTGGAGCATTTGTCAGCATTCCCATTCCTGTTAGACAACATGTTTTCCTTCTCTAAAACTTAAAATATTTTATCACTTTAAAGTATGTCCACTTAACTGGAGAGAAAACATGCACTATTTGTTTAGCATTAACTATTTATGCAGAACTTTGAACTATTAATTAGAACAAAATTTGATATTTTATATAACTTTTATTTATGTCCAGTTCATAACATTTGAAAAAAGTCAAAATACAAAAATATATTTTCTAGCTGAACTAGAAAATTTAAACAGGTGCAAAACTAGCATGAGGCTTCCAAAAAGGACTTCTTAACAAAACATCAAACCCTTTCATAAATACAAGGCTTATAATTGAGTAAAAATTCAATGAGGTAAAGTACACATTTCCAAACATAGCTATACAAACCTTTAAATATGCCACTGCATTTCAGAAAATTTAAGTGACTACAAAAACTGTTTTGGTTTAAAAACTCAAAATTTGCTATTTTAACCTGAATGGTGAAACAGTTTGTGCAAGATAGGTTGTAAGTACAAAATTAAGAAGTGTAACCAATTCTACTAACAGTGCAACCTCTAGCCCTTTCTAGCTAAATAGTTTAAGGTACAGAAAACCCTATTCCTTTAACAGCAAGATATATTAAAAATGTACACTGCAGAGTATGATATTCAAGTCTTTTAGGACATCCAAGTTTTCAATAGTTTAATTTAAAAAAAACATTTACGGTGGTATTTTAGAAAATGCTAAAATTGTTACTTTAATTGCACCTCAAATGTATTCATATTAAAAATTCAGAATAAATCCTATTACTTAATGTATGGGGTGGGGGGGGGGAGGGAGAAGAAACAGGATACCATCCTAACAGAACTTGTGATTTTTCTTTCGTGTTGCATTTACAATCTATTCGAAGTGTTATGCTGAGCATATGGAAATGATTGTGGCATTTGGTAACTGAGAGCTAGAAAATGATAATCTGGGAAAATGATGTAGACTTACTAATGTATCATCCACTAGATGAATAAATGAGCAATTCTGAAGAACAAAATTGTTCTGGCAACCATTGGTATTTGAAGAGACATGAAACAACACTGCAACGTTTCCTCAAAACTGCCCAACTCAAAAAGTTCATCCATTACAGACAAACGTGTTTTCCTATATCCTACCTTAACTTCATGTCCCAAGTGAAAATGCCAATTCATATACAATTAATGGCAAGTTTGAAGGATTGAATTACTGTACAATGACTGGGTGAAGTCTGTCCACATTCATTTAAACAAGCATTCTCAATTTCCTCAAAAAAAAAATCAATTATAGTTGGTCAAGCGAGTTTTCGTTTTTTTAAAATCAAGAAAATTAATGATTATTGTCTTTAGTAAATACAGGTTTATTTTTGAATCATTTTTAGCCAAAGATGAAATTTCTGCTCTACATTCACACCCAAGCTTTAAGAAACCACATCCAAATAATTTTAAATAAACTTTTTATGCAAGTACAAAGCATAAATTCTCAATTCAACTATGACTAGCTTTAAAACTAATCTACAGTGCTTTTAATTATGTACATACAGAATATGAATGTTGGATATTTGAGTGGGTGGTGGTGGTGGGGGAATCCCTTAGTACACCTTCTCTTCTCCAGATTTTTTCACTGCAGTTCATGTAATCATAATTATCAATTGCTCAGAATCCCAATGCCAGTGGGTAGTTTGTCCTAATTAAGATTTTACTGTATAAATAACATGTAGGGATTGTTTAAAGCTCACATGCCTTAAGCTACAGTTCTCTTTTGATTCAAGAGGATCAACTCTAACTTTTTTTTCTCCTTAAAGAGTATATTTGCAAACCAGTTAATATTTGGGGTATACATAAAGCTGATGCTGTGATAAGAAGCCAAGTTCAGTAGCACAAATGCAAGGAACTGGTCTCCTGGAGCTAAAACAAATGTTCCAATGAAGCAAACTTTGTCAAGCTAGCAAATCGCACATCAGTCCTCCAGGTTTATAAATGTGGTAATCAGTCCAGTTAACTGACTGACTGTTGTGTCAGGTTGAATTATGTCACCCAACTTCACTTGACCGAATGCAAAACCAGGCATTGGGACAAACCAGTATTTAAGGTTTATAAAAGGAAACCATAACATTCTTTTAAGTGTTAAGTTACCTTATTAAATACAGTACTTATCAATATTCTGTAAAATCTACAGCTGCAGCAAAACAGAATCCAAAAAAGTATGATTTAACCTAAATTTCTAAAGAATTGTACAAAGCTACTAAAAGGAACAATAACATGCTAATTTATACCTTAGAAGGTGTTGAATGCTTGCAAATGAATTGTGCTTTTGGAAAAGCAGGGATTCATCATTTCATGCTTTAAATTGCAGAAAATCATTAGACTAATTTATATTGTTTATGCATGGTGCCAAGCTGTCATTTTATTGCACTCTATTTCATTACTCTGAAAGTGAAAGGCAAAAATTAGAGTAACAGGATGGAGGATAAAGGCTGTATACGAGAGGAAGATACACTATTTATCAGAACTGGATACAGATTCTGTTAATTGGAGCTACAGAAATCAAATTTTGTTCGGAAGGAGCTTGGTGCTAGTGTAGGGATGAGATAATTAATGGGTATTAGTACATATCTAATGTATAATATATTTTAAGAATTGTACATAAACTAATAAAATCGAAACAGGAATTTTAATCAGCATAGTTACTTGTGTTATCACATTATGTTTGAACTTCAAAAGATCAGATTTTAAATTAGTTTGATGTAGAACATGCAATGTTATTGTATACACAAAATCAAAGCAAAAATTGTGGCAAAATTTTTAAAACAAGCTAAGCTATGCAAAACAAGCAATACAATAAACTAGACAAGGTGGCTGTTTAACAACTTCCACACATTTCAAAAATTTAGTAGTTCACATTCCTGGGGTGTGCATTACTTGGAACACACATACACTTGTCAGTATAGACAAAAACTAGCTCAATTCAAACCACAACTCTTCTGCCATTATCAACCGCACAGGATTGATGGCATTTGAGATGAAGTGAATGGTTTATTTTCTCATCAGTGAGGAGGGATCAGTGATATAATAGAAGTGATATATGGAAGAAAACTAGCAGAGTTACTGAATACTCATTTTCTTAAAAAGTAATTCCTTTTAGTTGAGACAAAAGTTAAATTTCATCTTCGCATGTAAACCACTGGCTCAAATTTGCAAAAAGATTCAGAGACTTATCAGAAATATTTAGCTAACATTTTACTGCATTTGAGCAACAGCAACAAAGGCAACAGAATACTTAGGAATTTTAGAATTGCTTTTTTTGCAATGTCTTAAAAGCCCTGATTTGTAAATGCCATGCAATTCATCTGAATACTAGTTTGGATTGCATTTCTTTCCCAAGATATATTTGATGGATGTTGATATACCTGAAAGATTAAATAAATTTTACTTTAAGAAAAATTACAGCATATTTGATTCTCAAGGAACCAAAATGGTTGAAAAACATGGTGGGAGGGGAGAAGGTTTGATTTCATGTAAAATTGTCTCAACAGTAAACTTCTGTTTCAAAAAAAAACTACAATTGAAAATAGGTGTTTATTTCATACCAATCTCCAAGAGTATTTCCTACTTAGGAAAATTGCTATGAGGTGCACAATGTAGTAACAGCCAAGTGCTATATTTGGCATTTTTTAACATTAAACAATATTTAGTTATAATTAAACATGTTAAAATGTGCACATATATTTAAGAATTTGTGGGCTAGTTGGCAAAATGCTTCATGGCAGAGTAATCAAAGCTGGCTAGATGCTATATTTGTCTGCATTTGATCACTGCTCACCATTTTCCCCAACTGGATCTCTGCAGACATGCTTCTGGAGAATTGCACCAGCAGAAATTGGTAAAAGTCTTCATTTACTTCACGGATCTTTTTGATTTCTTATTTTGTAAACTGATTATGGTACTTGCACTTATTGAAAATCTAAATGAACAGTCAAAAAAATGTTCCAAGTGTAGTTATAAGTCAATTTGTTCTCAATTAAACTTTTCCATTTTATGTTTTCAATTTCTTTACTCTTACCCTATCCCATTCAACCATAACAAATTCAGTGCTGTTTTTACTTAATGTGAATAAGTGCATCAGGAAAATGCAGCAATACAAGGATATGTATCTACATAGTAAGGCTTGCAGAGAAGAAACACTTTGATCAGTTGACAGTAAAGTTGTCCCCAGAATCCAGAGGTGAGAGAAGTCACTTTTGCTTGTGTAGCCTCCCTCCACAAATGGTGGATATCTTCTACATGCCCATGGGAGGTCATCATTTGGTTATAAATACATGGATGATATGGGGTCTTCCCTTCACCAGCAAAATATAGATGTTGTTGTGGTGATACTCCCATCTTTTTGGCACAAATCCCCATAAAAACATCATCAATATAAAGGCTGGTGTTTAGAGTCATTAAGGCTTCATAGACTTTGGCTGCAACATCCTGGGACACAACATAAGCAGCACCTGCTGTATAATCTGGATATGAAGGCCACTGATACATTTCATATGGAACATAGTATTTACTTCCTTTGTTTCTGACAGGGGGTGCACCCCTGTGTACTCGACCTATCCAGAAATTACTGGTTTCTTTATCCAGCTGTTGTAGGTAGTTTGCGAGATTTGGAGTGTGTACAAAAACATCATCATCGCAAGACATGACAAATCTAGCATTTTGGCAGAAAGTATTTGCCCACTTGAACTGGAATATTAGTTTCAATGTAAGGTTGTGAAAATCATCAACAAAGTCTTGTTGGATAAGGTCAGAATACTGCTGATCTTCTATCAATAACTTATGTTGTACAGTCTCTCTTTGGGAGAGATATTTATGTACTCCCAAAACAAAAATTACTTTAATGGAGACCTTCAACTCTGAATTTATATATTGTTCATTGCCCCATGTCTGACGAATAGCATCCCGCCGAGGACGGTTTTCAGGAGAGGATTTCACAAACAAAAGGAGTAAAACATCCTGATCTTTGCATTTGTTTTCATGGGTGATCAAGTACTGGTATTTATGAAGATTAGCTGCCGCCTTCTTGTTTAGAGTCAAGCTGTCATTCAAAAAATTGTACTTATTGATGAGATATCTGTAAGAATAAGACCTCAAATGACTAATGATATTTGCATCTAGCTGCTCCCAATACAGTAGAATAAAGCAGCAGGAAAAACAAGTGACAACTAACTGAAGAAACTGGCGTTTTCTTCTTCTGTACACTGTAGTCATCTTGAAAATTTTATTTGACAGTCAAGCAGAATTCAAGACTTGTACTCTTTGTTTCTTGAGATTTTGATGCCGTCTTGGATAGCTGATATAACTAAACAGATCTACTGTGAGAATGTTACCCAATAAACAAAATTAGCTGTTTGACTTGTAAAAATCAATGAGGCAACTTTCTATTATAACAGATTTCAAATTCCAGTACTTACTCCCAGGAAGTAATGTGGCTATGTGATAGAATGTGGGAGGAAATCAAAGATCATCCAAATCCATAATCTTCATCTTTGGTTGTGATTACTAATGACTGTATATTATTCTTCTTGCTTATTCCAACACATCATTGAACCTGTCAAGTAAAGATCAACACAAATTCATTTAATTAAAGAATTGAAAAAAAGTTGAAGTACCACCTATACAGTACTGAAGACACTAGCAATCTGCCTGATGCTGTAATGTGTGAAGGAAGAGAAATGGGTGCAGTTACTATTACAAAAGAGAAGATGCTCAAAAAGCTGAAAGACCTAAAGTTACACAAGTCACCTGGACCAGATGAACTGCACCACAGGGTTCTGAAAGAGGTAGTATTAGAGATTGTGGCAGAATTAGAAGTGATCTTTAAAAAAATCATTGGACTCTGGCATGATGCCAGAGGACTGGAAAATTACAAATGTCACTCCACTCCACTCTTTAAGAAAGGAGGAAGGCAGCAGAAAGGAAATTACAGACTAGTTAGCCTGATGTTAGTGGTTGGGAAGATGTTAGAGTCAATTGTTAAGGATGAGGTGACAGAGCACTTCGTGACACAGGACAAGATAGGACAAAGTCAGCATTGTTTCCTTAAGGGAAAATCCTGCCTGACGAACTTGTTGCAATTCTTTGAGGAGATTACAAGTAGGATAGATAATGGGGATGTACTGGATGTTGTATATTTGGACGTTCAAAAAGGCCTTTAATAAGGTGCCACACAGGAGGCTGCTTACCAAGTTATGAGCCCATGGTATTATAGGAAAGTTACTAATATGGTTAGAGCATTGGCTGATTGGTAGGAGGCAGGGAGTGGGAATAAAAGGATCCTTTTCTGGTTGGCTGCCAGTGACTAGTGGTGTTCTGCAGAGACTGGTGTCAGGACCACTTCTTTTTACGCTGTATATAAACGATTTGGGTGATGGAATAGATGGCTTTGTTGCCAAGTTTGCAGATGACACGAAGATTGGTGGAGGGGCAGGTAGTGTTGAGGAAACAAGTAGGCTGCAGAAGGACTTAGATTAGGGGAATGGGCAAGAGAGGCAAATGAAATAAAACTTTGGAAAATGCATGGTCATGCACTTTGGTAGTAGAAATAAATGTGCAGACTATTTTCTAAACGGGGAGAAAATCCAGGATTCTGAGATGGGAGTCCTTGTGCAGAACACCCTTAAGGTTAACTTGCAGGTTGAGTCAGTGGTGAGGAAGGCAAATGCCAAGTTAGCACTCATTTCAAGAGGTCTAGAATTCAAGAGCAAGGATGTGATGCTGAGGCTGTATAAGGCACTAGTGAGGCCTCACCTTGAGTATTGTGAACAGTTTTTGGCCACTCATCTTAGAAGAGATGTGCTGGCATTGGAGAGGGTCCAGAGGAGGTTCACAGGGATAATTCCAGGAATGAAAGTTATCATACAAGGAACATTTGATGGCTCTGGGTCTGTACCTGTACTCACTGGAATTCAGAAGGATTGGGCGGGGTGGGGGGGGGTGGAATCTTAATGAAGCCTTTCAAATGTTGAAAGGCCTAGATGGAGTAGCTGTGGAAAGGAGGTTTTTCAAGGTAGGAGAGGCTAGGGCAAGTGGGCACAGCCTCAGGATAGAGGGACACCCTTTCAAAACAGATAGAGAATTTTCTTTAGCCAGAAGGTGGCGCATTTGTGGAATTTGTTGCCACATGCAGTTGTGGAGGCCAGGTCACTGGGTGCATTTAAGGCAGACATTGATAGGTTCTTGATTGGACATGGCATCAAAGGTTATGGGGAGAAGGCCAGGAACTGGGGTTAAGGAGGAGAGAGAAAAAGGTCAGCTATGATTGACTGCCTTAGCAGACTCAATGGGCCAGATGGCCTAATTCTGCTCCTATGTCTTTTGGACTACTGGGAAAAAGTAGGTCAGTGCAGACTCTGACCCATTACAAATGAACAAAGCTTCAGTTTTCTTCTTCCTGTTTCAATATCTGTTACATGCAGTTACAGTAATGCTCATTCACTACAATGAAGGTTACACCCAAGAGATCTACACTTTCACATTTAACTTTAAAATAAACCCATTTTTACTTTAGATAATGCACATTGAAACAAACAAAAACAGAAAGTAATGGCAGATGACAATACTTCACATGCCTTCTTTTTTACTTTGTTCTACCTGTTAGCTGTCAGCATCTAGCCTACTGCTTTGGAGTCATTTTATTTTAGTCTTTTTTTAAGTCCATGAAGTTGCACAGAAATATTTTGAATATTTATCCACAAAAATTGAACTGCTTCTCACGTACAAATAGGAGATTTCCATTTTTGCACAGCAAAGTGGTAAGCCAGTTCACCAAAAGAATTGAACCAGACTGAACTACTTCAGGAAGTGCTGCTGAACTAGCTGGATTACAGTTGTCATTGTCCGGCTATACCATGGAAATAATGGGATGCAAAGCTGCTAAAAAGCTGTAATGTAACAGCAATTTTGAAAACCAAGTGGAAAGTGGGATAAATATCAACAATATTCCAGGCTCATTCATCACAATTGATGGATGGGTCCTGCCACTCGGGTAAAAAAAAACTTGAAACTGATTTCCAAAGTTGTCATGCATTTAGTCAAGTTGTCACTGTGCTATGACATCCCAAAGGCTAGAACAGACTAGAATTAACAATCCCAATAATCATTAACACCATATAATTGCTGGTGCCATTCTGCAGCTTTCTTGGATTGATACACATTAATAACATGACAAAGACAAATCAGAAATGGTTTATTATTGTCACTTATACCAAATGAAAAAAGCTAATCTTAAATACTGTTAATACCTAATGTACAGTGCTTTGAGGTGGACCAATGTAAAACAAAGCAGAATAAAGTGTAACAGCTGCAGAGAAAGTGCAGTGCAGCTAAACAATAAGGTGCAAGATCATAAGATAGATTGTGAAGTCAGAATCTCTTTGCATACAAGAGAACTATTTAATAGCCTTATAACAGCAAGACAGAAGCTGTCCTTGAGCTTTGTGTTACATGCTTTCAGGCTTTTGTTTCACTGGCTGATGGAAGAGAGAACAAATCAACTCCTGTCTGAAGCGTGGCCTGGATTTGCTCTAATTTGCTTACTGTCACAACAGGTCAACAGTAGATGCTATTTCATTGGCTGTTCTTCACTCAACCCTGGAAAAGTTGGACAGTGAAAGTTGTGTACAGCAAGATGCTCCTCGTTGACCACAGCTCAGCATTCAACACCATCGTACCTTTAAAACTAATCACTGAGACCTAGATCTTATTACCTCCTTGTGCAAATGGATCCTAATTTGCAAACTCCAGTCAGTTTGGATTGGCAATAATATCTCCACGATCACTATCAGCACAGGTGCACCACAAGGCTGTATGCTCAGCCCCCTTCCTCTATTTGCTTTTTACTTATGAATGGGAGGCTACATATAGCTCCAATGCCATACTTAAGTTTATTGACAACACCACTGTTGTTGACTAAATCAGTATATAGGAGGGATAATGAAAATCTGGTCAAATGGTGCCACAACAACCTCTCACTCAACATCAGAAAAACCAAAGAGCTGACTAACTACAGAAGGAGGAAACCAAAGGTCCATGAAGCCAGTCCTCATTAGGGGATCAGAGATGGAGAGGGCCAGTAACTTTAAATTACTTAGCATAATCATTTCAGAGGATCTGTCCTGGGACCAGCACACGTGCCATCACAGAAGGAGTCCTCTACTTTTTCTAATAAGAAGTTTGCAGAGATTTGGCATACCATTAAAAACCTTAAACTTCTACAGCTGCACAGTGGAGAATATCCCGACTGGATGCTTCACAGCATGGTATGGAAACAAACTGCCCAAGCACAGAAAATCCTACAAAAAGTAGTGGTTACAGCATAGTCTAGCACAGGAAAAGTTGACCTCATCATTGAGCACATCTACAAGGAGTGCTACCACAAGAAAGCAGCATCCATCAAGAGCCCCCACCATCCAGGCCATGCTCTCTTCTCACTACTGCCATCAGGGAGGTACAGCAAGCTTAGGACCCATACCACCAGGTTCAGGAACAACCTTCAACCATCAGAATCCTGAACCAGTCTGGATAACTTCACTCACCTCAACACTGAACTGATTCCACAACCTATAGACTCACTTGCAAGGACCCTACATCTCATGTTCTTAGTATTATTAGTATTTGTTTAATTATTACTTTTTTTTGTACTTGCAGTTTGTCTTTTGCATGTCGTTTATTAGTCTTTGTATGTAGTCTTTTTTTTTAAAAAAAACTGATTCTGTTGTATTTTTGTCCTGTGAATTAATCTCAAAGTAGTATATGGTGACATACAAGTACTTTGAACTTTTTGAGAGAATATTCAGGGTGGGTAGGGTCTTTGATTATGCTGGCTGTTTTTCTGAGGACGTGAGAAGTATAGACAGAGTCCTTAGAAACTTGTGCTGTGTCCACAACTCCTTGCAGCTTCTTGTAGCCACTTGCGGAGCAGTTGCCTATTCAGCTGCCAAGCGTTGGCAGAGGCATGCCAAATTTCTTCAGCCTCCTGAGAAAGTATAGAGGCCTTGTTGAGCATTCTTGGCTTTAGTGAAGTGGTTGAATCAGAACAGGCCTTTGGTGATGTTCACTTTTAGGAACTTGAAGTTCTCACTGTTGATGTAGACAGAAAGTGAGAACTACTCCCTTACTGAAATCAATGACCAGGTCTTCTGTTTTGCTGACATTGAGAGAAAGGTTGTTGTTATGTCACCATGTTACTGAGCTCTATCTTCTTCCTGTAGTCTGCCTTGTTATTTGAGATATGGCCCACTGTGTTGGTATCATCTGCAAACTTATAGATGGAGTTGGAGCAGAATCTGGTCATACCTGGAGTAAAGGTTGAAGACCTAACCCTGTAAAGCACTATTCTGTAGAACAATCTTGGTGAAATTTTGCTAGCTATCCTTACTGACTGGTCTATTGATCAAGAATCCAAGGATCCAGCAGCAGAGGGAACCGTCGACTAATAGTATTGAATAGCAAGGCTGTAGTCAATAAACAGGTGTCTTTACTGTCCAGATGCTCCACAGATGAATATGGAGCTAGGGGAGATGCTAATAACTATAGATCTCTTTCAGTGGCAGGCAAACTGTAGTAGATTGAAGTTGTTTGGAAGGCTGAAGTTGTTGTCAGCCTTTCAAAGCACTTCATGATGACAGATGTCATAGCCGCTAAATAATAGTCATTATGCACATTATCTTGTTATTCTTAAATACTAGGATGATAGTGGCCTTTTTAAAGCAGATGGGGACCACAGATTGAAGCAGGAAGAGCTCAGAATGTCTGCAAATAACCCCACCAGCAGATATGGAAAACTTTTAGATCTGCAGTGATAACTGTGGGTTCAGGTGCACTGGAGACTATTGGGTTGAGTGGTGACATACACCTTCTCTTCTGTTCAAAAGGTGCACAGAATGTGTTAAGCTCATTGGGAAGGGATGTGCTTTTGTTGGTGACATTGCCAGATTTGTTATGTAGCCCATTAAAGCATGCAAGTCCTGACGGTTGGCCTGGGACCCGATTTTGGACTGATCCTGATGATTCTCTTCAGAGCTCCATCCTAGGATTGCCAATTTCTGCCACTGCCTTAAATACCTTCAAAACATGATCCCTTACAGCTAATGTACTCAATTCAGATGTCACTCAAAGCACCTGCCGAATTTAGTGCTCTCGCATCAGCCAAATGTTGACAATAACTGAATACACATTCCCTCACAGAAAATATAATTAACATTTAAATATCCATACATCTAAATTAACACCATAGCTCCAAATGGGACATTTTTCCTGACAGTATTCAACATTCAGAGAATAAAAATTAAAAAAACGTACAAAAAAAACTATTCAACCCCAAATAAATTACAACTTTATATAGAGGAAAGCCAGGAAGGAGCTTAAGAAGGGACTTAAGAATAGAACGAGATGACATTGGATTAAGGAAAACCCCAAGGCATTCTACAGATACATAAAGAACAGGATGACTAGAATGAAGATAGGACAGCTCAGTAATAAACAAGGAACACGTGCCTGGAGCCGGAGGTGCAACTCAGTTTTCAGTAGTGACAGGGGCTGTGGCGGATGCGAGGTAGCCTAGAACAGGATAATATGCTGCAACAGGCCAATGTTAAGAAAGTGGATCTATCTGATTTTTCAAAAACATCAGGATAGATACATCCCTGGGTTCGAAGAGGATATAATCCAGGTTCCTACAGGAAGAGCTTGCTAGAGCATTGACCATGATCTTTGCGTCCTCGCTGGTCACAGGAGTAGTACCAGAGGACTGAAGGATGGCCAATGTTGTACCTTTGTTCATTAAAGTTAATAGGAATAATCCTGGGAATTACAGACTAGTGAGTCTTATGTCAGTTGCAAGCAAAAATATTGGAGGAGATGCTTATGGACAGGATCTAGATGTAGTTGGAGAAGTATAATCTTATTAGGGGCAATTAACATGGTTCTGAATCAGGGTAGGGCATGCCTCACAAACCTGATGTTTTTTGAGGAAGTGACAAAACAAAAACCAGATGGTAGTAGATGGAGCATACACTGCTTATAGGTCTGTGACTAGTGGTGTTCTTCAGGGATCTGTTCTGGGACCCTCCTCTTTATGATTTTTATGAACGATTTGGATGGGGAAGTGGAGGGGTGTTAGCAAGTCTGCAGATGACACAAAGATTTTTGGTATTCTGAATAGTGTGAAACATTGTCATAGGTTAGAAACTGGACATAGGGAGGATGCAGAACTTGGCTAGAAATGGTTGATGAAACTCAATCTGGAATAGTGTGAAGTGATACGTTTTGGAAGGTTGAGCATAAAGGCAGGGTAGTAATTAATGGCAGATTTCTTAGAATCCATAGATCCCTCAAGGTTGTTGTGCAAGTTGATAGGGTGGTTAAGAAGGCATATGGTGTGTTGCCCTTCATTACTTGGGGGAATTGAATTCAAAAGCGACAAGCTAATGTTACAGCTCTATAAAACTCTGCTTAGACCACACTGAGTGTTGTGTTTAGTTCTGGTTGCCTCATTATAGGAAAGATATGGAAGCTTTAGAGAGAGTGCAGATGAGTTTTACCAGGATGATGTCTGGATTAAAGAACAAGTTTTATGAGGAAAGGTTGAGTGAACTAGGGCTCTACTCTTTGGAGCAAAGGAGGAAACAAGGCGACTTGATAGAGATGTATAACACCATAAAATGCATAAATAGAATGGACGAATGGACAGCATGTGCCTATTTCCCCCAGAGTGGCGTGGCTAATAGGAGAGGATATTTCAAGGTGATTGGAGGAAGGTATAGTTGGTGATGCTAGAGTTAGATTTTTTTGTACACACTGTGTGCTAAGTCTGTGGAGTGCACTGCCGAGGGTGGTCACAGGAGCAGATTCATTAGGGATGGTCACAGAAGCAGATTCATTAGGGAAACTTAAGAGACACTTAGATAGGTACATGGATGTAAAAAAAAATGGAGGACTATGTGGGAGAGAAGGGTTACGTCGATCTGGGAACAGGTTAAAAGATCAGCACAACATTGTGGACCAAAAGGATTCGTACTGTGTTGTACCGTTCTATGTTAACTTATTAAACACATGAATTTAGAGCAAGAATAGGCCACTCAACCCCTCAATCTTGCTGTTCTATTTATCAAGAACACAGCTGATCTAACTCAACTCCACATTCACATTTTTCTCCAGTAACATTTCAACCCTTATTAACATCTACCCATCTCCACTTCCAATAATATTCAAGAGAGATTTCTTAAACTTTCACAATTTTCAGGGAAAAAACACTTCATCTAACTTAAAATGTGCAAACCATTAATTTAAATCCCTATTCTAGATTCTTCCAAATCCATCCTTGAACAAGTCCACATCTGAGATTTGGAGGGTGCTTAAAGGCCAACTGAACAGAGTACAGTACAGGCATGTTCCAGTAAAGGCAAGGGTGGCAAGGTAAGCAAAGCAACTGGAGCTCCTGAGGACTATAAGGAAGCCAAAAAAAAACCCGAGAATTCAGAGATCTTGGTTGGCCTTGAAGTCATTGGCAAGTAGGATTAAAGAGGTTGCCAAGGCATTCTATACATACACCAAGAGCAAGAGGATAACTAAGGAGAGGGTAGGACCACTCAAGGATGACGGAAGGAACATGTCATTGGAGGAGGAAGATTAGAGTGTGGTAATAAATGAGTATCACTATTTAATAAAGGAGAAAAATTTGGAGGACAGCACGTTCAATGCGGAGCATGCTAATATGCCACAGCATTTTGAGATGAATAACGAGGTATTGTTGAGTCTCTTGAAGAACAGCAAGGAGGCTGAGTTCCCAGGGCCTGATGGTATATATCCCTAGTTATTGATGGTGACAAGTAGTGAGATTTCTGGAGCCTTGACCAAGATCAAGGCTTTCCTCTGTATCCCAGAGGATTTGCAAGTCACTTATATTATTCCATATTTAAAAGAAAAAGGGAAAATGCTACAAATTATGGACTGGTGGGTCTCACGGCAGTGGTAGGGAAGCTGAAGATGATTCTTCAAACATTACGGTACAGTACAGCTCAGGAGCAGGCTCTGTGGTGAAATTAAATTAGTAATCAAATGTCTAACTAATCCCTTCTGCAGACCTAAAAGCCTCTTGAACACCTCTATGGCATTTGCCTCCACCACCACCCAGTTTAAAAAAAGTTATGAGGGGTTGGGATAGGATAGATGAGCATTTGGGAAAAACACATCCCTGAATAAGGTCGAGTGGACTTTCTTTTACATTGGGACTCTTATCATTGCATAGGCCCAATCAGGAGGTTATATTCAAGACTGCACAATTTTGGTAAGATTCTCCTTGAACCACTCTCGCCAATGGATGCTGAAACCATAAACACCGTATACACTTTGGACTCATATTAAACACTACTTTAAACGACTGAATCATAGGATTTGGGGTCAAAGGCTGAACTACTTGCCTATTATTGAACGAACTAACTAATAAGATATGTTGGAATCCGGTCAATGTTCTGGGCTCCACGGGACTCTCCCCATCATCTGTATGGCATTGCACATGTAAGTCCTATGAGATAGAATATACCAGGAGATTTCGAAGAATGAGCACCGAAAGATTGGTGTAGTACTGTGGATACAGACAGTACTGACAGTCTGATGCTAAACGTATAATGCAGTTCACCAAATTGACGCACAACTCCTCACAAATTTGCACAGGGTTCACTAAACTGCGTAAAACATTAAAATCCAATGACTACATATTTGTTTATAGTAGCTTAATATAAAGTTGCTGATTGCGTTAATTCAGAAAGCAGTTAAGGACGCGAGCTTGGAATTCACATCCACCAGATCAAATTAAGGACGGCAGATTTTCTTCACTCAGACTATGTTCACCAGATGGGATTACACTCTGGTTTAAGACCATTAATACTGAAACAAACGATAATTAAGTGAATGTTACAGTTCCGGTGGAATTTTCTTTCACCAATTTCTGGGGAAAAAATTGTATTAAAATTTGGGTACAAGGAATGTACCACGAATTAAGTATTAAAATTACTCGTAGCACTGACTGTGCGCTCTACAAAGGATTATTCCAATCTCCGCCAACCGCAAAATTCCCATGAAGCCCCATAATAAAATATCGAGGCATACCAAAACTGGAGTGAATGCAACACTGTCACCATTCGCGACGATCTCGCCCCATTTAACTTCGAGGTTTCCATACAGTCGTAGCAACTTCAACAGCTCCTTCTGTTTCAACACGACAGAAAGAGGGAAAAAAAGGCGGATCCAGAGACAAGGAAATAAAGTTAAATCCGTACTCTGGAGCCGACTGCCAGCGCCAACACCAGCCCCGAACGTTCCCGGAACTGCTGTACGACTGGCACCGTCCCAACTCTCACTGAGTAAACTCCCGCCCCCGGCGCCTGAGGGAAAATGGCTTCAGCCGCTGGACGGAGTCTGCGCGGCCGCGTCCAATCAGCCGGCTCCGGCTTGCGGGACGTTGGGCTGTCAGCCGGAGCGCTGTGGGGAGGTGTGTCTAGGACTGCGATGATGACGGGCAGTGCGGAAAAGTCAGATTGTAAGAAAAAGCAGACGCGGGCCAGTCGTTCCTCCGCGCCTGCTACGTTCGCAGCTGACTTTTATCTCAGTGCTGCTTTCCTGCGCGGGCCCCATTGGCTTCAGTTCCACAAATAAATGAAAAATCTCTCGGATTTCTTTCCTGTGCGTGACCTCCACACCTTCTTCTCAGCACTTTTCTGAAAGCTGGTACTTTTATTTTGGGACTAGCCTCTGGTAGTAAACTCATTACCTCTACGAGCCAAATTAGGGTTCTGCACATTTCACTTTTCCCAATGTGACAAACCTGTTCATTAAGTTCGTAAATAATTCCAGTAAGCTTTCATTATTCTTGTACTTAAATTATTTTTCATTAAAAATCAACACACCACTTGTCTTCCTAATTGGTTTTTGTACTAGCAAATCAAAGTTATAAGTAAATGTATTCTCAAAAGACATACATGTCGCCTTAAGCAACCCGGAAATTCATTTTTTTGCAGCTCTACACAGTAATTCCAAGAAACACAATAGAATCAATGTTAGATGACACCCAAGAGGACAAACAACTATTATGCAGATGGCAGCAGACTGTGCAAATACAAAAGAAAAAATATTGAGAATATGAGATGAAGAGTCATTATAAGTGAGCCAATTGGCCTTGGGAATAGATTAGTGATGGGGCAAGTGAAGTTGAGTGAAATTATCCCGTGTGGTTTAAGAGCCTGATGGTTGAGGGGTAATAACTGTTCCTGAACCTAGTGGTGCAGGTCCTGAGGCTCCTGTACCTTCTTCCTGATGGCAGTAGTGAGAAGAGAGCATGGCCTGGATGGTGGGAGTCTTTTGGTGATAGATATTGCTTTCCTGAGACAGTGCTCCATGTAGATGTGCTCAATGGTGGGGGAGACCTTACCCATGATGGGCTGGGCTGTATCCACTACTTTTTGTAGGATATTCAGTTCAAGGGCATTGGTGTTTCCATACCGGGCTATGGTGCAACTAGTCAATATACTCTCCACCACACATCTATAGAAGTTTGTCAACGTTTTGGATGTCATGATGAATCTTTGCAAATTCCTATGGAAGTAGAGGCACTGCTGTGCTTTCTTTGTAATGGCACTTACATGCTGGACCCAAGAATCATGTGTCACTACTGAACACAACTTTCAAACTCTTACCATTAAAAAAAATCGTCTACTACCTTTCAAACTTTTCCACTAAAGCGGGTGACCTCACATTTTTAATCATGCGCCATGTTCTTGCCTGTTCACTTTGCTTGCCTATACAGTTCCTATAAAAATTATTCACTCCCCCCACCCCCCAGATGTTTTCATGTTTTATTGTTTTTGCAACATTGAATCACAGTGGATTTAATTTGACTTTTTTGACACTCATCAACAGAAAAATTTCACTTCCGTGTCAAAGTGCAAACAGATCTCTACAAAGTGATCTAAATTAATTACAAATATAACACAAAATAATTTATTACATAAGTAATTTATTACAAATTAGCCAGAGAAAGTGGCTCACCTGAGGACTGGGAGAAATTCAGAATTCAGCAGAGGAGGACAAAGGGCTTAATTAGGAAGGGGAAAAAAGATTATGGGAGAAAACTGGCAGGCAACATAAAAACGGACTGTAAAAGCTTTTATAGATATGTAAAAAGGAAAAGACTGGTAAAGACAAATGTAGGTCCCCTGCAGACAGAAACAGGTGAATTGATTATGGGGAGCAAGGACATGGCAGACCAATTGAATAATTACTTTGGTTCTGTCTTCACTAAGGAGGACATAAATAATCTTCCAGAAATAGTAGGGGACAGAGGGTCCAGTGAGATGGAGGAACTGAGCGAAATACATGTTAGTAGGGAAGTGGTGTTAGGTAAATTGAAGGGATTGAAGGCAGATAAATCCTCAGGGCCAGATGGTCTGCATCCCAAGGTGCTTAAGGAAGTAGCCCAAGAAATAGTTGATGCATTAGTGATAATTTTTCAAAACTCGTTAGATTCTGGACTAGTTCCTGAGGATTGGAGGGTGGCTAATGTAACTCCACTTTTTTAAAAAAGGAGGGAGAGAGAAACCGGGGAATTATAGACCGGTTAGCCTAACGTCGGTGGTGGGGAAACTGCTGGAGTCAGTTATCAAGGATGTGATAACAGCACATTTGGAAAGCGGTGAAATGATCGGACAAAGTCAGCATGGATTTGTGAAAGGAAAATCATGTCTGACGAATCTCATAGAATTTTTTGAGGATGTAACTAGTAGAGTGGATAGGGGAGAACCAGTGGATGTGGTATATTTGGATTTTCAGAAGGCTTTTGACAAGGTCCCACACAGGAGATTAGTGTGCAAACTTAAAGCACACGGTATTGGGGGTAAGGTATTGGTGTGGGTGGAGAGTTGGTTAGCAGACAGGAAGCAAAGAGTGGGAATAAGCGGGACCTTTTCAGAATGGCAGGCGGTGACTAGTGGGGTACCGCAAGGCTCAGTGCTGGGACCCCAGTTGTTTACAATATATATTAATGACTTGGATGAGGGAATTAAATGCAGCATCTCCAAGTTTGCGGATGACACGAAGCTGGGTGGCAGTGTTAGCTGCGAGGAGGATGCTAAGAGGATGCAGGGTGACTTGGATAGGTTGGGTGAGTGGGCAAATTCATGGCAGATGCAATTTAATGTGGATAAATGTGAAGTTATCCACTTTGGTAGCAAAAATAGGAAAACAGATTATTATCTGAATGGTGGCCGGTTAGGAAAAGGGGAGGTGCAACGAGACCTGGGTGTCATTATACACCAGTCATTGAAAGTGGGCATGCAGGTACAGCAGGCGGTGAAAAAGGCGAATGGTATGCTGGCATTTATAGCAAGAGGATTTGAGTACAGGAGCAGGGAGGTACTACTGCAGTTGTACAAGGCCTTGGTGTGACCACACCTGGAGTATAGTGTGCAGTTTTGGTCCCCTAATCTGAGGAAAGACATCCTTGCCATAGAGGGAGTACAGAGAAGGTTCACCAGATTGATTCCTGGGATGGCAGGACTTTCATATGTTGAAAGACTGGATGAACTGGGCTTGTACTCGTTGGAATTTAGAAGATTGAGGGGGGATCTGATTGAAACGTATAAGATCCCAAAGGGATTGGACAGGCTAGATGCAGGAAGATTGTTCCCGATGTTGGGGAAGTCCAGAACGAGGGGTCACAGTTTGAGGATAGAGGGGAAGCCTTTTAGGACCGAGATTAGGAAAAACTTCTTCACACAGAGAGTGGTGAATCTGTGGAATTCTCTGCCACAGGAAACAGTTGAGGCCAGTTCATTGGCTATATTTAAGAGGGAGTTAGATATGGCCCTTGTGGCTACGGGGGTCAGGGGGTATGGAGGGAAGGCTGGGGCGGTGTTCTGAGTTGGATGATCAGCTACGATCATAATAAATGGCGGTGCAGGCTCGAAGGGCTGAATGGCCTACTCCTGCACCTATTTTCTATGTTTCTAAGTATTTGTCGGCCAGAGTAGACCATGGATATTGCATAGGAACTGTCTAGGTACACAAGCCTAGGCAGTACGATATGGAGAGCAAGCTGTTGCCCATGTAGCAAGCTCCCATTCTCCACACAACTGATGAATCCAAAAGAATGGCAGAGACCGATACAGTTTGGTAGCAGCAGCAATGCAGGAGTTGCCAGTCAGCATTGAACTCAATGTAAGACTGCCCTAAGGACTCCGGTTCTGGATTTTTCCCTCTGGGTTTAGTCCCAAAGTCTTCCCCTTCATCAAACACACACCATCCCTACCATGAAGCATGGTGGTGTGAATACTTTTTGTAAGCATTGTATCTCCATGCAGCTTTTCCTCATAACCCACTCAGTGTTGTATGATCAATAAAATGTATATTAAAGACACAATTATAAAAGTCCATCAATGCGCGAAGGCCTATTTTTCAACTTTGGAGCAGATAGTAACATTTGAGCAATGTGAATGATTAGTTGAATATTGGTATCTCCTGCTTGTTACATATCAGAATCAGAATCAGGTTTAATATCAGGAGCTTATGTCTACAAACTCCATTATGGCATATTACTACAAACTCCATTAAAATGTTTGCAAAAAATCTGAACTGACGTGCAAAATGGCAGGGTGGTTAAGAAGGCATATGGTGTGATATGTTCATTAGTCAGGGAATTGAGTTAAAGAGCCGGGAGGTTATGTTGCAACTCCATAAAACTAGTTAGACCACAGTTAGAGTGTTGTGTTCAATTCTGGTCACAACTTAGGAAGGATGTGGAAGTTTTAGACAGGGTGCAGAGGGAATTAAGAAGGATGCAGTCTGGACTAGAAAACATGTCTTATGAGGAAAGGTTGACTAAGCAAGTTTTTTTTTTCTCTTTGGAGTGAAGGAGGATGAGAGGTGACTTGATAAAGGTGTGTAATGTACTGTAGATATAGTTGACAGCTAACCCCTTTGCCCCCGTGCTGTAATGTTCCATAGTTTATAAGACCATAAGACAAAGGAGCAGAAGTCGGTCATTCAGCCCATCGAACACTACACTACAGAATCATGCTGCAGTGCCTATGGCTCAATGAGTCTATGTAATAATAATATTTAAATCTGTATCCCATGTTATACAAACGTATTTTGCCACTGGAACCCAGAATAGGGAGATCCATTTGAATTTTCTCAAGGATTGTTTGATTACAAGAACTGGATGAATGTAATGATGGCAACTATGAACAGCAACCCAACTCCTTTGAATGGGGGCATTGATCTGTAGAAAATCAAACTACATGAATTCTTTCAACTCCATTCAATTTATGTGTTAACATTTAACACAGGTTTTAATGTTTCCAACATTTTTTTCTTTTTGTAATTGAATAGCCTTTATAAATCTAATCCTGAAAGAGTGAAAATGGAGGACACAAAGTAGCAACAGTCAAGGGAAGGAGACAAGGGCATTGAACGAGCATCACAGACACTTACAGGGATAGAGGCAGAGACATAATAGGAGAATGAAAAGTGTGTGATTTGGGTCACTCATTATCCAGAATGGACTTACTGACCCAGCCTTTACTGACCCAGCACATCACTTCCTTGAACTGCAGTCAATCTGGTGAAACACTCCCATGGTAGAGTGGGGAGAGGGAGTCTGATGGCAGCATATGATAACTCTTGCCGTAGATGAGCTACAACCGTTACTTAAGTGGACTTTCATGATCCATTAGGTAAAGAACTCCACAATTTAGACTTAATGACAACAAAAGAAAACATGATTTATCTCCAAGTCAAGTTAACATGAAATAGAACATACAGTTTGCAACATTCCCATATGATTACAAAGAGAAAGTAATTTTTAAAATGTTTTACTACATTATACACGTCTGGGCACGTGGCCAAGCAAGGCATTCGACTAGCGATCTGAAGGTTGTGAGTTCGAGCCCCAGCCAAGGCAGTGTGTTGTGTCCTTGAGCAAGGCACTTAATCACACAGTGCTCTGCGACGACACTGGTGCCAAGCTGTGCGGGCCCTAATGCCCTTCCCTTGGACAATATCGGTGTTGTGGAGAGGGGAGACTTGCAGCATGGGCAACTGCTGGTCTTCCATACAATCTTGCCCAGGCCTGCGCCCTGGAGAGTGAAGACTTTCCAGGCGCAGATCCGTGGTCTCGCAAGACTAACGGATGCCTTTACTTTACATTATACAGAAAAAAAGTGGTTACTAATTACATTCAATTCTTGAGCATTAGAGATAAAAATGCACTATCATTTAATAAATATATTTGTTATCTATTGCTTTTGTTTCATTTTCTAAAGTCAGAAGTATAGGATTTCCTTTTAACTCTCATTGTCATAATGAGGGTGAATGAAATCACTTCTGGTAACAGAAGTATGCATTTAGTGTTCATTTCTACTGTTACATACAGTATCAGTTTGTAAGAAAAAAAACTATCTGAAGAGAGGTTAAAGATTAAATGTTTCTGAATCTGAATCTGAAATAAGATTCAAGAAAGTTACCATTTCTGTTAAAAAGGCCAGTTTCTGACCATATCTGTTTATAACTCAGTCTGACCAACATATTTTTGTGAATTGTTAAAAAATTATACTTTGAAATGGGTTTGTTTCATTGAAATTATATAAAAACGATAATAGCACTGAATTTTAATGTAAAATCTTTTAATTTGACTTTATTACGTTTAAATTGTGCAATGAGAAACAATATGTAACGTAGCAATGACTAGGGCTTGTGCCTAAAATAACAAAATATACCTGTGATACACAAATGCTAAAGCTGAAATTTATTGCAGAGCTTTTGTTTCTCAGGCATATCATGAATGAACTGATTGACACAGAACGGGCATATGTAGAAGAACTCCAGAGCATCATTGAGGTGAGGAAATCGTGCTGTTCAAAATTTTGAAATCTCTTCAATTACTGTTTGTTTATTTCACTTCCATTCTATTATGGCATATTTTAGTGTAAAGGAATATAAAATAAAAATCAAAAATATTTGGTGCATGCTGACCGGATGAATTCTGGAAAGGTCTGCACACAAAGGCTTGTCCAGTAACAGACAAATCTTTGGACTTGTTATGTCCCAGAGGCAAGAACACAAATAGAACATTTTTTGACTTGTCAGAAACAGACATTTAATATATACTTACAGGTGCTATCAATGTCTAGTCAATAGAGGTTCTTTTTTAAATTAATTTGAAGGTGCGTTACAAAGCTGTGTGCTTAGCCTCCTGCTCTATGCGTTTTACACTTAGGACTGTGTTGCTAAGCTCAGCTCCAAAGCCATATTGGTTTGCTGATGACACACTGCCATAAGCCAAATCAAAGATGATGATGAATCAACATACAGGAGAGAGACTGAAAATCTAGCTGAGCGGTGCCGCAACAACCTCTTACTCAGTGTCAGCAAGACCAAGGAGCTAATCAGGAGGACAAAACCAGATGTCTGTGAGCCAGTCTTATCGGTGGATCAGAGGAAGAGAGGATCAGCAACTTTAAATTCCTCAGTGTTTTTATTTCAGAGGACCTGTCCTGGGCCCAGCATGTAAGTGCAATTAGGAAAAGAGCAAGGCAGCGCCTCCTCTTCCTCAGGAATTTGAGAAGATTCAGCATGACATCTAAAACTTTCACAAACCTTGATTGACGTGTGGTGGAGAATATATTGACTGGCTGCATCACAGCCTGGTATGGAAACACCAATGCCCTTGAAAAGAAAATCCTACAAGAAGTGGTGGATGAGGCCCAGTCCGTCACTGGTAAACCCTTCCCACCATTGAGCACATCTACATGGAGTGTTGTTGCAGGAAGGCAGCATCCATCATCAAGGATCTTCGCCACTCAGGACATGCTCCCTTCTCACTGCTGCCATTGGGAAGAAGGTACAGGAGCCTCAGGACTCACACCACCATGTACAAGAACAGGTATTACCCCTCAACCATCAGGCTCTTGAACCAAAAGGGATAACTTCTCTTAACTTCACTTGCCCCATCACAGAAATGCTCCCACAATCCGTGGACTCACTTCAAGGACCAGTTTTCTCATGTTCTTGATATTTATTGCTTATTTATTATTATTTCTTTCTTTTTATATTTGCTCAGTTTGTCGTCTTTTGAGCACAGGTTGTCTGCCCTGTTAGTGTGGTCTTTCATTGATTCTATTATAGTCACTGGATTTATTGAGTAAATGCCTGGAAGAAAATAAATCTCAGGGTTGTATATGGTGACATATATGTACTTTAATAATGAAGTTATATTGAACTTTTGAACTCTTGTTCAGGTTTTAAATTAAAATCTTCCTTACTGTGTACTTTTCAAATACTATTTAGGTGTATCATGCACCACTATTGGGAAAAAGCAAGCTTACTACCATTAATAATCTGTCAAATTATAAATGTGAGAATTTTATACAGAGATCATATGCATAAGAAATATTTAATGTTTTCCTTTATTGCTGAGGCATAGAACTTAAACATAGGTAGACTCTGTTAGAACTGTCATAAAGTATGTAGAGTAGCTAACAATACAGAAAAAATAAATCTAAAAAGGTTCTTCAGAATATATTGTGTGAATAGAACAATGCATCATAGATTCAAAATAATGAAGGACAAAAATATCACGTATTCAGAAAGGAAACCTGCAGATGATTAAGATCTGAAATGAAACAGAAAATGCATGCTCTGTTTGGTATCTGTGGAAAGAACAACAGAATTAATGTTTTAGATTAATTACTTTCCATCAGATCATTCTGATACATAGAAAACACCAGGCAGGATTAACAACTGAGTGGAGAACAGACATGCTGGAACTACTTCAAATACAACTGGATGAGCTGACACTCCTGCAAATTGACATGGCAGTTAAATACATTAAAAATATATATACTGAAATTATAGGCGATAAATGTTTAAGATTTCATTCCCTGCAGAACATTAGTTTTTCTGACAGCCAGGAACCTGTCCTTCTTATTATCTGGTGCCAACCCACAAATCATCAGATCATCAGATAAAATTTCCTTGCCAGGATTGAAATTTTTTCAAATGACTGAATAATTAATACAGTATTATAGGTCACTGTATATTGGCAATTATTTCATTAACTTTTTTCCTTTGCAGGGTTATGCTACGGAAATGGACAATCAAGAGCTGGCTCATCTGATCCCAGCTGCACTTAAGAATAAAAAAGAAATCCTATTTGGAAATCTTCCAGAAATCTATGATTTTCATAATAGGTGAGTGCCATTTTTTATTCTTTATGAATATCTAAGTGAATGATAAAACTAAGTTGTGCCTTATTTCAAAACACGAATGCAAAAATTCAGAAGACAAAATTCATTTACACTACTGACTGTTCTGCTCATAAGGTATCATGACAGTGATAAGTTGTGATAGAAAAATGGGTGCAGGGGCAGGTCATGTTGAGGAAGCAGGGAGTCTGCAGGACTTGAACAGATTAGGAGCATGGGCAAAGAAACGGCAGACTGATTACAACGTATGGTCATGCACTTTGGTAGAAGGACAGTCAATAGGGAGTGAATTCAGAAAATGGAGATGCAAAGGGACTTGGGAGTCCTAGTGCAGATTCCCTCAAGTTTAACTTGCAAGTTGAGTCAGTGTTAAGGAAGGCTAGAATATAAAAACAAGGTTCTAATGTTGAGGCTTTATAAAGCATTGGTCAGACTGCATTTGGAGTACTCTGAGCTGTTTTGAGCCCTAAATGTAAGAAAAGATGTGCTTGTATTGGAGAGAGTCCATAGGAGGTTCATGAAAGTGATCTGGGAACGAAAGGGTTAATGTATGATGAATGTTTGATGGCTATGGGCCTGTACTCACAAAAGTTTCGAAGAATAAGTGGAGATCTCATTGAAACGTACCGAATATTGAAAGGCCTAGATAAGGTGGACATGGAGAGGAGGTCTCCTGTAGTGGGATATTCTATGACCAGTCGACGCAATAGAAGGATGTCCCCTTATAACAGAGATGAGGTGGAATTTATATAGTCAGAGGGTGGTGAATCCGTGAAATTTTCCAGATGTCTGTAGAGGCCAAGTCAGTGGGTATATTCAATGTGAAGTTTGATAGGTTCTTGATTAGTAAGGGTGTCAAAGGTTATGAGGCAAGGCAGGAGAATGGGGTTAAGAGGGAAAATAAATCAGCCATGATCAAATGGCAAAGCAGACTCAGCGGTGCAAATGGCCTAATTCTGGTCTTATGACCTGGTCACAGGTGAGGACCAAGAGGATTGAAGAGTAGCCAATGTTTGTTCTTTGTTTAAGAAGGGCAATAGGGATAATAGAGACCATAAAAACCAGAAAATATAGGAGCAGAATTGGGGCATTTGGCTCATTGAGTCTACTCTACCATCTCATCATGGCTGATCCATTTTCCCTGGAAAAATCTTGGAAATTATTGACTGCTGAGCCTCACATCGATGGTGGGGTAACTAGTGGAGAGGATGCTTAGGGATAGGATTTACTCATATTCGGAAGAGCAGGAGTTTATTAGAGATAATTGGAATGGCTTTGTGTGAGACATGTCATGTCTTACAAACTTGTTTGAGCTTTTGCAGGAGGTGTGAAGATGATTGATGGAGGTAAAGCAGTGGATATCATCAAAATGGACTTTGGTAATGACAATGTCTTTCATAGTAGACTGATCTTGAAGATTAATATTCATAGAATCCAGAATGATTTGATAAGATTGGATTCAAAATTCACTTTGCCATAGAAGCCAGGAGATATTAGTGGGAATGCTTTTAGCCTGACTGCCAAATGTGAGGTGCTTCACTTTAGGGGATTAAATCAAACCAACTGTACATTATTAAGGATATTTTCTTTATCAGTGTCGATGTGCAGAAAAATCTTGGGGCCTGAGTCCAGAGCTCCCTGAAATGACTACACAGGTTGGCAGGGTGGTTAAAAAGCATATGGTATAACTGATCAAGTTCAAGAGCCGGGGAGACATGTTGCAGCTTTATAAAGCTCTCATTAGGCCTCATTTGGAGTATTGCATTGAATTCTGGTCACACCACTGAGGACCATAATATACGTTTCTGAGCGGCATAAACAAAGTTGGCAGCTGGTATCTTTTTCCAGAAATGCCTTAATACTAGAAGTCATGCAATTAAGATGAGAGAGGATAATTTCAAAAGAGATGTATGGGACACATTTTTTTGGTAGATGCCTAAAAGGCAAAAAAAAAATTTGAAATATAATTCAGTATTTTCATGCTTTCATATTAGTTTATTACCTGTACATTTGTGATCCCTTAATCCCTTCATGACTCTGCTTCAAAGGAGTCATGTTATCCAAAGAGTGTATAGCCACCAAATTACACCATGTCTCACACTTACTTATATGATATTCACTTAACAATTACATGCTCATTTTGAAAGTTTATCCACAAGTTTTTACATCTGATATCTATCCTCAAATTCAGCCATATCCACAGCATCTATCATTAAGAACTCTCACCATCTGCGGCATGCCCTCTTCTCATTACTACCATCTGTGGCATGCCCTCTTCTCATTACTACCATCTGTGGCATGCCTTCTTCTCATTACTGCCTTACATTCAGGCCAAGACCTTTCAGCAGGACTGTGAATGAACAGTTCTCCCTGCACCAATCCTAATGGAATAATATGTTCTATATTTACCTATACTCTGTTTTTAAGCCAAGTTGGCCTATAGGCATATATGCAAAATGAGAAAAGGCTATGCAAACCATTATTCACTGAATATGTCAAAAAGGTTTCAAAGATACATTTAATGTCAGAGAAATGTATACAATATACATACTTTTTCTTCGCAAACATCCACAAAAACAGAGGAGTGTCCTAAAGAATGACAGTTAAATGTTAGAACCCCAAAGCCCCCCCAGCTCCCCCCCACACATAAGCAGCAGCAAAGCAATGATCCCCCCTCCCCCACCAGCAAAAAGAGCATCGGTGCCCCCCACTGACCACTCAAGCATGCAGCAAAGCAACAGCAAAGACACAGACTTGCAGTACCCCAAAGGCTACTTGTTCACCTGGTAATTTGACATACCACAGGCTCTCTCTCTCTCTCCCTAATAAAGGAAAAAGAGATGTCTCCATTTCACAGCGAGAGGGGAGACATAACAAACAACTCGCTGATTTACAATGTTAGAAGTCCATTGCGTCACTTTTTCCGAGCTCTGTGCCCAAAGTACTGGGGTCTCTGGGCACAGCCAGCAGCCAGCTCACTGCTTTTGATCTTCTGTCTCCCATGGCATGCCGATTTCCTGTAGAGGCACCGACCTTGAGTCTGCCCACCTCCAGAGCCAGGAAACCCAAAACTGCAAAGGCGAGCTAATCTTCTAGGCTGTGTCCTTGGTATATCGAATAATGGCCAGTCGTGAAACCCCAAGAGCGGGTCCCATTCCCGCAAAGAACTGAAGTCAGTGTGTAACTCCAGGTCAGGGGCTTCAAAAGAACCCTGAAAGGGAAAAATAGAGATATTAAAGATGGAAATAGAACTTTTTCTGAAGATGCAAGGAAAGGAGTCGCTGTTAGGTGCCATCGTCTCCTAAGCTCCACCCCTAGTATTGTATACCCTATATTATATAGTAACGTATATGTCCAGTTACCAAATAACACTTTATACTACTGAACTAATACAAAGCAAAGTACTCTTATTTCTGTTTCTCAATCACCTTCGCATTTTAACCGATATACAGTAAAGTGCAAAAATCTGAGGCACCCTAGCTATATATATGTGCCTAAGACTTTTGCATAGCACTGTGTGTTATACAGCATACAATTGTGACTATCAGTTTATGGAGTAGATTTTCACCTTCCGATGGAGAGGTCTATCCCTCTTTATGTAAATGAGATATAAAGGAAAGTTAAAACACCTAAGATAAAATATGAAATCTGAAATTTCTCAACAATACCTGGGAAAATTTTTCAAAAAAGTTTATGGTTTAACTGAGCCTAATGCATTTTGTAGATGACATTCCTCTGTTTAGAATATAAATGAAACCACTGTGGGATGATCTTTAAGCCTTTATCATTTCACAATTTTTATCCATTTTAAGGATATTTTTGAAAGAGCTTGAAAATTGCGTGGAGAATCCTGAGCTAGTGGGAACATGTTTTTTAAAGCGAGTAAGTAAAGCATTTTAGATTCTAGCAGATAATATTAAGTCATGACTGATGCATAATATATGTTAATTAGCTGAATACTGTTGGATATTTTCTCTTTCAGTGAGCTGAATGGTCTTTTTCTGTATGGTACGGTTCTATGGTCTATGCATGCAGGAAACTGGCAACAGATTGCCTATTTGGTGTAGAACCTCCTTGGTTTCCCTTTCCATTGGCTCATAACAATTTTTTGATTCTACTAAAATGGTACAATACTCATATTTTCTCAAACTTCCCACAATGTTTTTGTTTTGTGAGTGCAATTCTCTATTTCAAAGTGTGCCAAAAAAGAGGGATTGAATTCCATGGAGCAAACCTCTTCCTCAGTGTAGAAGACAGGAAATAGAAAAGCTGGCTAAAGTTGCTAGGATTCTGGGAAGTAGGGGCAGTGCCTTCATTAGTTTTCTACGCTGGGGTGATATAATAGAGAGAAGTGACCTTGGTCTGATATCAAGTTGTATAATCAAGTGAAGCTTAGAAAGAACAAAGGGCAAAAAATATTAATAGAACTTACATATGGGCCATTAAATCACAGTTGTCATATACCTGTATGTGGAAAAATCAGGAAATGAGACATGAGTAATAGAAGTGATGGAATCATTATGGAAATCTTAACCTATGTATAGACAGGGAAAATCAAATTTACTGCAATAATTCAACATGCTTTTCTAAATCAATATGTTCAGGAAAGAACTATGGAAAGGCCGCTTTGGAGCTGGTTCTAAATATTCAAAAGTGGCTGGTGGACAGTCTTGATGTCAGGGCCTTTTGCGAAGAGTGACCTCAGTATGGCAGAACTTGACACAATTTTACACACGGCTCAATATTGAAAAAGATCTTAAAAGCTAAACAAAGGAAACCATGGAGGATTGAGAGGGGAGTTGGCTGCAGTTTTTTTGCAGAAATACATTGAAAGGCATGATATACAGGGATTGTTTGTCCATCGTCGTCGTTGATGAAGACCTCGACACCATTGATGGTGTTGAGACTAGCGCATGATTTGGATTTAAGTGAGGGAGAGTTGCGCAGCGTCAGCCTCACTCTCTCTTTCCAATTCCCATCTGGATCCAGTGGCAAGACAGAGTCGAGATGGCTGGAGATGGGACTAGGCGCAGTGGATGACCAGGACATCTTCTGTGTCTTGTCCTGCTCTGCACGTTCCATGACGCTTGCAGAGACCGCCTTCCATTGGTCTCATCCGCTCAATCCGCCGGAGTCTGTCTTCACATGCTGGGATAGACATCTCCCTATCTCACCGAGGGTTTGAGACCCGTCGGCTACCCTCACCTGGTTTAGCTGGCTTGTTGAAGCCGTTGCCTGGAGTGTGGGCGCTCTCGCATGCAAACAGCTAAGGGGAGCCACAAGTGAGAGCTGAGTGCCAGGTGGGGACCAAAGGTGGACTAACTGCCTTGAAAAGGACGGGACATGTTCCCCCACCAGAGGTGCTACCCCTCCCTGACACCCCTACAGAGATAAGTTAACATACAAAGACAGGAACAAGTTGCAAAAAAAATACTCACAACACAAAAACCCAAAGGAAAGTTTATTTATCTTGCTGACCAGAGAAAATAAAGATAATTTTACATTAAAAAAAGGTTAGGATGCTTCCATAAATAACAGAAGGTCTGAGGATTATTAATGTTTTAGAATTCACAGAGGAAGACCAAGAAATTTATTACTAGAGGCAAGATAGAATATAGCTGTAGATTGGAAAATACAGAAAAACAGTCCGCAAGAGCTTTATGGGTGCATAAAAATATTTTTGAACATCTAATAAGGCCAATTGTGGACACCTTATAGAAGAGACAAATGAATCTAAAATGGTCAGTTGAGAATTAAAAGTTAAATTAAGTAATTGTATAGCAACTGGATAATCTACACAAAATAAGCAAGCTATATTAGAGTATTAAGGGTCTAGTGGGAAAGAGAAATTGAAGGAACAAAAGTATCAGTCAAAAAATAGTGCTGGAGAAGTTAGTGAACTTGATGGCTGATAATTTGTAAGGACCTATCCCAGATTGTAAGCTTTATATCACAAAGTTTTGAAAGAGTTGAGTTTAGAGGTAGGGAAAGTCCTGGTTATCATCTTCCAAGGTTCAACAGATTCTGGAGTTGTTCTATGGATTGAATAGTAGCAAATGTGACCCCCATATTCAATTTAAGAGGAGAGAGAGAATAGGAAACAATAATGTTAGCATCGTGGCAGTGATGGAGGAAATGCTGGAATCTATAATGAAGATTTAAAAAAACACAGTGGAAACAGGGTTCAGTTTGAGCAAACTCATTATGAATTTATAAAGGAAAGAATGCATTTGATTAATCTGTTAGTGTTCAGTTAGGATGAGGCTAATCAAATAGTTAAAGAGGAACCAATGGACGTACTATGTTAGACTTTCTGAAGTTGTTTAATAAGGTCTTCACAGGAAGTAGGTTGCAGCGCATAGAAGCAAGAATGATAGAACAGTGCAGCTCAGGACAGGCCATTCGACCCACGATATTCTGCCGAACCGGCCATGATGGACCAACATGCGTTGAGAATTGGTTATTCGACAGAAAGTAAAAAGCAAGAATAAGTGTTACTTTCTCAGACAGGTAGGCTGTGACTAGTGAGGTACGAGAGATATTGATGCTTGGACCTCAGCTTCTCAAAACCCATATCAATAATTTGACAGAGAGATGAACTATCACTGGCTAGATGTAGGGAGGATGTTTCTCCTGACTATACTGGAAAGGCCTCTTAGAACTGAGGTGAAGAGAACTTTCTTCACTCAGAAGATGGTGCATCTTTAGAATTCTCTATCCTCAATGTTCATTAAAAACAGTGATCAGTAGTTTTCTGGGCATTAAGGGAATGAAGGGATATTGGTGTTTTTCTGGAAAATGACATTGAACTCTACATTATCGCAAACCAGTCTTGAAGGCCAAAACAGCCTAGTCCTGCTCCTACTTTTTATGTTGTTGTGGAGGATCTGGGTTCATAAGCAGCAGTACGAAACAGGACCCGGAACAATTACTTACAGTGTTTATTTGCAACTTTCTCAAAGGGCTTCAGCACTGAATCCCTTCCAGCTGCTCAACTACAGGAAGATCTAGAGGATCTGATCATGATAGCCATTGATCCTGTTGTAGCCTCGTCCAACCTACATCCTTGGTAGCGAAAGAGGACAGCCCTGAAAGCTCAGTGATTCTGTCATTGGGGAAAATCCCTCAAACACTAACACCATGCTGGAAGTGACTACCTAATGCCTGAACTTCCGTATCTGTCAGGGCAAGCAATCTGTAGACTCTAATCTCTACACTATTATCAGCAAAATTGTTGACTTTGTCAGGATTGAACAAATTTGCATTAAATCAATAAGTAGATAAGGAAAATGTGTTTGCAACTGCAGAGGATGGAGCATACAGAAGTACTTTCAGATACAAGGGACCAGATCCACCTCAAGGTAGCCAAGATTAACTATTGAAGAATGGAACAAAAATCTCAGAATTCTTGTCAAACGAGAATGCTGTTGCTGCTCTGTATCTAAGTTACTTTACTTCACTAGTTATTCAAATTAAGTAACAGACTACCTTTTCTCAAACTTAGTTACTTTCTAATGTTGTTTCTGCTTTTATTACAAAGAATGTTTCTATTTCTTTTGTAGAAAGAGGAGTTACAAATTTATGAAAAATATTGTCAAAACAAGCCCCGTTCGGAAGCCCTCTGGAGACAGTGTGGAGATTGCCAATTCTTTCAGGTCAGAATTTTGTATTATTCATTTTTTTTTTAAACACGGAAACATATTCAAAACAAAGACATTGGTTTTTGTGCAAACCGAAATGGTATCTACTGTGTTTCTCTGAGATGCGCTGGGTTTCCTGCTGTTTGTCATATATTAATGATCTGGATGAAAATGTAGGTTGTATGATTAGTAAGTCTGCAGAGGAGGTTTGTGAGGTTGATTCTGGAATGGGGGGGGGGTTAAGCTATGAGGAGAGATTGAGTTGCCTGGGACTATACTCGCTGGACTTCGGAAGTATGGGAGGGGAGTTTTAGAAACATTTAAAGTTATACAAGGGATAGATACGAGTGGTAAATGAGCCTAGGAGGCATGGCTTCAAGATACAGGGGAACAGATTTAGGACAGAGATGCTTTTCCCAGAGAGCACTGAATCTGTGAAATTCCCTGCCTGACCAAGCAACAGAAGTTACCTCACTAAATATACTTAAGACACAGTTAAAAAGACTCTTGCATATCAGGGGAATTAAGATTTATGGGAAAAAGGGCAGATAGGTGGAGCTGAGAGCACAGCCAGATCAGCCATGATGTTATTGGATGGTGGAGCAGGCTCGACAGGCAAGATGGCCGACTCCGCTACTATTGATGTTCTCATTTTCCTTAAATCTGATTGGCTGAGCACTGGTCCTCTTCATTATCAGTTCAAATCCTAAGTGCACAATAGCCTTCATTGTAATCCCCTTTTCACTTTAAAGATCTAATGATGCTTCTTAAAATTCTGTTTCTTATTCTGTGCATGGCAGTGTGTAAATTCTTATTATGTCATATAAAATAAAGCTAAGTAGACAATCTTAAATATAACAGAGTGTCCTTAATGGTTAATTATTTCGTATTTTTTTTATCAGGAGTGCCAGCAAAAACTGGATCATAAACTGTCATTGGATGCCTACCTTTTAAAACCTGTTCAGAGGATTACAAAGTATCAACTTCTCTTAAAGGTAATCAGGATTCTTGAAAAGTGGGAAGATTAACAAGCTCAAGCAAGTTGTCATCATCAGTGATCACTCGTAGTTGAGTATGATTCTTCTCCTGGTGGTTGATCTGGTCACTTGTGGGTCTTGAGGTGACTGAAGAGGCTGATCCATGATCCACAAGTCTAACTGCAGTGTTGGCAGGTGTAGGTCATTGAAGTGGTGGTGGATGTAGCTGGTTGGGCCATTTCCAGTCTCTCCTTATGTTGAAGGCACTTAGTCAGAGCACCATGGTGGAGGTATTCCTTGAGCTGTGCAGTCCCCTCATAGACAATCCTTCTCCAACTTTCTCTATCCTGTCCTAGTTTCTCCCATCTATCCAGGTTGATGTGGCACTTCCTCAGGGGAGTCTTGATATTGTCCTTGAACCGCTTTTTCTGCCCTTGGGGAGTGCGCTTTGCATCCTTGAGTTGGCCGAACAGGAGTTGTTTTGGGAGGCGGGAGTCAGGCATACGGATGATGTGGCTGACCCATCGCAATTGGTGATGAGTTATGACTGTGGCTATGGAGTTAATGTTAGCTTCCTCCAGGGTGCTGGAGTTAGTACGCCTGTTCTTCCAGCTAACTCTCAGAATCTTTCAGAGGCATCTTTGGTGGTAAGTTTCAAGGGATTTATGTGCCTAAATCCATGAATCCACTCCATATTGCAAGGAGGGGAGAACTACAGCTTCATAGACCAGAAGCTCAGGGTTGGTCTTGATATGCCGATCTTCAAAAGCCCTCTTTCTCAGCCTGGCAAAAGCTCCACTTGCACAGCCTAGTTTGCAATTTATTTCAAGGTCAATGTTGGCTCTTGAAGAAAGAAGGCTGCCACGATTTGGGAAATGATCAGTGTTCTCCAGAGGGATGTTGTCAACTTGGAGGTTTAGGAGCTTGATCTGGAGCAGGTTAGTGCAGGACTTGGATTTTCTTGATGTTTAGATCAAGTCCCAGCAGCTTGTATGCTCTGGCAAAAGCATCCATTGTGCACTGCAGATCCTCCTCATTGGAGCTCCATGATGGAAATAGCTGATACCTTGCTCTTTGCCTTGAGCCTGTTAGGGTTAAAGAGCCCCCCTTCTATACTGTAGAGAATCTGGACTCCTAGTGGGAGGTCTTAGCCTGTGAGGTGAAGAATGGTTGCAATGAAAACAGCAAATAGAGTTGGGGTAATGATGCATCCCTGTCTGACCCAGGTCTCAGTCTTAAAAGGTGCAGCTTCAGAACCGCTGTTGCTGATGACTGTTGCACTCGTATCATTGCGTAAGAGCTGCAGGATCCTGAGATATTTCTCCGGGCATCCGATTTTGGATAGTACCTGATAAAGGGCAGGACGATGTATGCTATTGTGGATAACATTAGAATTTTGTGTACTGCGCCCTCAATGTAAGTTGAATGCACATAAATTTCACATTAATAATACAAGGGAATGATTAAAAGATTTTTGACTTCCTACTGCAAGTACTGTAGTTAAAGATTTCCCATGAAGCACTATATAAATTAATGGGGACAACAGGAATTCTGTAGATGCTGGAAATTCAAGCAACACACATCAAAGTTGCTGATGAATTAATGGGGAGGAGGTTTGGGAGGAGGTATTGGAGGCCTTAAAGTGCATTAAAGTAGGTAAAATCCCAGGGACTGACCCAGTGCATTCTTGAACATTGTGGAAAGTTATAAAACAAATTGCGGAAGACCATGCAGAGATTTTTGCTTCATTTCTGGCCATAGGTGAGGTTCTGGATGATTGGTAGGTGTCTAATGTGATACCATTGTTTAAAAAAGATAGTCAAATAAGCCAGGGAGCTTCAGGCCAGTGAGTCTGATACCAGCAGTGGGTAAATTGCTGGAGGGGACGCTGAGGGGCAGGATCTACAAACACTTGAAGAGACAGGATCTGATTCAGGACTGTCAGTATTACTTTGTGTGTGAAACATTGTGTCTGACAAATCCTTTGTTCTTTGAGAAAGTAATCAAGAGGGTAGATGGGAGTAGGGCAGTGGATTTTTTAAGATCTTTAATGAGGTCCCTTGTGGCAGGCTGGTCGATTGTGTGGGATCCTGGAGGAGATGACTGATTAGATTCATAATTGGCAATAATTGATGGTGGATGAGAAGGTTGTTTCTCAGACTGGAGTTCTGGTGTGCCACAGGAGTTGGTATTTGGACTTTGTTATTTGTAATTCCTATAAATGATTTGGATGTACGTCTACAAGGCACAATACAACTTAAATAGCTGGTGTTGTAGACAGTGCAGAATATTACAAAAAACTCCATTGGGGTTTGATCTTGATCAGCAATGTATGTGAGTTTCAATTCAGATAATTGTGAGGTATTTTGTTTCAGGAGGCTAAATCAGGGTAGGACTTCAGTGGAGAGGGTGATGGAACGGAAGGATGTAGAAATGCAAGTGCACAGGTCCCTGAAGGAGGTGTCTCGGGCAGACAGGGCGCAGAAGAAGGCATTCAGCATGCTGGTCTTCATCCTTCAGAATATCAGATTTGGGAAGTCATGTTGCAGTTATGCAAAATGTTGGTGAGACATCGCTTGTAGGGATAGGGTGCAGTTTTGGCCACCATGTGATAAGAAAGGTGTAATTAAACTAGAAAGGGTGCAAACGAAAAGATTTACCCAGATGCTGTGTAAACTTTAGGCCTGGGAGGTTGTGTAGACAAGGACTATACCTTCTGGAATGTAAGAAATTGAGGGGTGAGGTGTATGGGTGTATAAGATCATGAGGGATATAAGATCATGAAAGCACAGAAGTGAGGTGCTAAAGACAAGAGTTTAAGATCAGAGGCAAGAGATTTAAAAGGGACACCAGGAGCAGCTTCTGACATGAAAGGTGGTGAGAATTTAGAATGAGTTGCCAGAAATAGTGATTAAGGCAGGCAAATTAGCAGCATTTTAAAGGCATCTAATTAAGTACGTGGAAAGGAGAAGTTTACAGAATGATGGGACAAACACAGACAGAGGGGACAGGCTTGCTGGTAGTGCAGTCGGTAGGAATCAGTTAGGCTGCAGAGTCTGCATCTATGCTGCAACTATGACTAAAGCACTCTTTATCACACTTTTCTATCTGTAGTTCTCCACTATTCAGTTTACAGCTTTGACCAAAACTATCATGTGCCTTTATCTAATGCTACTAACACTATTTCATCTCAGTTGTAAGTTTATCTAACTTCTCTTTAAAGATCATATATTAAAATGTGGCAGATGCTGAAAATCTGAAAAAATAAATATGTTGGAAATATTTACTAGATTGACCAGCAATTGTGGAGAGGAAAAGAATTAACATTTCCGGTGAATTGTTTTTCATTAAACAAATAGATAGGGGACACACTTTAAGATAAAGAGGTAGTAGAGAAGGGCATAAAGAAATAAATATTTACTTAACATTGCGTTTTTATTCTTCCTGTAAAGCGATTGTTTCATTCCTTTATGCGAATCAAAATCAAGTTTATTATCACTTACATACTTCATGAGATTTATTGTACAAGACATTAAAATTGCTAAAAGTCACAAAAAATAAATAAATAGTTCCAAAGAGAAAGAGAGGAATTTCTGTTACAAATCTCCATCACTCATTTTGTAATTTGATTTCTCTTAACCTTCACTCTATCGCACAGACTTTTTATATGCCCCCTCCTGCTGACTTTTAACTTTTGTTCCTGAATTTTAAGACATGATTCTTCTGACGAATGGTGATGAACCTGGGATTATAATGTGGCTATCCAGCAGTCTGGGATCGGTCCAGAACGCACATGAAGTTTCTGTGGTTTATACATTCTCCTTAGACTTTTCCCAATTGCTCTGGGTACCTCCCAGAAACTAATTGCATGCTGGTCAGTACATTAGCTGGCTACTGTAAATTAACCCTGTTGCAGATACCTGATAGGAGAATCAGGTTTGAGTTGATGGACATGTGGGAGACTTCTTTGCAAGAAATTTAGTGGCGGAAAGGAATTGATGGAATTGTTCAATGTGCTAGCTTTAACCCAATGGGCCAAATGGTCTCCTTCCATTTCATAAGAAAATAAAAGAAAACACAACAACAAACAAAGGCACAAGCTTTTGATTAGTGAGTGAACCTTGTGGAGAATTTATTTTCTGGGAATTTGGGACATTACATGATCTGCACTAAAGATTTTCTTTATTTTTAATATGTTAGGTACATATTTTTCCACTGTTAACAAATGTTAATATTTTTGTTGTTTATGAAAATTAATAAATTTGTACATGATTTGTTATTAGAATAATTGTGAGAGAAGTTTACCATATGATGCATATGTGGTTCGCTGCATTGCTGGTATGTGACTAGATAGATTTGCTACCTCGCGGCTTCAGGAACCTGCGCCCACTCCTGACCTCCAGTATTGTTTGTGTGCAGCTTACACATTCCCTCAGAGACCATGTGTGTTCCCTTCATGTGCTCTAGTTTTCTCCTATCTCTCAAATGGCGTGCTGGTAGGCTAGTGAGTGACTGTAATTTGCTCATACTGTCAATGCACGGTAGGAAAGTAGGAGGAGAGGGAGAGCTTACGGACACGTGAGAGGGAATAAGTTGCAGAATAACAAGTGTACGAAGGGGATGGATAGGATTGCTCTGGGAGCAGCTATAGACTCAGTAGACTGAATGACTTCCTTTTAAGCTTATAGAAACATAAAATGCATATTTTAAAAGTAGACAATTTGTCCTAACTAATGTTTACCATTGTTTAGGATACTCAGAAAGCTACTCCCATTCCGAAGCTTATTATAAAACCCGCCGATAAGTGGGGTGCTGTTGTAATCTGGCACACTGACCTCTACCTTGCTGAGGCACAGTGACAACTCGCAGATACCTCCTCTTATTTACCCCTCGATCGTGACCCCACTAAGGAGCACCAGGCCATTGTCTCCCACACCATCACCGACTTTATCCGCTCAGGGGATCTCCCATCCACTGCTACCAACCTTATAGTTCCCACACCCCACACTTCCCGTTTCTACCTCCTACCCAAGATCCACAAACCTGCCTGTCCAGGTAGGCCCATTGTCTCAGCTTGCTCCTGCCCCACCGAACTCATTTCTGCATACCTCGACACTGTTTTATCCCCCCTTGTTCAATCCCTTCCTACCTATGTTCGTAGCACTTCTCATGCTCTTAAACTTTTCGATGATTTTAAGTTCCCTGGCCCCCAGCGCTTTATTTTCACCATGGACGTCCAGTCCCTATATACTTCCATCCCCCAACAGGGAGGTCTCAAAGCTCTCCGCTTCTTTTTGGATTCCAGACCTAACCAGTTGGATTCCACCACTCTGTTCCATCTAGCGGAATTAGTCCTTACTCTTAATAATTTCTTCTTTGGCTCCTCCCACTTCCTCCAAACTAAAGGTGTAGCCATGGGCACCTGTATGGGTCCCAGCTATGCCTGCCTTTTTGTTGGCTTTGTGGAACAATCTATGTTCCAAACCTATTCTGGTATCTGTCCCCAACTTTTCCTTCAGTACATCGACGACTGCATTGGCGCTGCTTCCTGCATGCATGCTGAGCTTGTTGACTTCATTAACCTTGCCTCCAACTTTCACCTTGCCCTCAATTTTACCTGGTCCATTTCCGACACCTCCCTCCCCTTTCTAGATCTTTCTGTCTCTATCTCTGGAGACAGCTTATCTACTGATGTCTACTATAAGCCTACTGACTCTCACAGCTATCTGGACTATTCCTCTTCTCACCCTGTCTCTTGCAAAAATGCCATCCCCTTCTCGCAATTCCTCCGTTTCTGCCGCATCTGCTCTCAGGATGAGGCTTTTCATTCCAGGACGAAGGAGATGTCCTCCTTTTTTAAAGAAAGGGGCTTCCCTCCTCCACCATCAACTCTGCTCTCAAACGCATCTCCCCCATTTCACGCACATCTGCTCTCACGCCATCCTCCCGCCACCCCACTAGGAATAGGGTTCCCCTGGTCCTCACCTACCACCCCACCAGCCTCCGGGTCCAACATATAATTCTCCATAACTTCCGCCCCCTCCAATGGGATCCTACCACTAAACTCATCTTTCCCTCCCCCCCCCCGCTTTGTGCAGGGATCGCTCCCTACGCGACTCCCTTGTCCATTCGTCCCCCCCATCCCTCCCCACTGATCTCTCTCCTGGCACTTATCATTGTAAGTGGAACAAGTGCTACACATGCCCTTACACTTCCTCCCTCACCACCATTCAGGGCCCCAGACAGTTCTTCCAGGTGAGGCGACACTTCGCCTGTGAGTCGGCTGGGGTGATATACTGCGTCCGGTGCTCCCGATGTGGCCTTCTATATATTGGCGAGACCCGACGCAGACTGGGAGATCATTTTGCTGAACACCTACGCTCTGTCCACCAGAGAAAGCAGAATCTCCCAGTGGCCACACATTTTAATTCCACGTCCCACTCCCATTCTGATATGTCTATCCACGGCCTCCTCTACTGTAAAGATGAAGCCACACTCAGGTTGGAGGAACAACACTTTATATTCCGTCTGGGTAGCCTCCAACCTGATGGCATGAGCATTGACTTCTCAAACTTCCGCTAATGCCCCACCTCCCCCTCGTACCCCATCCGTTATTTTATTTATATACACACATTCTTTTTCTCTCTCTCCTTTTTCTCCCTCTGTCCCTCTCAATGTATCCCTTGTCCATCCTCTGTGCTTCCCCCCTCCCCCTTTTCTTTCTCCCTAGGCCTCCTGTCCCATGATCCTCTCATATCCCTTTTGTCAATCACCTGTCCAGCTCTTGGCTCCATCCCTCCCCCTCCTGTCTTCTCCTATCATTTCGGATCTCCCCCTCCCCCTCCCACTTTCAAATCTTTTACAAGCTCTTCTTTCAGTTAGTCCTGACGAAGGGTCTCAGCCCTAAACGTCGACTGTACCTCTTCCTAGAGATGCTACCTGGCCTGCTGCGTTCACCAGAAACCTTTATGTGTGTTGCCTGAAATTGCAGCATCTGCAGAATTCCTCGTGTTTGCGTTTTTATACTCCCATTCCAAATGCCTCGTCTTCATTTTCGCAGCACAGCCTTCTCCTTCATTTACTGTGATCATCTAATTTCTTTTGAAGGCATCTAAGATATCAGTTTTATTATCACTAACAGACCGGATGTTGTGAAATTTGTTGCTCTGAAGCAACAGTTTGGTGAAAGACTAAAATCTCCGTTAAGTTGCTGAAATAAGCAGTGTGCCACTTGAGATCCTAGAGCCTGCATACCAGTCAGAATATGTTCCTTCATACATCTGTACAAAATTTGCAAGAGATGTTGGTGACATATCAAATCTGCTCAAACTCCTGAAGAAATATGGGTGTATTAATATGTTGGGCCCAGGACAGATCCTCTGAGATGTTGATGCCCAGGAACTTAAAGCAACCCACCCCTTCTACTGTAGACCCCTAAATGAGGATTGGCATGTGTTCTCCCAACTTCCCCTTCCTGAGGTCCACAGTCAATTCCTTGGTCTTACTGATATTGAGTGCAAGGTTGTTTTTGTGACACCACTCATCCAGCTGAACAATTTCACTCTTGTATGGCTCCTTGTTGCCATCTGAGGTTCAGCCAACAGCAGCGGTGTGATCATTGAAATTATAGGTGATGGTTGAGCTGTACATGATTGTAGAGAGAGCAGAGTAGTGGGCTAAGCAGTTGCCTCAACCCCTTCCTGTGGAGGCATACTACTTCCAAAAAAAGAAGTTATTTATCCACTCTAAACCACTCTCCTAAGACAGAAAGCATTGAGGGAATAAATGGATCTTTCTTAGTTTGAGTGGCTCTAACTTGTGGGGTCACAAAGACAGGTGTATGGGCTCAGCTAGTCAAAATCTACATCAATGATTTGGCTGAGGAACAAAATATCATAAAAGACTGCTAATATGACAAAGCTCTGAGCTTGTGGGAAGCAAGGAGAATAAAGTGAGGCTTCAAAGTGATATTGACAAGCTGAGTGAATGGACAGGATGTTTAAAAAAAAGGTCATTCACTTTTGTGTACAAAAAAAAAGCAGGGTATTTTTAAAGAGTAAAAAATTTAACCAGACAGTGGTGTGAATGTGGAATTTATTTCCACGGGTGGCTGTGAAGGCCAAGTCACTGGGTTTATTTAAGCTGGAAATTGATAGTTTCTTGATTGGTAAGGGTGTCAAAGATTATGAGGTGAAGGCCGGAGAATGGGTTTGAGAGTGAAAATAAATACGTTGTGATCAAATGGTAGAGCAAACTTCATGGCCTATTTCTGCTCCATGGTCTAAATTAGGTGATGATATTTAAAGGGACCCAGGTCTTCTGTACATATTTCACTAAAAAGGCCATGTAAAGGTCCAAGCGATTAGGAAGATGAATAGAATGTTGGTTTTGTTACAAATTGACTTGATAGAGGAGCAAAGATGCCTTATTGTATTTACATAACGCCTTAGTGAGGCAGCACCCGGGGTACTGTGTAGAATTTTGCTCTCCTTACCTAACTACGAGGTGTTTGCCGTTGAAGGTACAGCAAACATTCAGTAAACTGGTACCAGGGATGACAGACTGAGTAGACTATGCCCAAATATTCCAGAGTTTAGACGAATGTAAGGAGATCGAATTGAATCTTAAAAAATTTCAACATGGCTTGAAAGACTGCTTGTATGGAGGCTTCCTCTAGCTGAAGAGTCCAGAACCAGGAGTCACTGCCTCAGAGCAAGACCTAAGCTATTGGGGTTCAGAGAAGGAGAAATTTCTCTTTGCAAAGGGAACAGGCATTTCGGCATTCTCTACCTTGGAGATTTATGGAGTTCTGTATATAAGAGAATGAGGAGATGTGGATTAGTACAAAAAAATGACAATGAAGTTATAGCTCTGTGATCCTAACAAATCTCCATCCAAAATGGCCTACCCTTGCTCTTATTTCTTATGTTCTTATTTTCTTGTATCATGTTCAACAACTAATGCACTTAGTTATGACTGTCCAGTAAGATTAACTGATTGATTTTCACCAGGAAATGCTGAAGTGCAGTAAGAATTCAGAAGGCACCGCTGAATTGGAGGAAGCACTGGAGACAATGATTAGTATAATTAAATCAGTAAATGACTCAATGCATCAAATTGCCATTACAGGATTTGAGGTAAGAGAAAACAATACCCAGTTTATTTCAGTTTTGAGTACTTTATGTAATCCTGAGCATTGCCCCACAGTTGATATTCTGTTATTGATTGATCACTGATATTATTACTTCACAAACAATTAGTTACTTTTTTGGTACTAAATGCCAGATATAATATTATGTAATGTCCTTTGCTGTCTGTTTCTAACATTTACTATTAGAAATATCTGATCATTCATATCTGTGAGTATTGAGTTTCCAGCTGTTCTGTTATTTGCATTATTTATTTGTAATTATTGGATAATTCAAATCTTACTTACATCATATACCACACAATGATAGAATGATTGCGAGATGAAGGGAGGCATTTGGCCCTCTGAATCCCAACTAGCTCCATGCAACAACAATCCAGTGCATGCCATTCCCCACTCTCTTCCCCTAGTTCTGCAAATTCTATCCTTTTAGAACAGGGGTCCCCAACCTTTTTTGCACCGCGGACCGGTTTAATATTGAGAATATTCATGTGGACCGGCTGACGGTGGGGTGGCGGGGGGGGGGGGGGGGTGGGAGGTGGGGTTGTTAATCACGACCAGAATATAGGTGATAAGTCAACTATAAGTCACTTATCAGTGGCTAATACACTCAATTTCATTTCTGAAAGAGTTTATTTAACGAATTTAATATTAAACACACAGCGCATATTTTCCTCACATGAATATAGCGATAAGTCAATTATAAGTCAATTATGTCCAGTCTATTCCGCAATTTAGTTTTCATTGCATTCATTGCAGGAAACTTGGCCACAGAGATAGGATGTTGGAAATGGAAGCAATGTTTTCAGTGCTTTCATGGCTATCTCAGGATATTCAGCCCTGACTTTGATCTAGAATGCCGGCAGAGATGTTATGTCAAACAGACTTTTCAGCCCACCGTCATTTGCAAGCTCGAGGAATTGATCTTCTTCTCGCGCTGAAATGGATGATTCACCAGGGACATCCACAAATGGGACACGGACCCATTCCTTTGCACGTCTTGGGTCATTTGCGGTTGGGAAGTAACGCTCAAATTCTGTTGACAGAGAAGATAGGTGATGGCGCACCAGCTGTGAGAAGGACGGTGCAGCCTCAGTCTCTCCCAAAATCCCAGCTAATGTTGGGAACATGTCAAATATGCCCCTGTCCACTCGCCGTCCCCACAGTTACAGTTTGGCTTTGAAAGCAGACACTTTATCTGCCAACTTGAAGACAGTTGTCATTCTCCCCTGAAGTGACAAGTTGGATTCATTGAGCAGGTTGAAGATGTTACACAGATAAGCGAGTTTTGCGATACACTCCTTGTCACTGAAGTGTGCTGCCAGTGGTGACTTCTTGCTTGAAAGAAATCTCTGTAGTTGCTCTCTTATCTCAAAAACCCCAGCCAGGGCTCTCCCTCTTGATAGTCACCTGACATCAGTGTGTAAGAGAAGGCATTTGTGCTCTGCATCCATTTCCTCGCAAAGCTGCTCAAACAGACGTGAGTTAAGGGCTTTTGCTTTGATGTGTTTGGTAACTTCAACAACATCACTCAATATGCTGTTAAGATCAGGTGACATTTTTCGGCTAGCCAGCATTTCGCTGTGTGTGACACAGTGTGTACACTGGCATTCAGGAGCAACCTCTTTGACTCGGGTAGTGAAACCAGACTCATTAAACCGTTCCAACAGCTGTGCTTCGATGTCCTCCGCTGTGTCATCGATTCTCCTTGAAACTGTGGTAGCTGAAAGAGAAACCTGTGCCATCATGTTAGCTGCAGCTTCTCCCAACAGTTCACGGCACATGTCCTTGGCAGCAGGCAGAATCAATTCTTCACCAACAGTGAAAGGCTTCTTAGACTTAGCAATACGGCTAGCCACTAAGTACGACGCTCTCAGAGCAGCAGCATTTGTGGAGGTGGTGGCTGTCAGCACTTGCTTCTGTTTCACTTGCTTACGTTTTTTCCACTCAAAAAACTCAACGGGTTTGTCTTTAAGTGCAGGGTGCTTGGACCCAAGGTTCCGAAGCAGTTTTGAGGGCTTCATTGCCTCATTAGACAGCTTGTCTCCACATATTGCACACAGGGGGCTTGGAACGTGTGAGTCACTGGTGGCAATAAAGCCATATTTTATGTACGACTCATCGTATTTTCTGTTGAAGGAAGCTTTCTTTTTTTTTGCAGTCTCGGCCTCAGCTGTCTCTGCATTATCATCATCGTTAGGCCTTTTATGTCCCCTACCACCTCTTCCAAAGAAACTCCCAAGCGACGTTTGTTTTTTACTCATCGAGTAGTTGCAGGTTAATGACCGACTGATGACCTTGTGTGAGTAATAACTTCACGTGCGTTCAAGTTCAACAGTGGGCATGACAGGGAATGAGGAAAGGTGCAGCTGACTCATATCGTTTCACATCGCCAAATCATATCGTTTCCTTGCGGCCCGGTAGCACATGCTTCGCGGCCCAGTGGTTGGGGACCACTGTTTTAGAAGTTATTCAGCTCACTTTTGAAAGCTACCATTGAATTTGTCCTGGGTCAGTGCATTCCAGGCCCTCACCATTTACTTTTCCCTCCTGATGAAATCATCAGTAATATTAAGCTGTAGTCCAATGTTTGAGCTGGGCTAACAGTAGGGATTTTAGTCAAGTGAGAATTATTTTGGGGAGATTTAGAATTTAATCGTTTTAGGGTCTTAAACAGCTAGGGTTAAGGGTTCTTCTACATTACCTTTGGCATCTTGCATGAATATAGCCATCTGAATGAGTGAACAACTGGTTTGTGATTCACCCTGATTAACTTCCACCTGTATGTTTATACTTAACAAATAGAACTCCCAGCAGGTTTGACTAATTGCAATTATGGTACTAATCACATTAGTTATTTTCCAAAAATGCATTATATCGAAACTCCTTTAATAATAATGTTTCAATGTTGTCAATGGAACAGATCTTTTCCCAATTATGGGAATCTGGAGGTTAACTTCTTGTAGTTCTCACAGCTCATCCATACTCGCAGGTGCACCCAATATTTCATTAAATTTTTCCTATATATTGGAAAACTGTGGCGCCTGCAACATACTTGTTTAGAATCCAGAAATATCTGCGGTGAGTGCTTTAGTGCCAAAGGATCCATTGTAGGAGGAAGTTCCGGGGTTTTAGAGTAAACCAGTTTATAACACATTAAATATAAGCTGACTAATCTGTTGCAAAATACTTAATGCTCAAATAATAACAACAATCTCCATTTGGGTAGAATGCTTTGTAACACATTGCAAGATGCTTAATGGGAATGTTTTCAAAAGAAAATTGGTACTGAGATGGGAGTGTTATATTAAGGTAAGTAACAAAGAACTTGTTGAAGATGTAGCTCTCAGGGAGCAGTTCAAAGGAGGAAAAGAACTCAAAGTTTGGGAGACAGAGTGGTAGGGGAGATGCGGTAGAGTTCTAGAGTTGATGGTTAAAGGTATGGTCCCAAATGGTGGAGAAAGTAAATTTAAATATGGTGAAGAATTGGGGGATTTCTGAAGGAGGTAGAGCCAATAGAGATTACAGATGTAGGTGATGACACAAAAGGATTTGTGAAAATTAAAATCGAGATGCTACTTAACTGTGCAGATAATGGTCTGTAAACACAGATATCATAGGGAAAAAGGCCATGGTAGGACTCGGGTTGTTTCAGATAACGCGTGCATATGAAGCGTAGAATGAGGAAGGATGGCTGGGAATAGTCAGCTTTAGAGGTCTGGTTGCAGATACCTTGAGGTAAAGGATCAGTCAGACAATGTTATGAAACGGATTATTTTACTGCTGCTGTGCTCATCTGGTTCAAAGCTCCTCTTAAGGCCAAATGTGAATATAATTATTAAAACAAATGTTTATTCACACTGGATGTGATTAATCGCGCTGTATAAGGGTGTGCATCTTTATGTGGATTTTGAGATCCTCTAGTAATTAGCAAAATGTTAAATGCACGTTACATGTTATTACAACAAAAATCAGATTGTCTCTTCTATTGTCAGTAATATGCTGTCACTGTAATAATAAAAGTGGTATTTTGTCAATATGCAACTGACTTGTTCTTCATTTGTTGGAGATCATTTAGGCCAAAATGGTTGTGAAATTTGCGCTTATCTCCACCACATCTTCTATCCTTGCCTTTGCAAGTTTGTTTATTTGTCATTCAACCATAAACATCACTATTGTCAAACAAAATAGTGCTCCTCCAGTCCATCCGGTCTGATAATAAATTGCTGCCATCCTAAATGTTATCCTAATGTCAATAGCTGATTGCATACTTTATCCTATTGACATCTCTAGTTATTTTAATGCATCCTTATTTACTTACAAGGCTGAACTCTTTAACATTGTATGAACAATTGCATCAGCAAGGTTTCTGCCTATTCAGCACACTAGTTAGAACTCGGTGCTTGGCAATCGCATTGAAAGCTGTCAGAGTGTTCTCCTTCATTTTATCTTGTTGAATTTTCTGAAATTATCATGTACTGTCTTATCCTGTATTAATTTAGATTCTGCTTTGGAAATGTGTTATTTTCACAGGGTAACTTAAATGATCTTGGGAAACTCTTGATGCAAGGATCCTTTAACGTGTGGACAGACCACAAGAAGGTTCACAGCAAGGTCAAAGACTTGGCACGGTTCAAACCAATGCAAAGGCATTTGTTCCTATACACAAAATTACTATTGTTCTGCAAGAAAAGAGAGGAGAATGCAGATGGGCATGAGAAGTCTCCCTCATACAGCTTTAAACATTCGCTGAAGGTACACAATAGCATTAGAGTCCAGGCAAAATTACTGCTATGTTCACCCTCTACTGCCAGTCCATTATATAAAGCTCTACACATTCCTTGACCCTAAGTATCCATTTGTCTGTGCTCCTGGTACTTCCTTTCATTGTCAATTAGTCAGTTGCCTGAACTCAACATGAGGCAGGGGACATTTTGTGCATTGAATTCCCCTCTCTTGATATTGTCTTATGCAATGACAACTTTGATACTCCATAAGTTGGTAAAGCTCAAGGCAGTAACTGGGGCTTTGTGTTATCAAGTCCTATCTAATTCCCAGGCTTCCTGCTGTCATGGGTCTGGAATGGGAATCCACAATTTTCTCAACAATAACCTGCAGTATATAGTCATAGTCATCGTCATACTTTATTGATCCTGGGGGAAATTGGTTTTTGTTACAGTTGCACCATAAGTAATAAATAGTAATAAAACCATAATAGTTAAATAGTAATATGTAAATTATGCCAGGAAATAAGTCCAGGACCAGCCTATTGGCTCAGGGTGTCTGACCCTCCAAGGGAGAAGTTGTAAAGTTTGATGGCAGGAATAACTTCCTATGACACTCTGTGTTGCATCTTGGTGGAATGAGTCTCTGGCTGAGTGTACTCCTGTGCCCACCCAGTACATTATGTAGTGGATGGGAGACATTGTCCAAGATGGCATGCAACTTGGACAGCATCTTCTTTTCAGACACCACCGTCAGAGAGTTCAGTTCCATCCCTACAACAGCACTGGCTTTACGAATGAATTTGTTGATTCTGTTGGTGTCTGCTACCCTCAGTCTGCTGCCCCAGCACACAACAGCAAACATGATAGCACTGGCCACCACAGACTTGTAGAACATCCTCAGCATCGTCCGGCAGCTGTTAAAGGACGACAGTCTCCTTAGGAAATAGAGACGGCTCTGACCCTTCTTGTAGACAGCCTCAGTGTTCTTTGACCAGTCCAGTTTATTGTCATTTCATATCCCCAGGTATTTGTAATCCTCCACCGTGTCCACACTGACCCCCTGGATGGAAACAGGGGTCACCGGTACCTTAGCTCTCCTCAGGTCTACCACCAGCTCCTTAGTCTTTTTCACATTAAGCTGCAGATAATTCTGCTCACACCATGTGACAAAGTTTCCCACCGTAGCCCTGTACTCAGCCTCATCTCCCTTGCTGATGCATCCAACTATTGTAGAGTCACCAGAAAACTTCTGAAGATGACAAGACTCTGTGCAGTAGTTGAAGTCCGAGGTGTAAATGGTGAAAAGAAAGGGAGACAAGACAGTCCCCTGTGGAGCCCCAGTGCAGCTGATCACTCTGTCGGACACACAGTGTTAGCCAGATATGCTAACCAGATCTTTCCATCTGAACTCACATTGCTGCAACTGATGTTGGAGTCAAAGAATAATATCTATAGAAGTTATTACAGAAGGGAAAGAAAACATTCTATCATGATCTAAGTATGATTTTGATGGCCCTAATTAGCCCTGCAGCTGACAATGTATATGTTATGCTTTCAGATGAGTGCTGTTGGTATCACAGAAAATGTTAAAGGTGATATTAAGAAATTTGAGATTTGGTACAATGGCAGAGAAGAAGTATACATTATTCAGGTAATAATGAGCAATGTTAAAATTTACATTTTGTTTGTGTTGTATTATTTAGAGCAAGAGAATAACTTTCGTGCTAATTTCAACACCAAAAGAACTTATGTGTGAAGGTTGAAATCAATGGAACATTATGCTGTTCCTTACAGTTCAAACCCTGAAAATATTCCAAAATCTCTTCCAAGTATGCTCTATCCCTCTGCTTAAATCTCAGTAGACAGACAAAGGAAGTGGAATCCTGAAGGTGGAAGGTTGGATCTGAATAATGGCCTTTAACCCTGAGTATAATTGGATGGCATGCACAGCTGAGAGGGAGGAGAGGTCCAAGACTTGTGTAAGTCTGGATCAGCAGTCCTACAGTTTCTAACACACCAGGAAACAATTTTTCAAAAATTATAGCAATACACATACTGTAAAATGAGCTCAGCAGGCCAGCCAGCATCTATGGAAAAGAGTAAACAGTCAATGTTTTAAACCAAGACACTTCATCAGGACTTTTGGGACTTCATCAAGTCATCAGACCCTTCATGAGTCCTGATGAAAGGTTTCAGCCCAAAATGTTGAGTGTTTACTCTTTTCCACAGATGCAGCCTGACCTGCTGAGTTCCTCCAGCATTTTGCTTGTGTTGCTTGGATTCCCAGCATCTGCAGACTTTCTCGTGTTCGTGCTTCAAAAATTGTAATTCACTTTCCTGGACTTGGAAATTTTGCTGTAGTTTAGCCAGGCAGCAGAGCCACAAGTTCTCTCAGTTAATCTTGAATTGCAATGAGGCAAACTCATTGTTATTATGTCATTGATGTCTTTCTAACAAATAAGACTGTAGGACACAGGAGCAGAATTAGGCCTCTTGGTATGTTGCCTCTGCTCCTCTATTTGATCATGGCTGATTTATTTACCTACTCAATCCTATTCTCCTGCCCTCTCCCCATAATCCTTGAAGCTCTTTCAAACCAAGAACCTATCAACCTGCATTTTAAATATACCTAGTGGGATGGCCTCCACAGACATGTTGCAAGGACGCGGCTGGGGACGGACCCACGTGCAGGACACAGATGCTGAGGCAGAGTCATTAGGCATAGCACCACCATGAACGGGGAGCCGATATCCAGGAGACGATGTGAAGCTTGGAACTAACAGTTCCCAGGAATAGGAAACAAGGTTTACTCTCATAAGAGTCAACCAACAAACTGGCAGCTTCTTGCTGTGGTCACAGGGTTTTTATCCTGCCGTTTCTGATGGGAAGCAGGTGTGTGTAGTTAGTGGTACCCGGGAATGATTGGAATCTAAATGAGGTGATTGAGACCCAATTCTTGAGGCAAATGGCAAGCTGGGGGATTGCCAGAAGGGACCATGACAAGATGTCTGTGGCCATGAATTCCACAGATTCACCACCTCTTACATGAAGAGTTTTCTCCTCATCCCATCCCAAAGATGTACGGGTTAATATGTAACATCAGTGTAATTGGGCTGTGCCGGCTTGTTGTGCCAGAAGGGGCTGTTACCTTGCTGTATCTCTAAATGAACAAAAATTAAAGAGGCATCCTCCTGTTCTGAGGCCCCACACTCTGGTCCTAGACTCTCATACATTAATCCTTTCATTCTGAGGATCATTCTTGTAAACACTCCTCTGGACCCTCTCTAATGCCAGCACATCTTTTTTTAGGTGAGGCTCAAAACTACTCACAATACTACAAATATGGTCTGACCAATGCCTTAGCAAAAGTCAGCTTTACATCCTTGCTTTTATATCCTAGTCCTCTCAAAATGAGTGCTAGCATTCCATTTGCCTTATTACCGACTCGATCTGCAAGTTAACTTTCAGGGAATCCTGCACCAGGACTCCCAAGTTCCTTTGTACTTCTGATTTCAGAAATGGCTCCCCGTTTAGAAAATAGTCTACACCTTTATTCCTTCTAAGAAAGTGCATTGCCATACACTGCCCTACACTATAAGAAATTAGGGCACTCTGGGAATCGATTTCCCTTCCACTGTAAGTAGTGGGTTACAGACTGACAATGATGCTATGAGTAATCCTGGCTTCTTCAGCTTGACCCTGGAAGGTGAAGCATTTGAAGAGAAAACAAGGATATTGGCCACAGCACAGATCTTGATGAAGCATATGCCAAAAGAGAGAGAGGACAGATACAATTTGCTGTAGGTCAATTGTCAATTTGTAGTTGTTCCATTTAAATAAATTTATTTTTAAATAAGTTAAAATTTTCAGATTTTAATGTAGTACCTTGAACCTTTGAATAATTTATTTGAAAAGAGTTGAAATCTTGTATACCTTCTGTGTGCTTAAATTAACATAGATGAACAAATATTAGGAGGAACTGTGGGAGGGGTTGGTGTCAGAGTTGGGGGTGGATGATACTGTGGAGGTTTGGCCATGTTAGATGAATGCATTATTCATATGTGAATTTTTTTTAAATGGCCGACAGAGTGTGTGGGCAGCTGGAAAAGTATTTCCCAAATGATTTCCATCCCAATTTGCCAGTCATATACAATAAAACTGGCATAACCCAGTTAGAAAATCTTGTGCAGTTTTCAAGCTATTTGTTTGTTGGACTCTAATTTGAAATCAATACCTGCTTACAGGCATCATCGGTAGAACAGAAGAATCTATGGGTTTCTGAAATACGGAAAGTACTAACAGGACAATTGCAAGCCTACCGAGGTAAATTATAGTGCCAACCAGGCTATTGATGTTTATTTAAAAATGTTCAACTCTAGTTACCCCTATAATACCAGATATTTCTTCTAAACTTTCCTATTATCTATCATTACATTTCAATGTGTGCAGAAATTCCAATGTCAATAGTTGTCAAGTGGCCAGGAATAAACAGACCTTTAATTTCGGAAGTGCAGTGCTTATTCTAGTTCTATTATCACAATCTAAGTGCAATATCTGTAATTATAGTTTGATTTGATCTGTCTGGGATATTAATGGGCACAGTTATAATAGAAGTGCAAAGCAGGGGACAAGCACACCCCTTGGCAATGCATGCTTAGTTGTTGTAGCCAAAAAAGCAGAAAGTCAGGTCCCTTCCATATAAAGGTAGGCATCTTGTCCAGTCCTATTCAATTCTCTATAGGCAATAGTTTTTGTTGCAGGAGCAGGAAAATCTGGACTATGGATGGAAAACTAAAAGATGCCAAGAACATTTGTTTAAAATCGTAACGTATGCATAATTACATTTTTTTTCCTTACTTGTATGACAGAAGCAAGCCAGCTAAACCAAAGGATCCAGGAACATGTTTATCAAGCTCCACTGACCACACCGAACAGGTATCTACTGAGGAACTAATACTGCCAGTTTTTTTTACCTTTCCAAGTGACAAGCTTTCTCAAATGGTGATATTTAATATGTAGATCACAATCACAGCTGCTATGCAAAGTATCTGTGAGCGTAAAGGAATTATTGAAACTATTCTGTATTTAATATTTCAGTAGTAGTAGTATTACAGAGTAATATTGTAAATATATTGTTTGATTAAGCCATCTTTGTTGTTTGCATAATTCATTATGGGTTATATGTTAACTGCATGAATAGCACACGCCTCACTAAAATGTAAAACAAAACTAGTACACGTTGTTTCCCAGCTCCATGTATTTCTTTCGATTAGTTTTAAGTTTGGAGTTACAAAGCATAATAGTGGTGATGAGGAAGTTTTAAATGAACCCAAGACAACTACCTACCTGTTGAAGCACAGTGAGACATTCGGCTTTTTAAAAGAAAAGAGCACAATACATGCTTCTTTGGGAAGGGACAGAGACAGTTGAGTTTTACAAAAAAAAAAGGCAGAAAATGGATGAAATCCACGGGTTCATAGACAGTGAGTTCCAGGTGATAATATTCATAAAAAAAGAAAGAACAAAAATGGCTGGCTACATTGGGAAGTTAGATGTATTCAATTGCACAATAGATAACTGGATTTTGTATTCTGAGCAAACTGAGTAGTATTTTAAAGCAAATGAAATAACCAATTAGAACTGAATGCCAGTTTTGCTGAGTGCAATAGGTAGAAGAACATACTGTTTGCTTAGAAGTTTGACTGCTCCAACCAAACCAACCGAAATGGGCTTTGATAATATTGTGAAAGTAATGCAGGAACATGTAGAACCAAAACCTTTGCTGATTGCAGAATGCTTTGGGTTTCATAAGCAAATGGAAGGGAAGTCCATTTCATCTTACGTGGTTGAATTGAAGGAGTTGGCTGAGCGTTGTCAGTTCAGTAATCGGCTTTATGATGAGAAATAATTTAATTTGCGGAATCTTACAGGGAAGCGTTTGGAAATGGCTTCTAACGGAAACCTAACTGACATTTTAAAAATCAGTTGAAATAAATGTATCATTGGAAAGAGCAGACAGAGTTGCAGATTGTGTTGCAGTAAGGAATGAAAGAGAGCGTGAAAAAAATTGTAATGTCTGAACAGAAACCAACCTGGGTAAACAAATGATGTTACAATTGTGGCAGGGGCCGACATACACCAGACCAATGCCGGTTTAAGGGCAAAACTTGCAGAAAACGCAATAAAGAAGGACACGTACAAAGAGCATGTCAGGCAGACAAAAATAAATGGACTGCACAGAGAAGAGAAAGAGCGAAAGTGAGGTTGCAGTTTCAGAAAGACCACTAATCTGCAAGCTGTTGATGGAAAAATCTGATGAGAATGACATAGGACTGAGTAGCCTTGAGATACATAATGTGAAATTCAACAGGGGACATGCAATATGGCTTGCACAAGAAGTGAACAATAAGTTAATTAAAATGGAATTGGGCACTGGCTCAGCTGTTTCAGTCATTCCACAAAATGAGTTTGAATGGCATTTCAAAGATATTAAACTGAAGTCTGCAGATGTCTTGGAATCTGTACTGGAGAAGTTCGTAACAGTGAAATACAACAACCAAGAAGCTACATTGGGCTTGTATGTAGTTAAAAGAAGAGAGGAAGTGTTGTGGGCATATGATTGGCTGAGGCAACTATAACATGGTTGGAGATCCATCCACCTATTGGATACCATATCTCCAGCAATAGAGTCAACTGCAAGTGAATTAAGAAAGGTACTGGATGATGCCACAGTAGTGTTAAAGGATGGCATTGGAAAACTCAAATATATCAAGGGTAAAATAGTGTTAAATGAAAATGCCACATGCAAGTTTTATAATGCCTGTCCATGATAAAGTAGTGAGCTAGATTGCATGGAAGTTGAACGAATTCTTTCCAAGTTTAAGTGAAGCCCATGGACAATGTCTATGGTCCCAATAGCCAAGAAGGATGGGTCTGTCAGGAACTGTGGTGATTTTAAGGTCATCATCAACCCAGTACTGAAAGGAGATCAATTCCCTCTTCCCAGGATAGAGGATATCTTTGCAAACCTCTCTGGAGGGAAATCCTGCAGCAAGGTGGATTTAGCTGAGGCCTACCTACAGATGGAAATGGAAGAAGAGTCCAAAGTGCTTCTCACCATAAATACTCACTAAGGGCTTTATTGCTATAATCTTATTTTTGGAGTAGCATCTGAACCTGCACTCTGACAGAAATCTATGGATCAGGTGTTACCTGGATGACATCATTGTTACTGATGGGGATGACAAGGAACATCTCCAAAATTTCAAGACAATGTTAAAAAGATTAGAAGATTATACACTCAGAGCATGATGCAACAAATGTGAATTCTTTCAACCAAGCTTCACTTACTGTGGCCACATGATTGATGCTCAAAGATTACGCAACTGTGCAGAGAAAATTCAAGCAAAGGTGAAAGGATGTGTCACAGTTGCAGCCCTTTTTAGGATTTGTCAATCACTGTAACAGGTTCCTGCCAAACTTGGCTACTGTGATCCACCCCTGAACTCATCATTACAGATTGGGAAGAAATGGCAATGGACAGAGCATTGTGAGGTGTTTTTCCATAAGGTAAAGGAAATGGTGACAGTAGATGCCATACTCAAACAATATGTTCCACATCGTCCAGTGAAGCTTTCCTGTGATGCCTCACCTTATGGTTTAGGTGCAGTCATGTCACATGTTGAGTGATTGAAGTGAATAACACTTAGCCTTTGTGTCATGGCCCCTTACCGTTGCAGAGGAAAAAAAATTATGCACTGCACATATTGACAGAGCTTTGAGTCTGGTTTGGGGTGTAAAACATTTACACCAGTACTTGTACAGGAGAGAGTTTATCCTTATTACTGATCATCAAGCACTAGTGTCCATCTTTACTCCACAGAAGGGGTTCCATTAACAGCAGTGCAAACCCAGAGATGGGCTCTGTTTCTTGGAGGACACCACTACAAGATCGAATTCAAGAGGACAACTAATCATGGATACGCTGATGGATTGTCCTGTTTACCCTTGAAAAAGGACATATCTGAAAAATTAACAAAAGAGGACACTCCTCTAGATGTATTCTCCATAGTGCAAATTGAAAGTCTCCCTATTATGGCAGAGATGACCCAAAGGGAAAGCAGAAAAGACCTCATGTTGTCTCAGGTCTACATGGTATCACAAAATGGCTGGAATGTGCAGCAGAAATCTCAGTTTCCCCATTTTTACCAGCACCAGGATGAACTTGCCCCTGACAGGGGTTGCCTCGTGTGCGGACGGACAGTTGTTGTACCAGCCAAGCTGAGGGCTAACCTGTTGGAGAAGCTACATGCCAGTTATCTAGGCATGGTCAAAATGAAAGCATTGGCTCGGAGCTTTGTCTGGTGGCCTGGGATAGATCAGATCGAACAGATTGCCAAACACTGTAGGGGATGCCGAGACATCCAGAGAAAGATGTTCAGAGCTACCAGAACCACTTCCTGCAGACCCAGAGTTAACTCCTACAACCACCATGGAAGAGGCTCCAGACGTGAGATTGTTTCACAGCCACAAGTCTCACCCACCAAGCAGAGTGACCTCCCCCGCCCCGTTAGGAAAGACGTTATTCCACAAGAGTAAGAAATTCTTTTCAGCAATTAAATCTTCAGGCCTGAATGGGACAACTTAAAATTTACTATGCTGTGCATGTCTATCTAGTAGTTGTTTTAAAACTTCTGTGGGGGGGGGCGGTGAATACTTTTTATAGGCACTATGTAATTTGAGATGTATTCCGTATTGAGTTGGAGTTTGTAACTAAGCAGAAAGGAGTGATGTGTATTTAATATTTCAGTAATATCGGAGTAATATTGTAAATAGATTGATTATGCATTCTTTGTTTACATAATTTATAGTGTGTTATATGTAAAAGTACATGAATGGCATACATCATAATGCTGCTGTATCATAAGGGCATGGCTCGCTAAAAGGTAAAGCGACACTAGTACATGTTAATCCTGGCTCTGATTTTCTTTCAATTAGTTTTATGTTTGGAGTTACACAACAGAACAGAAACCCTGGTCCTGTTGCAGGGTTTTGACCCAAAACATTGACAATTCCTTTTGTCCTACAGATGTTACTTGACCTGCTGAGTTTCTCCTGCAGATTGTTTGTTGCTAATTTTACAGATTGATGAAATTTCATCAGAATTAACCAGTTCTAATACACATTTGAAAGGCTGGTTACTTGGTGATTTAAAAGTTAAGTCGTGAATGTTATCTCATGTCTATTTTGGAAATTGAGATGCACATTTTCAAAACCATTCTGAACTCTGGAAGATTATAAATTGCCAAAGATGGAAAACTCAAAGAGGGGACTGGATGGAGAATTAGAGTATTAGGCGCTAAGAAGCTCAATACACAATTACTGAACAGAGATGTGCTGCAAAGTGACTGCAAAAGTGCATTTTGTTTTCCGGTATAGAAGAGGTCCCATTCTGAGACCAAATGCAGTACATGGATAGTAAGGGTATGGATGGGTTTGGTCCGGATGCAGGTCGATAGAACTGGGTAGTTTGAATGGCTTGGTATGGACTAGATGGGCCAAAGAGTCTGTTTCTATGACTACACTAAAATAGAACTTTCAAAGATTTTGTAGTATCCTGAAGATGACATAACTGGAAGAAAAATAGAGGGAAGGGTTAGATTGATCTAAGAGTAGGTTAAATGGTCAGTACAACTGTGTGGGCTGAAGGGCCTGTACTGTGATGTATTTTTCTATGTTCTGTTACAAAAGAATCTTGTACTAAATACTACTTATCATGAGGATTAGTTTATGATCTCTTTAGGGATAGACAAGGTTACGTTAAGCATACTGCATAACCTAGTTCTGATGGAAAGCAGACCTTCTGTACTTCCTGCTGAAGTCATATCAGTCAAAGTAGAACTTATTCCTGTTCTATTCGTGTAATGTTCGAAAACACTCTTGGCTCTCTGGGTGTCGCCATGTGCATGCTAAATTATAAAACAAAGCACCAGAGAACTTTGATCTCTGAATTTGAACCAAAAGGAACAATAAAATAAAGCTGAAGAAACATTTCCACCTAATTACAAGCTGAAAGCTGATTGACATCCGCCTAATCACTGATATTGCATAAGAATATCAGATGATATAAAACAGATGTAGATCAATCAGTCCTTTGAATTGTATTCACCGCTTACTAAGATCATGCATGATCCAATCACGATTTCAACGTAACTTTCTTACTTTCTCCTCATACCCCTTAGACTTTAAATGTCTGTCAAAGTCTATGAACACATTCAATGACTCCACCTGCAGTGCTCCTTAGAGTAAGTAATACAAAGATTCATGATCCTCTGAAAGGAGTTCCTTCTCATCTCTCTCGCCTTTATTTCAAAACTCCAGTGAGGATAGGGCCAGCCTGTCCAACCTTTCATCAAATCTTTTTTCAAACCAGTAAGTCTTCTCTGTACCTGTCTTCAATGCAAGTACATCCTTCCACAAATTTGGAGACAATCAGAACTAAATGCTGCACCTCAACTGAATGTGACCTTGCTGGAGCCCTGACAAATTGGACCAAAACATTCCTACTTTTATAATGCATGTCCTTTGAGTAAAATTCAACAAGTCGATTACTTGTTGTTCCTGCAGAATTTTTTTGTGCTTTATATATTAGTGCCTCCCCCTACCCTACTCCACTCCACTTGAGGTCTCATTCCATTTTTAGTTTTTCTTTATTTCAAGGTTGATGCCTCCCATTTTCCCACATCATGCTCCGTTTACAATTTCAAACACATTCATATAATCTCTATGTGACCCATTGCAGGATTTTGTGTCTTCCCCATCATGCTCGCCCATCTATCTTTGTGTCAACAGTAATTTGAGCTGTAGTACTCTCTTCATTAATCTGAATCCTTTCCAATATATTGCCCCCAAAATCATGTCCAGTAGGCTTTAAAATGGTACCCTATTGAACAAGAAACTGATCTGATTTTGAAATTGAGCAACAAAAGTACTTTTTGGAAACATCATGTTCATTTATTTTTATTGCCAAATGTCCAATTCTTTATTGGATGAACGTCAACAGCAAACACAAGTAGATCTTACCTCAGATTCTCACCCACTGCTTCCTGAGAGCAATTACATGCAAGAATGTGAGTCTGCTGCTCATATTTTCTTCATTAAATTTAATATTCTATATTTCAAAACAATTATTTGAGGCTAAAATGAATATAAAACTAAACTCCGTACTTTTTCAGGAATGCAAAATAAAACCTAAACTGTGTCTCAGAGCTAAAGGATGAGATTGATTGACAGACATTTTTTTTTTGCCCACTCAGATCACAAAATTCATTCAATGACCTTACTGAGATTAATTAATGTTGTGTTGATGTCAGTACCTCCAGTTGAACTGTCTTTTTGTGTGTTTCCCCCTAGCTGTCAGTCTGTGGTTTTGTATTGCCATGTGCTCCTGTCCCTGCTCCTGCTCTACTCCGGCCCCTGTATTACTGAGTAATAAGATTCAATCGCAGACCCAGTACCGTGCACACAGATATTAATTGAGTAACAAATCCCAAGGTGCAAACAAAGTCAGTGTCAAAGTTCAGGCAGAGATCAAAACATCCAGAGAAATCCAAAAACCAGAATCAGGAAACAGGCAGAGAGAGTACAGATACAAATGCTGGAACGGCTCAGGAAAATTCACTGGCACAATCTGACAACAAACAGGTGAAAACACAGGACTGAAATATGCTGAGCAGTAAACAGAGAGGCAGATGATAGGTGGAGCACAATGAGACACAGGTGGTAGCAAAACAGATAATAATGAGAGCAGATGAGAGACGGATTACTCAGTTATACAGGGGCTGGAGTAGAGCAGGAGCAGGGACAGGAGCACATGGCAATACAAAACCACAGACTGACAGCTGGGGGAAACACACAAAAAGACAGTTCAACTGGAGGTACTGACAGTTGATTTGTTAGTTCAAAAAAAAAGGAAAAGCTACATGATTGCTGGATCACTGGATGGTTGAGATTTCCAAGGAGTGGTGCAGAAATAACTATGGTTCTAGGTCCACTGCAGTAGCTTTCGTGGAATGTCTGTGTTCTGTTATAATTAAAGAGATAACTGGCATGTGTTGAAAACCTATAAACTGAGAAAGACTAGAAAAGAAGCAGGTTTAAATTAAAGGGAGAAAGGGCAGGAGGGCACAGAACTGAAGGAATGGTCTGCAAATGGTAGAGACGGAGAGATTGAATGAAGAATTGCTGAAGGAGGGTGAGAGGGATAGTTCAGAACAAATAGGCATCACTATAGGAAGAACGTGGAAGCATTGGAAAGGGTACAGAGGAGATTTACCAGGATGCTGCCTGGTTTAGAAAGTATGCATTATGATCAGAGATTAAGGGAGCTAGGGCTTTACTCTTTGGAGAGAAGGAGGATGAGAGGAGACATGATAGAGGTGTACAAGATAATAAGAGGAATAGATAGCGTGGATAGCCAGCGCCACTTCCCCAGGGCACCACTGCTCAATACAAGAGGACATGGCTTTAAGGTAAGGGGTGGGAAGTTCAAGGGGGATATTAGAGGAAGGTTTTTTACTCAGAGAGTGGTTGGTGTGTGGAATGCACTGCCTGAGTCAGTGGTGGAGGCAGATACACTAGTGAAGTTTAAGAGAGTACTAGACAGGTATATGGAGGAATTTAAGGTGGAGGCTTATATGGGAGGCAGGGTTTGAGGGTCGGCACAACATTGTGGGCCGAAGGGCCTGTACTGTGCTGTACTATTCCATGTTCTATGTTCTTAAATGTGTTTCAAGGAGCTGCAAGTTGGTGGACATGCAAGGTATTTGAAGTACCAGAAGAATAGAGGACAAAAGAACTAGAAGTGAAAGCAATAAACTGGCTTATTACCTGAAACTGAGGTGTTGAGCCTGAAGTGGTTATGTGACACACCAGAGATGAAGTCCTGCTCCTCAAGCTTGTGTGAAGTTTAGTTGAAACAACATATGAAACCAGCGTCAAAGATAATGTCATAACAGATTAAAATGAGAGGCAACTGGAAGCTCGCTGTCTCTATTGTGGGCGGCTTCTTACTTTGTTGTACACCTCTTTCTGTTCCTTCCTTTTTATCATGGTGCAATTCATTTAATCTTCTCACTAAGCTAAACATCCAATGAATATATACACACAAGTCACTGCAGGTGCTGGAACCTGGAGTAAAATCAAAATGCTGGAGGAATTCCATGGGCAAAGCAGCACCTGTGAAGGCAAAGGAATGGTCAACATTTCATGTGGGGACTCTACCTCAGGACTTACTGATGCAGAGACATGATGAATATCCACTACAGATGCTGCTTTACCTACTGATCCAAAGTATATTGTTCATCCAATTAAGTGGATGGTTTCCTGTACCTCTACTCGATGAAAGATGCAAACTATTTGTATATTATGTATTGCTCTTGACCTTAAATTGTTTTCAAATCAGAATCAGGTTTTATATCACAGGCATATGTCGCGATTTTTGTGGTCTCTGACAGCAGTACAATGCTATACATAATAGGAAAATAACAAATTACAGTAAATGTACAGATTAAATAGTTAAATTAAGTAGTGCAAGAACAGGAATTTTAAAAAGTAGTGAGGTAGTGTTCATGGGTTCAATGTCCATTCAGAAATCAGATGGCAGAGGAGAAGAAGCTGTTCCTGGATCTTTGAATTGAATTGACTTTATTTCTTACACCCTTCACATACATGAGGAGTAGAAATCTTTGTGTTACGTCTCCATCTAAATATGCAATGTGCAATCATAGTAATTTATAATAAATACAACAGTCAATATAACATAGAAATACACTCAAATTAGTGTGAATTCATCAGTCTGATGGCCTGGTGGAAGAAGCTGTCCCAGAGCCTGTTGATCCTGGCTTTTATGCTGTGGTACTGTTTCCCAGATGGTAGCAGCTAGAACAGTTTGTGATTGGGGTGACTCGGGTCCCCAGTGATCCTTGGGGCCCTTTTTTTCACACTTGTCTTTGTAAGTGCCTTGAATCATGAGAAGTTCACAACTACAGATGCGCTGGGCCATCCGCAACATTCTCTGCAGAGTCCTGCGATTGAGGGAGGTACAGTTCCCATACCAGACAGTGATGCAGCCAGTCAGGATGCCCTCAATTGTGCCCCTGTAGAAAGTTCTTGGGATTTGGGGGCCTATTCCCCACCATTCCATCATGGCTGATTTACTATTCCCCCTTAAATGTATTTTTCGACCTTCTCCCTGTAATCCTTGATGTGCTGACTAATCAAGAATTCTATCAACCTCTGCTTTAAAAGTACCCAATCTCTTGGGTATTTTTAATTCATTGCCACAGTCGTCTGTGGCAATGAATTCCACAAATTCACTCCCCTCTGGCTAAAGAAATCCCTCCTCATTTCTGTTTTAAATATAAGACCAACCTTATTTATTTGAACAGAGATGTGGTTCTCATTTATCCTTGAGTTCTCTAATCTTTTCCACTTGAAAATAACCATGTATTTTGAACCCATGAAATGTCGGATGTAAATCTGCATTCTGTGCCTTGAGGAATATTATAATTCCTAGCAAAATTTTTGAGGATGCTATATTCCAAACAGAATTATAGACGTTTTGGAGTGAGTGGTGAGATGCAATTTACTGAAGCCAACACTCAAATTACCAAGTATCCTCTAATACAGCGGTCCCCAACCACCGGGCCGCAAAGCATGTGCTACCGGGCCGCTAGGAAACGATATGATTTGGCGATATGAAACGATATGAGTCAGCTGCACCTTTCCTCATTCCCTGTCATGCACTGTTGAAGTTGAATCCCCCCCCCCAACCCCCGTCGGCCAGTCCGCAAGAACATTGTCAATATTAAATCAGTCCGTGGTGCAAAAAAGGTTGAGGACCCCTGCTATAAAACAGTGAACTGCAGTAGGAGTCAGGTGAAAATCTATATGTAAGCAGAGAGACAAGTGACTGCAGATGCTGGAACCTGCATCAAATAACAAACTGCTGGAGGAATCTTGCAGATCAAACAACAGCTGTGGGCTGGTTGGCATTTTGGGTCAAGCTCCTGCATAGGAACTGACAGTCTATTAGAAAGTTGGCCATTATATAGAAGGGGTAGGGTCTTTTTAGGTGATGGGTGAAACCAGATAGGGGTGGGGGTGAAGGGGGGGTAATATGCAGATGGGGCTAGGTGGAGGGGTGGGGGGAGGAGGTGAAATGTTGGGACAAAGGCTGATAGGTGGAAATAGGTAAGTGAAAAATGTAGTTTAGATGGGAGAAGGTAGGTAGGGGTAAATGTAAAAACAAGGGCCTAGAAGTGTCAGGTGCTCATACCATTGTGTTGCAGATGGCAGAAGTGGAATATGCATTGTTGTTCTTCTCAGTTGTGTTTAACCTCACCATAGCAGTGGATGAGGCTGTAGACAAACAGATTGGTCTGGGGGTAGGAAGGTGGGGGGTTGTTGAAGTGACGTTCAGCCAGCAGCTCAAGGTGGTCGTTGCAGTGTGTAGGTGCACTGCAAGACAGTCACCTGGTCTTGGTCTTGCCAGTGTAGAGAAGGCCATATTGCAAGCACCGAATGCAATTGACCAGGTTAGTGCCTGTGAATCTCAGCCTCATCATGTAAGCAGCCTCTCCTAGTGAATGGGTGAGTTGGCCCAGCGGGGTCAGATTCCTAAATATCAGGATGACAGGGCCAGAGAATGGAGAACAGATACCAGATGAGCTTGCAAATTCAGTTGTAATGACCAGATTTAAACCTAATTACAGTCATTACAATATTCAGCTTTCAGTAAGTTACATACTTCTTTCTCACAGATACATGAAGAAATCATCTTTACAGCAACAAGACAACAAGGGTGAAACATCTAGTTCAGAACTAAACAAGCAACAAGAGAACTCCAGCTTCAATAACAGACAAAAGAGAGGTATTACATTTTACATGTTTCATTTTAATTATCATACAGAAGTTATCCAGAGTTTGAATAACTTTGAACTGCTGTGAGTAATTGATGGGGTGGGAGGAGAGGGATGCAGAATTTCAAATCTAGACCTGAAAGTTCATCAGGTAATTACTTAGTAGTCAACTGGATAGCACACTGATACCGCCTCACAACCTCAGCGGCTGTCTGTGTGGTATCTGTGTCCTCTCTCGGTGACTGTGTGGGTTACCCCACCGTTCCCTTCCACATCCTAACATATGCTGGTAGGTTCACTGTGTATTTATCCCAGTGCACACTGGTGCCAGGAAGGTCGAGGGAGATGAATGAGAGAGAATAGGTTGCACAATGAGCCAAGCGGCCTCTAGTTTTGTTGAGAATATGTGTGTTTGCATCCTGTAAATCTTAACTTGCGTACTTTTAGACTGTTCCACGTTTGGCACCATTACTGAACTTTGAACTTTCAGATGAACCCTATTTTGTTTAATTTTATTACTTCTGGGACTAAGCTAAGGAAACTCAGGTACGTCATCCTACCTTTCTTCCTGGAATGATTGGAACAAGTCAACCCATGAGCTTACCCTTCATATCACCATCACTTCAACACGTTTCACCGGGGTAAATTGTGAAATCTAACGGCAGCTGCTTATGGTTAAAGTAGTGACTGTTTATGTCCTTTCTTGTAATTTTTATTTTCAGGAACAATGGTTCATTCTACGCTCAATGGTAGAAATGGCATTTAAAAGCCAGCTACAGAATTGACTTATTCAGAGTAAGCTCATACTCAACAATATGCTTTGCATAGCCCTTTTCCCAGTGGAAAATTGGTAGTGTGAATGTGAACTGAATCATAGTACTTGAGCGATTAGGTTACTGTGGCAGAGCTGCTGCTTCTCATTCCAGTGACCCAGGTTCAATCTAGGGTTCTGATGGTCTGTGTGGAATTCATACATTTTCTTGTATGACCATTCTCAGCTGCTCTGCTTCTCCCCCACCCCACCCCCAGATTCCAAGACATGTTGGTTGTTTGGTTCATTTTCCACTGTAAATTGCTCCTGTAAGTAGGTGAGTACTAGAATCTGGGCAAAACTGTTGGGTATGTAGGGGGTATAAAATGGGATTTGTGTTAATGGGTGCCTGGTGGTTAGTATAGACTGAGTGGGTTGAATGGCCTTTTTATGTGTTGTGTGACTCTATGACTCTAACAAAGAATTTCTGACTCACCAGAAATTGAGACTGCTTAATTAACATGCTTATATTTCCCATTTTCACTACTCAAATAATGAATCATTAAATTTATTGGTCAGAACTGGATATTTTAATCCACCAAAAGCATCTTAATCAAGTTTCCTGTTTTTCAGCCGACATTTAGTACACGGTACTTCATTTTGAATATATGGGGGTGGTGGATATGAAATAGTGAAGTGACTGCTAGGGAACCAACCAACAGACCATCCTGTGGGTGCAAAAGCGTTTCCTTTTGATCTGCCTGTACACTCCATCACAGACCCTAATGCCATCATGAATATTCCAAAGCCTAAATCTGCCAAGCTTGGAGTCGCAAACAAAATCAACAGGATGGATTTTGCAGGGAGGTGTTGGTGGTTATGCATCTAATTGTCATCCATTATGTGTGTAATTGCCAACAAATTCAAGGTTTACAAAATGATTATGTGAGCTCAATAAGCTTGCTAACAGCTGGTAGTGGTTTTAGGAATATACTCCAATGCACAGTAGAAAATATGCTCACAGCAACTTCCAGCAACTGTGCAGAATCTAGTCTGATGATCTCTTCCAGGCTGAGCTGCCTGTCAAAGATTTCTTTACCATCATTTTGTTTTAACCATCATTGTGAAATTTGTACATGGAAAGATTAGATTAAGAAAAGCCTGAGAACTATGTACAGGCGGCTGCAAAATATGCAGGGTGTAGCCAGTCATCGTCACTGTGGCTTTTCTGCTAATCCCATTTATAGCCATTGTGAGATACAGACAATAACTGTTCCATGCATTTTCCTCTCATCAGTCACTGCTGTCATCCAACAACATTGAACTCAGCAATTATGGTTATATGGTAAATACGAAGCTGCAGTTTGCCTCTGCAAATATGCATTTAGTGAAATAAAATAAGTTACTGTCTAATATTCCAGAAATGATGAAGCTTTGTGAACTCTCTTAGCTCTTAGAAAGCATATTTTATTTAAAATATGCAGGGTTGTGTTTTCACTGTCTGGATTGTGATGTGGCAAGGCAGACTGCATTCCTTTGAAACCTTCATGATTTTTATTTTGTTAAAAGTTATTAAATGGAAATAGGTGGAGTTCTGTAATAGGAAGCAGATGTTTGCCATTACAAATTACACTGAGGATGAAAATCTACCTTAGACTGTCAGATGATGTGATATTGATTCTTAACTGCAAATGAGCTCAACTAAAAATTAGACATTACACTAATCAATTTAGCAAACATCAGTGGAACTAAAAATGCTTGACCTGTGTTTTTAATTAAAATAAAAATAACAAAACATAACAACATTATAAGCTCGCTTAATATTTGTGTAACGCGCTGTAAGGTTTCACTGCTAATGTAATGGTTTCTCTGTAGCAGCAATGTCTGGGTTATGACCAGAGATAACGGGGCTTTGGAAAGGGGGGAGCTTTCCAATGAGAGGGATGTCGTTCGTTCTAGTGGGTCTGGGAGCAGGGATTTCGCGGTCTTTTACTGAGGAGAGATGAGGAGAGAAGACGCGAATGAAGAGAAGTTGGTAGACCAACAGATGGAGTGGACTTGGAGCGAGAGTCTGAAGGTCAGTGACGCTCGGAGGAGGTCGATGGTGGACGAACTGCTTTATCAGTGAGCTCCAACATTGCACATTAGACTGTTTTATGAGAATGGGCCCTTTTTTTTGTTACTTTACTAACCATATAGTCAAATTAAGAATTATAATGCTCAATCGTTTAATTGCATATTGTGTACTGTTTGTTATTTTGTGGTATTGATTTGTAACAGGGGACACATCGCGCAGCCTCCACACAAATAAGACTTCTTAAGTTTGGCTGGGTTGAGGGCTATCGTCTCCTAGATTAAGCCGCTAGCCGAACTGAGAGTTACAATTGTGGGGGCTGGTCCAGGATTGATTTTGTTGGATGCTGTGTGATTACCCTGAACATTGAACCTGTGGGGTAGATATTCGTACTCTGGATAAATTGTTAATTCGCCTGTTAAGTACTGTTAAAGTTGCAATTGTGGGCGGAGGTTTGATAAAATGGTGGGCGCTGACGTAGTGGTAGCTGGGGGCAGAGATTTCAAAGACAGGCTTCTATCGTTTCTGAGGAGTGAGGGGAAGGAGTGGTCAGATTTGGAATATCTAATTAGTCCCCGTCCCCCAGTGAAGAGTGAGAATTCTGAGTTAGTATCCGTCCTTACCTCTTTGGCAAATAAATGGAAAAATGCCCTGGTTCAAAGTCCCAGCTATGGTAGGCTCCGCTTATTCTCTGGAATAACACCCACCCCTAAAGGGGAAGAGGAGTATGAAGCTAGGGTGGAGCTCAGTTGCTAGATGAGTGGCAGTGCTCTGAAGATGTAAGGCAACAGGGATTGGTTGAGAGTTTGAGTGGGCGGGCTGCTGACGTTGTAAGAGCCGTCAGGTTGAGGTATCCCATAGCAACAGCTGTCAATTATCTGCAAGCACTGGACAATGCGTTTGGTCCGACTGGAAGCCCAATGGAGCTCATGGTGGGGTTTCAGAATATGCGTCAGGAGAAGGGGGAGAAGCTTTCTGCTTTTATTTTTCAGCTAGAGAGGCAGCTAAATCGCTTGCAGTGCAGAGCGGTCAGTCAGACGGCTGAGGTGGATCAGTTAAGAATGGACCAGATAGTCAGGAGCACCCAGTCCCATGACCGGATTGCGTGGGGTCGCCAACAGTCTAGTAAGACGCGCCCCCCACCCCCCCATCTTTTGTTGAGCTGATCAGAGAGGTACACGAAGAGGAGAACGAGGTGGAGGTGCGGGAGGACTCCATCAGCAGGGTTCAGTCCTCGGTAGTGGTCCCCTGCGGTGAAGTGACCACAGATAGCCTACCCTGGGGAGCGGTAGAGGAGATTGCAGCAGAGTTGAGAACGGAAACACGTCGGCTTTTATCAGCGGGTTTGACCCCCCCCCATATGATGGAGCTGATGTGAGGGCGGATTCCCCAAGGAGACGAACAATGCGGAGGGCTGCTGGCAGCAGGTGTCACGCCAGAAGGAGAGTGAGGTCCCGGGTACCTCAGCAGGGAGAGTCGTTTGTAAAGCTTAGAGGAGACCTGGTGAGGGAACACGTTCCCAGCAATGTACCAGGAAACCCCCAAAAGCAAAAGGCCCAATTCCTGAAGGCTCAGTGGGTCCATGCTCCAGTGTGTCTCTACAAACAGAGGGTATTTCTGCTAAAGCCATACTCGACACTGGGTCTCAGGTCACATTGTTGTACGGTTCGTTTTACACCCGGTATCTGAAGCATTTACCATTGACCCCATTCAGGGCACTGGAGATCTGGGGGCTTAGTGCTGGTGATTATCCATACAATGATTATTTGTCAGTGAAATGGGAGCTCTCGGAGGCCGATGTGGGAGTGTCTGAGGTTCTTGATACATTAGTGCTGGTTTGTCCGGACCCTGTTGAGAAGGGCAGCGTTTCAATTCTGGTGGGGACCAACACCCCTCTTGTGAGGAGGCTCATGGGGGCTGCAAGGAACAGGCTGGTGAGAGATTTCTGGGAACATTGTCCGTGCACCCAGGGTTTTGAGCTGCTTTTGAGGAAGTCCGTGGCAGCATTGGGCCAGATACCAAATTTAAAGGAGGGACTGTGTAGTTCACCCAGTTGAAGCCAATGGTGGCACAGCCTGGGGAAGTAGTGATAGTGATGGGGATCCCCATATTTCCCGGAGTGCCTGAGGGCAAGGCCCTCTTAGTTGACGCTCCGGAAGACCATGAGGGGGAGTTGGGATTTCCTACTGGGGTACTGGTGAGGCCCGAATTGCAGAAGCCCTCAGTTGTACAGGTGAGCAGGATGACAGTGATTGTCAGGAACACTATGAAGAGGGAGGTCATCCTCAAGCGAGGGATGCTTCTGGCTCATTTGTTCCCAGTGGCGGTGATGTCTAGTGTCCTGTGAGACGCGCCGGGGAGAAACTATTGGAAAAGGGGGGAAGGTTGACCACTGAGTCATTTAACTTCGGGGACTCTCTGGTTCCTGCAGGTTGGAAGAGGAGGTTGGTAGAGAAGATGTTGAAGCTGGAAGGTGTCTTTTCCACTGACAAGTTTGATGTAGGTTATTCCAAGAGCACGTGTCACACTCTCTTGGTGACCAAGGATACCCAGTTTAGAGAGCAGTTGCAGCGACTGGCCCCTTCAGAGGTGGAGGACGTTTGGCAGCGTTTGTGTAAGTTGAAGGAAGCTGGGATCATCACCGAGTCCCGAAGTCCCTGTGCATTCCCTGTAGTAGTGGCCTGAAAGAAGAATGGGAAGGTACTGATATGTGTGGACTAAAGGACTCTGAACAGGCACACCATCCCTGACCAGTATACGGTCCCGAGGATTGAAGACGCACTGGTGCCTGAGTGGTGTGAAGAGGTTCAGTGTGCTGGACTTGAGAAGTGGATATTACCAGATCCCCATGAGTGAGGCTGACAAAGAGAAAACGGCATTTATATGTCCCCTGGGATTTTTCCAGTTTGAAAGGATGCCCCGGGGCATCTCGGGAGCTCCTGCAACCTTCCAGCGGGTCATGGAGAAGACGGTGGGGGATATGAACTTGCTTGAGGTATTGGTGTATCTGGATGACCTCACGGTACTTGGATCCACCTTGGAAGAACATGAAGCGAGGCTGCTGAAGGTGCTGGGCTGCCTGAAAGCTGAAGGTTTAAAACTTCCCCTGGACAAGTGCCAGTTCTGCCAAACGTCTGTTAACTATGTTGGGCACATAGTCTCACGGATGGGGTAGTTACAGACCCAGCTAAGATTGAGGTGGTTTCCACCTGGCCAAGGCCCCAGATTGTGAGCACTCTGCGCTTGTTCCTCGGGTTCTGTGGTTACTATCGGAGGTTCATGAAAGGCTACGTGAAAGTGAATCATCCTTTGAATCAGCTTCTGTGTGGTTACCCTACATTGAGGAAGAAAGGGAGGGGGGGAAAGGGACAGGAGAGTGGAGAGTATCTTAGCCCGTCAGAGCCCTTTGGACTGAGGTGGGATGTAAAATGTGAGGAGGCCTTTCAGTTGCTGAAGGAGCTGCTGACCCAGGCGCCGGTGCTGGCTTTTGCGGACCCCCGATTACCATATGTACTGCACACGGATGCCAGCCGAGAGTGTTTAGGGGGGCATCCTGTATCTGGGTCAGGACACCGGGTTGAGACCCGTTGCGTTTTTCAGCCGGAGTCTGTTGCCCTCTGAGAAAAACAATCCCACGCACAAGTTGGAAGTCCTGGCGTTGAAATGAGTGTTGGTGGATAAGCTGAGTGACTACCTCTACGGGGCCAAGTTTAAGGTGAGAACGGACAATAACCCCCTAACTTATATCCTGACCTCGGCGAAACTGGATGCCACAGGCCATCGGTGGTTGGCAGCGTTGTCGGCCTATGACTTCAGCCTGAAGTACTGGCCGGGGAGCAGGAACATTGATGTGGATGCTTTGTCCTGACGGGTGCACGAGGGACTGGAGAGGGACGAGGAGTGGGAGAGCATTCCTGCCCCAGGGGTGAAGGCCATGTGTCAGTTTGCCATCACCGTGAAAGCAGAGGATAGAAGGGACAAGATCGAGTGGTGGATCAGTTGGGAGCTTCTGATGACACCATTCCCCAAGTTTACTGTAACCTGACTGCTCTGAAGACAAATCAGCTGCCGGAATTGAGTTCTGGGGAAGTGGCAGCTGCTCAGCGAGACAACCCGGGCATCAGTATCATTTGGTCAGTGGTCGAAACCACTACACCAGATATGCACAGGATTTTCCTACCAAGGCCCAGAGAGTGTCCTAAGTGTTATGGGAGAAGTATTTCATTTATTATGGCCTCCCCGGCAGATACATAGTGATCAGGGACGGGATTTTAGGAGTAGGCTCATCCATGAGTTACTGGGCATGCTTGAGGTCGAGTAGTCGAAAACCATGCCCTGTCACCCGTAGGTTTAACTGGACCTTGCTAAACATGCTCGAGACCTTGGAGATCAGCAAGAAGAGCAGGTGGAGTCAACATATTGGACATTTGGTCCACAGTTACAACTGGACCCAAAATGAAGCTACCGGGTACTCGCCATACTATCTGATGTTTGGGCACGAGGCAAGGTTGCCCATTGACCTTTGTTTTGGGACTGACGAGGGCAACTTACCACCAAAGACTTATCTGAAGTATGTGTCTGACATGAGGAGAGAGCTGAAAAGGGCTTATGAATTGCCTGGGGTCACGGCTGCCAAGCACAATCAAGGAAATAAGGGGGGTACGATCAAAAGGTGAGGTTCTCCCAACTCCTGCCAGGATACCAGGTCCTCATAAGGAATTTGGGGCTACCTGGGAAACATAAGTTGGCAGATTGTTGGGCAGCTAAGCCCTATGTGGTGGAGAGTCAGATGCCAAACCTACCAGCTTTCCATGTGAAACCAGAGGATGCGAATGGAGCTGCCAAGATTCTCCATCGGAACCATCTGCTGTCCTGGGACAACAGGTGCAGGTAGACCCAGAGCCCGACTTGGAGCCTACACCTAGTAGGAGGACTCTGCGGAAATGCAGGGCGACTGCAGGGCCCATAGCAGGAGAGGTTACCAAGATGTGTGGTATATGCTGCCTTTTGCTAACTCCCTATTGATTGAGAAAGAGACTTCCAGCCCTTCTCCCGCTGAGTCAGGTGAAGTGGGAGTGGGGGGCTATCTGTGGACAGGCTGGGTTCCAGTGGGACCCTGCAAGGGATGAAGTGGGGCTTGGCCACGGGACCAAGGGGTCAGAGTTGCCAGTGGGCACGAATGATAGGTCGGGGGAGGCCTCGCCAGCTAAACCAGAAGTATCCCTAGTAGTGTTTGAACCTGAAGAGTTAGGTGAGGGGTGTTACGTACCCCGTAACTGGGTTGCCAAACCAGCAGAAATGGAATGCTCGTTGGGGTCTGGATTACTAGGAACTAATAAAATGTTATTAAAGAAATAAGTAATACAGTACACTAATCGTAAGGATATACATGTAACAGGTTAGCAATGATAATACACACAGAACTAGGGTAATAGGAATCAACCAGGCTCTATCGCAGTCTAGGGGTAAAATGATCAGTCTTAAGTGAAGCAGAGTTCAGTTCAGTTTAGTGCAGTTCGCAGTAATCATTGTTGTACCGTTGGCGAGAGAGAGAGAGAGATGCAGTTTGGTTTCAGGCAGACCTTTTGATGTCTTCACAGTTGGTTTCAGGCAGACCTTTTGATGTCTTCTAATCCCGCTGTGGTCACCGACTGTGACCCCTCCGTTCCGGATACGATCGTTCTTCTGCGGTGAACCCAGCACCCAGGCAAAGGTGGACACACATCCCAGGTTCCCACCGATCGTACCTCTACACCCTGTGAGCCTCTGGTCGGTTCCCGCGAACCGGTCCTCCAAACTCCTCCCAACTTGTGGGGGCACACTGCTCTTTCCAGGGTCTCGTGGTGTGTCCCGTGCCTTAGCAAACCTGCTCCTTTTATCCCCCTGCTGGGGTATCACCTGTCCATCAAACTTCAAACAGTTCAGGTTCAAAGCAACCGGTCTGTCAATATCTGAATTGTGTTTCTTTCCCGTTAATCCCTCTCTTTTCTCTTATTAGCATTTTGAATGTTTCTCCATTGTCTTTCTTATCTCTCTCAATAGCATCATCGGTCCGGTACCTCTGCTTGGCATCACACATGATACCCCCACCCTTAAAAGGATTTTTACCGGGGTAAAAATTATGAGCATGAATGCACATTATTAGATACACACTAATATACAGGTAGTCATCAGCTATTCTGCTAATACAGAGAACTTTAAGTTTTAACACCTTGACAGACAGTCAGCAATCACATTGTCCGTTCCTTTTATATGTTTTATCTTAATATCAAATTCTTGTAAAACCAGGCTCCAACTTAGTAAGCCTTTGTTTTTATCCTTCATTGTGGCGAAAAACACTAATGGATTGTGATCACTGTAAATTATCAGTGGTTTCCATGCCGGACAAATATAAACCTCAAAATGTTGTAATGCCAGTATGATTGCCAGTAATTCCTTCTCCACAGTGGAATAATTTCTCTGATGGACATTAGACTTCTTAGGAAAATAAGCCACTGGGTGGTCAATCTCCTCTTTGTCTGTCTGCAACAGCACCGCCCCGGCTGCTTCGTCGCTAGCATCTGTTGCTAGGGAGAAGGGTTTTGAAAAGTCAGGCGCATTCAACACAGGGTGGTGACACAGAATCGCCTTCAGACTCTCGAAGGCTTGTTGACAAAGGTCGTTCCACACAAATTTTGCATTCTTCAGCAAGAGCTTAGTAAGAGGGAGGGTAATATTTGCAAAGTTTTTGCAAAATTTCCGATAGTACCCCACCATTCCCAAGAACCTTCTCAGGGCTCTCTTGTCCGTCGGGATGGGAACTTCAGAGATAGCCTGCACCTTAGCCTGCACCGGTGCCAGCTGCCCCTGTCCTACCACATACCCCAGATAAGTGACCTTAGCGTGGCCGAACTCACTTTTTGTGAGGTTCACTGTCAGGTTGGCTTCAGACAGCCGTTTAAACAGTTCCTCTACTGCCACAATGTGCTCCTCCCACGTGTCACTCCAGACCACTAAATCGTCAATATATGCTTCTGTGTTCTTTAACCTTTTTATCACTGAATTAATCATCCTTTGGAAGAACCCTGGGGCGTTTTTCATGCCAAAAGGTAGAATATTATACTCGTATAACCCGGATGGAGTGACAAATGCTGAGATTTCTCTAGCCCGGTCGGTTAAAGGAATGCACCAGTACCCTTTCAGCAAATCGATCTTTGTGATGTACTTAGCTTTCCCCACTTTATCGATGCAATCGTCTACCCTTGGGATGGGGTACGCATCTGTTTTTGTGATGGCGTTCACCTTTCTGTAATCTGTACAGAATCGTATGCTCCCATCGACTTTCGGGACAACCACACAGGGAGACGCCCATTCCGGTTTGGATGACCTAATAATACCTGTGGCTAGCATGTGTTCAATTTCTTTCTCCACTAGCTTGCCCTTCTCCAAGTTCATCCTATAGGGGTGTTGCTTAATAGGCTGGTCTGATGTGACAACAACATCATGTACCGTCCCCTTGCATCGCCTCGGGACATCGGGACATACATCTGCATGCTGGTTAATTAGCTTTATCAGTGGCTCGCTCTGTTCGGGGGTTAAGTGAGAGACCTTATCAGCAAAGTTGGCCAAAACAATAGAGTTATCCAATCTGGTCGGCAGCATATTTATCTTTTCAAGATGGGTTTTCCCCTTATCATTTGGCACCCCAGCCTCATTAATTTTCGTGATACACCAGCTAGATCTGCTTTCTGATCGTGGTAAGCTTTTAACATATTAATGTATACTAATTGGGTTAGCTTACGCCTGTCCAGCATTTTGATAACATAATTCAAAGAGTCTATCTTTTTAATCACTTTGTACAGACCGTGGAATCTCGCCTGGAGGGGGTTGGTTACCACTGGAAACAGAACTAAGACCCGATCGCCCACTTGAAACACTTGCTCGCGGGCACGTCTATCATACCACTGTTTCATTTTAGTTTGGGAGTGTCGTAGATTTTCTTTGGCAAGGTCACAAATCCTTTTAAGCCTCTCACGAAATTTTAAAACATAGTCAATCACATTGACTTGTACTGCCGGACTGGATCATTGCTCTTTCAGTAAGGTCAGGGGTCCTCTGGGCCGATGACCGAAGACGAGCTCGAATGGGCTGAACCCCTATGACTCCTGAACCGTGTCCCTTACGGCAAATAACAGAAGAAGCAAGGCATCATCCCGGTCCCTAGCGTTCTCTTGACAATAAATTTTAATCATGGTCTTTAATGTTGCATGGAATCTTTCCAACGCCCCTTGGGACTCTGGGTGGTACGCGGAGGCCAAAATCTGCTTTGCTCCCATCTCATCCAACATTCGTCGGAATGTGTGAGATGTGAAGACACTCCCCTGGGCAGCCCCACCATAGTGAAAAATTTCACAAGCGCCTTTACCACTGCGGGAGCCTTGACGCTTACCAGGGGCACAGCCTCCGGAAACCTGGTGGCGGCGCACATCATAGTCATCACATACTCTCACCCACCCGCAGTTCTGGGCAGGGGACCGACAAAATCCACAATTATTCAGGAATAAGTTTCCCCGAAAGCGGGTATTGGTCGAAGGGTCGCTTTAGGCAGGACCTGGTTCGGCTTTCCTACCACTTGACATAAATGACACCATCTAGAATATTCAATAATATCCTTCCTCATGTTCGGCCAGTAAAACTCTTTCATAATTCTATCGACTGTTTTCCTTACCCCAAAATGTCCACTGAGGGGTATCTTGTGGGCCAGGTTAAAAATCTCATCCCTATAAATTTTCGGCACCACCACCTGGTGTACCACCCCCCATTCCTCATCTGCGGGCTCGGTACTTGGTCTCCACTTCCTCATCAGTACTCCCTACTTCACATAATAGCCCACTGGCTCCCTTTTTAATTCTGCTTTGGAGAGAGCTGTCTCCGTCAAAACCATCAGCTCCTCGTCTCGTTCCTGTGCCTGTATAAATTCCTTCCTCGCTAATGATAAATCTACCTCACTTTCTTCCGCTCCACTATGCTCCTTCTTCTCACTTTCTAACCCCTCCTGGTACAAGGCTGGTAAAAACATCTCAGCTAAATCTACATTCGCTTCGGCAGCCTTTCTGGACATGCGCCGAGTCACTGCGCAAACGGAATAAACCTGTGAGTCCATGGGCGGGTCCTCAGTCCTGGCAGGCTTGATTGTCAGCTTTACTGCTAGGTACACATCTCCACCTGCAAGGTCATTACTGAGTAAGACCTCCATGTTTTCCATTGGTAATTCAGGCCTCACCCCTATCGTGACCGGTCCGGAGACCAAGTCGCTTTTTAGGTGTATCTGGTGCAAAGGTACTGCTTCAGTCCCTTTCCCAATGCCTTTTATCACACTGACCTCCCCAGTCTCGGTCTCTGAACTAAAGTCTAACACCCTTCTTAAGATCAATGACTGACAAGTCCCAGCATCTCTCCAGATCCGTACTGGAACTGGGTTTGACCCCTCCTTCACCGACACCAATCTGGCCGAAATAAACTTCTCGCGCCCTTCCTGAACTCTATCAGACCTCTTCTCCCCTAGTGGTTTGTTTGCCGGCTCAATACAGCCAGTCGGAGTCGTCGTTTTTCCTTTCCCCGTCTCCTTCTTTGGGGCAAAACACCTGGACGCAATGTGACTGGCTTTCCCACAATTATAGCATACGACCCCAGGAGACTTCCTACCAGACTGCTTCCTGTCTTCCTTATCCTTCTCACTAGTCCCTGACTTGCTTTCTGGCTTTTCCGGCGGACTTTCTCCGCCCTCTCGGCTACCCTTCTGGTAGCTCTTACTCGGGGTAAACTTTGTGTGTTAACGCGTACTCATCCGCTAACTTAGCAGTTGCGGCTAAGGTTTCTGCCTCTTTCTCATCTAGATAGGGCCTCATACCTTCAGGGACACAACCATTAAATTGCTCAATCAGTATTAGCTGTAGCAGTCTGTCATAATCCCCAGTGACCCCTTTTGAGGCGCACCAACACTCACAATACATCTGCATCTCACGGGCAAACTCTAAATACGTGCGGCCCCACTGCTTCCTCACATTCCGGAACCTTTGCCAGTATGCCTCCGGGACCAACTCATAAATCCTGAGTATAGCCTCTTTCACTACATCATACCTCTGGGCATCTTCTGCTGACAATGCCGAGTAAGCTTGTTGAGCCTTCCTTTTCAGCACGCTCTGAAGCAAAACAGTCCACTTATCCCTCGGCCAGTCCTGACTTGCAGTGACTTTTTCAAAATGTAGAAAGTACCGATCAACATCGGCCTCCTCAAATGGGGGAACCAACCTAACCTCTTGGGTTGCCCTGAACCCTTCACCTTGGTTCGGCATTTGGCCCCTCTCTAACGTCATCCTTAACTTCTCCAGCTCAAACTCCCTTTCCTTCTCTTTCTCTTCTCGTTCTAGTTGCTTGACTCGGAACTCGTGCTCGAGTCTTAATTTATCCATCTGCAGCTGCACTGCTTCTCCACCAGGTTTGCTCATAGACACCACCTCCAGCTCCCCGTGGGGAAACACACCTATAGATACATAAAACCCAATGATAGCTCTGTGCATCTCTGCTCTCCTCATTGTCGGCCTCCCCTTAAAAAGATTCAACCGTTTTGCAACAGTCGCCAATTCTGATTTCCTGGCATCCTCTAATGCCTCCAAGGTTGGCGCCTTTAGAAATTCCTCAATCTCCATTTCTGCTGTTTGCCCTTTCTTTCTTTCTTTTGGGAATTTTAACCCAATCAATTTACCGAGTCCCAATTTTGGTGTTCAAAATCCCGGACGAGCCCCCACTTATGTTACGTACCCCGTAACTGGGTTGCCAAACCAGCAGAAATGGAACGCTCGTTGGAGTCTGGATTACTAGGAACTATTAAAGTTTTATTAAAAAAATAAGTAATACAGTACACTAATGGTAAGGATATACATGTAACAGGTTAGCAATGATAATACAACATATACACAGAACTAGGGTAATAGGAATCAACCAAGCTCTATCGCAGTCTAGGGGTAAAATGATCAGTCTTAAGTGAAGCAGAGTTTAGTTCAGTTTAGTGCAGTTCGCAGTAATCATTGTTGTTGTACCGTTGGCGAGAGAGAGAGAGAGAGATGCAATTTGGTTTCAGGCAGACCTTTTGATGTCTTCGCAGTTGGTTTCAGGCAGACATTTTGATGTCTTCTAATCCCGCTGTGGTCACCGACTGTGACCCCTCCGTTCCTGATATGATCGTTCTTCTGCGGTGAACCCGGTACCCAGGCAAGGGCGGACACACACCCCAGGTTCCCACCGATCATACGTTTACACCCTGTGAGCCTCTGGTCAGTTCCCGCGAACTGGTCCTCCAAACTCCTCCCAACTTGTGGGGGCACACTGCTCTTTCCAGGGTCTCGTGGTGTGTTCCGTGCCTTAGCAAACCTGCTCCTTTTAGCCCCCTGCTGGGGTATCACCTATCCATCAAACTTCAAACAGTTCAGGTTCAAAGCAACTGGTCTGTCAATATCTGAATTGTGTCTCTTTCCCGTTAATCCCTCTCTTCTCTCTTATTAGCACTTTGAATGTTTCTCCATTGTCTTTCTTATCTCTCTCATTAGCATCATCCGTCTGGTACCTCTGCTTGGTGTCACACATGACAGGGGATACAGAGGTCTCAGAGAATTAGGAGACCACCGGATAAACTGGGCTACGTAGCACCAGGGGAACAGAGTCCCCTACCATGTTGGGGAGCTATATCACTGCCTTTTACACCTGGGTTGGACTTTATGTTTTGCAGGAAGAGTTGGTGAATTATCTCAACGTCATGAGGTCATGACTAAATTAGGTGGGGAGAGAGTGTAATGTGCTGTAAGGTTTCACTGCTAATGTAGTGGTTTCTCTGTAGCAGCAATGTTTGGGTTATGACTAGAGATAACGGGGCTTTGGAATGTGGGATTATCCAATGAGAGGGATGTTGTTTTTTCTTGTGGGTCTGGGAGCAGGGATTTCACGGTGTTTTGCTGGGGAGAGATGAGGAGAGAAGATGCAATTGGAGGGGGTTGGTAGGCTGCCAGACGGAGTGGACTTGGAGCGAGAGTCCGAAGGTCAGTGACGCTCGGAGGAGGTCGATGGTGGACGAATGGCCTTATCAGTGAGCTCCAACGTTGCACATTAGACTGTTTCATGAGAATGGGCCCTTTTTTTTGTTTCTTTACTAACCATATAGTCAAATTAAGAATTATAAAGCTCAGTTGTTTAATCGTATATTGTGTACTGTTTGTAACAGGGGACACCGCGCAGTATCCACCCAAACAAGATTTCTTAAGTTTGGCCGGGCCAAGAGCTGTCTTCCCCTAGATTAAGCCATTAGCTGAACCGAGCGTTACATTTGCATTGTAAATTTATGTATTAGTCAGCATTCACTATAAGAGACCACATTTTCTGATCTCAGTGCTTTTTAAGATTATAATGATTGATAATTCTCTGTATTGTAACCTGGGATCATGAATATCAAATAATGTTTCTGCAGCTGGATTTTAGTCTGGTTAATAGCCTTCCTACTTGTCTGAGTTCATTGTTATCCTAAATATAAAAAAGTAGTATATAAAAGTAACATCTGCAAGTACTTATTGAACTGTAGTTACTTAGTGTTTTACTAGACAACGGGGTGACCTGTTGGGGCACCCTTTGAGAGAAACGTAGTGCAGTCTGATGTGACCAGAATGAACATTGAATTTCCCTGACTGCTATTGCTATCGTTTTGCTTGGAATTTAAAGAAGAAAAACTCAGTTTATTAAAGAAGAAGGATGCACAGCAAGACAAATATAGCTCCTCCTCGTTTAACAAAGGACATTTTTGATGACAGCATATCTGGTTGATCTGCCACCCTTCAAGAATACTCTAACATTTTCATTTCTTTTTCCCTGGCTTAAAGCCACATATGGCTGCCCATGCTGGAATACCGGTTTCTCCAGATAAATCAACACATTCTCCATGGTTTGGCCTTGTGCCTTATGTATAGTCATAGCAAAGCGTGACGGTATCGGGAACTGGCTCCGCTGAAGAGGGACATCTTCCCCTTCTGATAAACTGAGTAATTCTTGGGATCATGACAATGCCATTTTTGAACGCACCAATGTTTATCTTTGCTGCGATGAGATTGTCGTGCAGTTCTGCCATCATTCGCATTCCATTGCAAAGCCTTGGTGGATCCAAATTCCTTATTGAAATGATAGGAGATCCCCTCTTCAATTCCAGTTTATGTGGTGGCAATCCAGAGAGTTCGACAGAATCAAGGAATTCTGTAGGAAAATGAGTGGCGTTAGCTCTTTCACTTACAGCATTGAAGGAACAGTATTCTTTCATGATTCCAGAGAAGTGTCTAATGCATGTGAAGTTTATTTTTCACATCATTTCATTGAGAGGATCCAAGATAGAATTCCTCGAGAACAGTTCTGCAGGATTGTCGAATGTCGGGTAGATAAAATCAGTACATTCTTCCATAGTTTTTGCTGGCAGAATCATATCTTCAGGTAATTCGATTTCATCGTTTTCATTTTTCTCAATCTTGTCTTCTCCAACATCCAATAAGAACTCAGAATATCGTCCTTCTCCCTCACTCAATCTCAAGTTTCTCTTCAATTGAAACTTGATGAAGCTTCTCCATAAGTAGGATTTTTTTATGCATGATTTCTCCACATCCCTCATTTCACAACTGCTAGAAGCTGACAGAAATTGCCACAGCAAACGGTTAAAATACCCCCGAAGGCCTCATTCTTGCCACATACATCACGAAGAGTCCACTCCACAGCTTTGAAGCTCTCCCTGCTAATCATGGGGCACTCATCCCAGACAGTAAGCCTTGCATTTCAGAGTAAATTTGCAGCATTGGTGTTTCTATCAATGTTACAAAGGGCATCGTCATTGACTTTGAGGGGTATATTGAATCTTGAATGCGCTGTCCTACCACCAGGCATCAATGTTGCTGCAATGCTGGATGATGCTACAGCAATAGCAACACCTCCATCTCCCCTAACTTTAGCGAGGATCAAGTTGATGATAAATGTCTGGGCTGTTCCTCCTGGTGCATCAGTGAAAATCATCGAAGAGAGATTCCTTTCCAAGCAGTCGTACACATATTCATTTACTTCTCTTTGCTCATTATTCAATAGGGGCTCCTTCTGTAAAACAAATTCCTGCTGTTCGTCTCTGTTGTATTGCAGTTCACGCAATAATTCCAGATTGCCAGCACTTTGAGTAATTGTATCATTTCTTGGTGTCAGCAAGTTATATTCTTCAAGTGTTTTGCCCAAGTTCTGAAGTTTTTCTTGGAAATACAGAAGAGCTTGTCCAGGATGCCTCTCATCCGGACTCTTTGATCCTCGAGTCATGCGGCCCTGGCCTCATCCGATTCTTGTTCTCTCCCTCTCCTTGCCACTTCCCGATGACTTTTGGCGTAATCTCTTTCCATGCAGCATAATTAGGCTGACCATATCTTTTATCCAGCATTAAGGTAAAAAAATACGAAGCAGTAACACCAAAGCCTCCAGGATGCTGATTTCTCTTAATGATGCGGTTGGCGCTCTCCTAAATGGACATGATGTAGTCACTGCTGTCCTTTGACTGCAGCAAAGGGTATGATACTTCATTACAAAAAGATTTGATTATCTCTTATTGATGAGTTGCAGTTTGATCTGTCCCAATCCTGCACATGCTGATGGTGATCAGCAGAATGTGACCGCTCGAAATAGAGCTGCCCTGCCCTTTTGCTGCGGTTGGTGTCGCTGCTGTGAGTATGCTGAGGCTGGCCGTGCGCATGCGGCATCGTGTCGTGTTGCGGTTTCCATGAAAACTGGAATCAGGTGTGGAAAGCGGGGCCTGTTGACGAGTGAGCAATTTTATACAAATGTAACCCTGACCTTTGCATGCATTCTGTAAGTTAGCGCATTTTAAGTCCACTTAGTCAAAAAAAGTGCCGCTGTAATGCACCATTTGGGCTAATTTGAGGACACAAACAGACAAACCGACAAACAAATGAACAGAATGAGAATTTTAGTAATGTATAGATAGATAGACTTTCTAAAAAAAATCATTTTACATAGTGATTTGATATTAGACCACATTTTCTGCTGATATTTAGCTTGACTGGAAACCTATAGTTTCATGTACCATTCTCCATGCTCTGCGGCATTACAATTGAAGTTTGTCTGCTTCGAGCAGTCACTTGGAATTTCTCTCACATGTGGACCGATTTCTGAATGTGAAATGCATCTGAACGAAAGGAAATATACCTTTGTAAAATCCATCCTTTTTTCAGAAAGTCATACAGGACAGACTGCTCTGAACAATAATTTATGATAGTGTATTAAGTGTAGTTAAAGCCTTTGAAACATGAGCAGTATTTGAGAGGAAGAGTTGTAACCGTCAAGGTTGTCTGGCAATTTGTGAAGAAGCTCACTGTCCTCAAGTAGTTCCTTGGTTTGGTGAACTGACAAATGATCTGTTTTCAGAATAAAATGCATTGATGAAGTATTTTAATAATGTGTGTTTAAAATTATTAAAATCCTGGAGGATTTAGAGCTACTCTAGACTTCATAATACCTGGCAGCTGAAGGGAGCTGAGAAGAACTGGATCCTTCAGGGAAGTACTGCAGTGCAGTTTGTGCACAGAACCAGAGTTTCTTGTCCCATACCTGATCACAAAGCTCAGCTGGTTCCACCCTTGCAATTGAAAAATCATTTTTTAAAAATCCAGTCTGTACTTCCCCCGCTCAGTGAGCAGACCGCGATGTTCGACTCACATTACAGTGATGCTCAGCATGCAGTGCTCCTCTGACCCCCACCCCCAGTGACATTACAGTGATGTTCAGCATACAGTGCTCCTCTGACCCCCACCCCCAGTGACATTACAGTGATGTTCAGCATGCAGTGCTCCTCTGACCCCCCCACCCCCAGTGACATTACAGTGATGTTCAGCATACAGTGCTCCTCTGACCCCCACCCCCAGTGACATTACAGTGATGTTCAGCATGCAGTGCTCCTCTGACCCCCACCCCCAGTGACATTACAGTGATGTTCAGCATGCAGTGCTCCTCTGACCCCCCCACCCCCAGTGACATTACAGTGATGTTCAGCATACAGTGCTCCTCTGACCCCCACCCCCAGTGACATTACAGTGATGTTCAGCATGCAGTGCTCCTCTGACCCCCCCACCCCCAGTGACATTACAGTGATGTTCAGCATGCAGTGCTCCTCTGACCCCCCCACCCCCAGTGACATTACAGTGATGTTCAGCATGCAGTGCTCCTCTGACCCCCCCACCCCCAGTGACATTACAGTGATGTTCAGCATGCAGTGCTCCTCTGACCCCCACCCCCAGTGATCAGCAGCATTGTACTGTACTTCAAATGTGCTTCACATAGGATACAAAATAGTATAGCACAGTACAGGCCCTTCAGCTCACGATACTGTGCCAACCTTCCAACCGACTCTCAGGCCAATCGAACCCATCCCTCCTACATAGATTTTCAAGATCTGGATGTTATTGGCAAGGCCAGCATTACTGCCTGGCCCTCAAGAAAGTGGCAACTGGGCATATCCCTGTTCTGATGGTGAATGTACCCGTGCCCTCTGGTGCTGTGGAGGAGAGTATTCCTGAATTAAGAGCCAATGATGATGTAGGACCAGACATAGTTACAAGTCAGGACAGGGGAACTTCGAAGAGAATGAGGAGGTAGTGGTATACCTATGAGGCTACTGTGGTTTCCATCACTTTGCCAATGACTGATGTAAGGGGTTTCTTCTTTTATGTTACTGCTAGGTGAATAAAATGGCTTCTTTGCGATGTTAACTGCTGAGACAGTGGTTCTCTCTCTAGCAGCTTGTTTGGGTTATATTACTGATAAGAGAATTGTATTCATTTGCTAACCAATTGGGATCGATGTTATTCTTTCTCGTGTGTCTGTAAGCTATTGTTTTTGCGGGCTTTGGGGTAGAGAGAGGAGACGCAATGCTGTGAACTGGGTGACGGAACGGACCCCGAGTGAGGGTTCGAGGCCCAGGGTTTTGGGGAGGAGAACCGAAGAGGAAGGACGTGCTGGACGCGCTCTGGTCGACCACCGTGGTTGGTCCCAGGCGGCGAGTTGAGGGGGTCGGAGGAGATGGAATGGTGGAAAGAAGACTCCTTTCATTGAGCTCCAATGGTTGTGCATGACGTGGTTGAACTTTGATAAGTTTGGCGCCTTTTACTTTCCTTTTATATTTTATCTCTATTAATTACATAGTTCCAGTGAGATCTATAAAGTGTAATCATTTAATTGCATCTGGTGCATTGTCTGTTATTTGGTGGGGTGGGGTACATCACACAGCATCCACATAAACTTGATTACCCAGTTTGGCGGGGCCAGAGGCTGCTCCCCCTAGACGACAGCGAGTTGAGCGAGCCTGAGGCTTACCGGGGGCTACACTGAGAACTGACTAATTAGGCTTGTCCCAGTTATTAAGTGGCCTGGCAAATGTTCCACATTGATGATTAGATGCCTGTGTTATAACCATACAGGAAAGGTCATTCTGGAGTACAGATCTTCAGTGATCAGACACAGTGTTCAGGCACAGATCTCCCACTGCCTTAACTGAGACTTAACTGCCTCTTCTGTCATCTCAGTTGTTTCTCTTTTTTTTTGGCCCCACACTTCAGTCCAATTCCCCGCTGCAGATTTTATCAGGGACAAACTGTCATTAAGCACTGGTTGGGGAGGAGGAGGAAATCTGATTAACATTTCTTGCTGCAGGTCTGCAAGCGTAAATTCTAGATAAACCCCGTAACTGGGAGATTTCAAATTAAAATACAAGTCCTTCAGAGGTCAACTAGTTCCCCAGAATTTTATTCTTACTCTTCTTGAACAATTAATACAATCAGACTTAGAGAATCAGGTTTAATATCATGGGCATGTGTCATGAAATTTGTTGTTTTTAGGCAGCAGAACAATGCAATACATAAAAAAACTACGAATTACTGTAAGAAAATGATATGCATGTATAATTAAGTAGTGCAAAAGAGCAAAAAAAAGAGAAAAGTGAAGCAGTGTACATCGGTTCATTGTCCATTCAGAAATCCGATAATAGAGAGGAAGAAGCTGTTCCTAAAACATTGAGTGTGTGTCTTCAGGCTCCTGTACCATTTTCTTGATGATAGGAATGAGAACAGGGCATGTTCTGGGTGATGGGGTCCCTTCATGGGATGCCATATTTTTGAGGCATCTCCTTCTGAAGGGGTCCTCGATGCTGGGGAGGCTGGTGCCCATGACGGAGCTGGCTGGGTTGGCAACTTTCTGCAGCTCTCCCCAATCCTGTGCAGTGGCCCCTTCATACCAGATAGTGACGCATCCAGGTAGAATAGTCCCCATGGTATATCTATAGAAATATGCAAGAGTCTTTGGCAACGTACCAGGTCTCCTCAAGCTCCTAATGAAATATAGATGCTGTCGTGCCTTCTTTGTAATTGCATCAATATGTTGGGCCCAGATAAATTCTCAGAGATGTTAACACCAACAACTTGAAACTGCTCACCCTTTCCACTGCTGACCACTGCAGACTGTTTGTCATTAAACTCATGACCCTTGGGCATCTGCTTAAGCTTGTAATTCTGTGATCGTATAGTACTTAAGCACTTATTGACGAGCCTGTTGTTAAGTGTTTGGGTCTGTCGATGTTATATAGCTAATGATATCCGGTAAAACTATATGGGCCCGCAATCTTGGTTCCAGTGCAAAAACAATGAATGATTTAGGTTTGTACAACAAGAGAAATTCAAAACTAGTTAAATAAAAAGAAAGAGACTTCAGAGAGGTTTATAAATATTATTTGCATATCTAAAATATATTTCCATGTAGTTATTTTCTCTTACAAGATGCAAAGAACAATTTCTAACAGTTAACTAATCGTGCACTAGTATTTTTCCACAGTTAATACCAAATCCACTATAGTTGCTATGTTTTAAGGATTAAGTTATATTATTGAAAATCAAATAACGTGCTTATGAAACTAGAATGGATATCCGGAAGAGTACAGAATTCAAATACGCATTGTGGATGAATCTAACTTTGATTATCTTCTTTCCTGTATTCAAATTTGGCTTGCTACAGTTGACTGGAAGCTTATATTGAGTTACTATGTTGTTCATTAAGTCTGCTTCGATGCACCTACATGGAGAATATGCTGATGACAATATATTCAGTACTGACAGTCTTCGGTAAGCTTTGTTTGCCTACAGCACTGGATTTATTGCCATTATTTTATTTGCCATACATCAGCAAGATCTTTGACGATATTATAAAGCAAGAAGCTAAGTGTAAAATAAGCAAAAGAATTATATCAATCCAAATGGAAAATGAAATCAGTAACAAAATATAATAAAGAGGTACCACAGTAGAGTAGTGGTTAGCATAATGCCGTCATAGCACCGGTAACCCAGGTACAATTCCATCGCTGTCTGTAAGGAGTTTCTACGTTCTCCCTATGACCGCACGGTTTCCTTCAGGTGCTCTGGTTCCCTCCCTCAGTCCGAAGATGTGCAGGTAAGTCGGCCACATGGCTGTGTTTAGGTGATGTAGGCTTGTAGGGGCTGTATCTCTAAATAAAATAAAAAATATTAATAAATCATAGTGAAACTATGAGATGGCTCAGTCAGTTCTATGAATGTAAGTCAAGGCTCTCTAAGAAACCAATGAGCATACAAATTAAACATTTAAATCAATGAAAGAAATCTGAGATTAAAGCTAGCAACAGAGAAACACTTGGATTGCTGTAAAAACCCATCAAGTTCACTCATGCCTTTCATGGGCATTACCTACCTACCTTTCTCACCCAAAACAAGAGTAGAAAAATAGTGGAAACGCTTAGCAAGTTGGGCAGCATACGTGGGAAGAGAAACTAAGCTAATGCTTATGTCAAGGATGCTTTATCAGAACTGGAGAAAATAGAAAGCAGCTATGGCATTTGCAGAAGTGTTGAACTCCTTCCTCCCCTTTGTTAAGTTGGTAGCATCACATTTTTGATATCAGTTCTTCACTTGCTTGGTTTGAACCACTTCATTCCATCTCACAAAAAGGAGTAACTTTGTGCCCAGTGATTCTCGGAGACAAAGCACAAAAATGGGGTGTGGACAGGAGGAACGGGCTATGTTGCTGATGGGGTGGCTCTTTATTTGCCACCACTGGTGTTGATTTTTAGGGTGTATTATGTTCACAGAAGCTTATTGAATGCATACCTTCTCTCATGGAGCCCCCCCCCCCACAGAATTACAACCCTGCTTTATTAATTCTTTGGCAGGAATATTCACCTCCTCTCCTTGTACATTTCCACCTGGAAGTCCACCATAATACCGTAATACATAGGAGGGAGCGGCTTACATGAAATGAAAAATAATATAGAGGACGAGGAGGAGGGACTAGTTTTTAATCTTAGATTGGAGATTGCAAAGGTGAGGATAATTTAGAGTACGAAAAAGAGGTGAAGACCACCCATGTATTCCTGGCCTTTGCGGTCTATTATACTGTAAGACTCTAGAATTTATTCTAATGCCCCTTGCTTTTTGTTCCTGAGCACTATGTTAGATACTTCTACTTTGGAGATGCTACAATTGAAGATTTGCAAAACTTAGAGTTCAAATATTGCGGAATAGGAAAGGTGTGAAAGGCCAAGAGTTTCAGTCTCTGGACCTAAAACTCGTCCCACAATGAATCAGAGGCCATTTGTGAAACAGAGCACCCATAGGCAAGCTGTGAATCGTGAGCAAATTGTCATGACATTTTGTATTTGGCTCCTCATTTGGAGCAGCAGAGATCTTTTACCCTTTTCAATGATCACCTGAATATTAGCAAATTAGTATTAAGGAAATCTTATTGGAATCACCTGGTGTTTTCCTCTGTGGAATTAAAGATAGAAGTTCCGATGACAGTAGAGAACAGAATAGACAGTTTCCAATATGCAAACCTCCATACAGGTTGACTTTTTCTGGATGTAGTATATTCTCACAGAACAGTGATCTTGCTAACCAGTGGGAATGAAGTTCTTGGGCTTGAGGATTGATGTATCCTTAAATATCTATACTTCTGAAATCAGAAGTAGTGGGGTGAGATGCTCACTCTGCATAAAACACAAGAACAAAGATTGAATTGCTTAGTAATACTAGCCCAAAGATTTGAGCTCGAGTCCAGCTGCTGTTGTAAATTCCATACTTTTCTAATGTAAACAACAGGAATTCTGCAGACGCTGGAAATTCAAGCAACACACATAAAAGTTGCTGGTGAATGCAGCAGCCCAGGCAGCATCTCTAGGAAGAGGTGCAGTCGACGTTTCAGGCCAAGACCCTTCGTCAGGTGTTTTTATTGTGTAGAGTGGATTAATATATTTAAAGTGTTTTATGATATTTGCAGAATGTTGAAATCATATTTAACTATTCTTTCTGAAAAAAGGACTTGAGAAAATTGATTTAAATTCTCATTGACTTTTAGATAACCCAGAAGGGTGATTATTTAAAAGAAACACATTATCAGTGACCTAAGGACTTCAGCTCCTGGGTCTCACCTGCAAGTTGAAAAACAATAGGATTGGAGCTCTGAAATAAAGCAGAAATACAAAACTGTGAAAGTGCTCAGCAGGTCTGGCAGCAGCCCTGGAGGGAGAAAGAGCAATAACCTTTCAGGCCATTTTCTCTTCTGTTTTGGATGTTGGTGCTCAGTTCGTGGTCTATAGTAGGCAGAAAGCTGTTGGTGGTGGACAAGCAAGCAGAAGATACATTATGAAGTGGGGGAAGGAGGAAGAGTTAAGGCAATCAGTGATTCTTCACTTCTCCATATATCTCATTTTAGCTCCACAAAGCAGAATTTTTCACTGACTTCAGGGGGCCGGGATCACAAGATTCTGAACTGGTTTTGTCACTCAAGCCTTGCTTGGTATCCATTTGGATCACAGTAGTCTAATATAATGCATTGATATATTATTGATATATCATTGGGGAGGATTCAAATAACTTTGGCAGGGGGATGGGAACTGGAGTGATGGGCTGAGGATGGGACAGTAGATGTAGTGTGTAGTGAGACTGTGAGGAAAGACAGGCAGATGATAGGGCAAAATTGCAGTCAGTTGAAGTGTAACATGGAAGCAATGCAGAAAAGACTGATGAACACAGGACTGAAGGTGTTGTATTTGAATGCACACAGTATATGCAATACGGCAGATTATTTTGAAGCGCAATTAGAAATTGGTAAGTATGACGTGGTGAGCACAACTGAATTGTGGCCACTGTTCTCTTTAAAATGCATGTTCACACAGTAACTGAAATGCTCCCACACATGTAGACATTGTTGCTGTGCAGCTGGAATTATCTTTTATGCAATGTTTATATAATTTTGAAATTGTTAATATAATTTGAAATCAATGTTAATATAATTGTGAAATACCCTGTAATTGTTAATGAGTATGAACCATATATTTTCTAAATAATAAATATACCACAACCTTTACTTTGAAACACTTTAGAGCTTAAACGTATTTATATTGTCAGTGTTTCAAGTTATAACACTGTTACAAATAGTAATAATAAACACAGAATGGAAGCCCACAGCTCATTGGCCAGCCTGCTGAAAAACTTTACAAAACATGAAAGATTTTTTTGTTGTACCATATTTCATTATACCTTTCAATTAACAATAAAATGAAAAGTCTGTGATTTTTCAATTTCATTCCAAATTTTCTGTCACCGAACCTTTCTCTGTGACTCAAAAGGGAAGGGGCAGGGCGGTAGAGAGGGGTAAGAAAAGAGATGAGGCATGCTGTGATGATAGGAGATTCATTAGTTAGGGGAACAGAAAGCAGGTTCTATGGGCAAGAACGAGATTCCAGGATGATATGTTGCCTCCCAGGTGCCTGGGTCTGGAACGTCTCAGATCAAGTCCTTACCATTCGTAAGTGGGAGGGTGAACAGCTAGAGGGCATGGTCCATGTAGGTACCAATGACATGGGTAGGAAGAATTAAAAGGCACATAGTTCAGGGAGTTAGGTGCTAATTTAAAGGGCAGGACCTGTGGGGTTGTGATCTCAGGATTGCTACCCATGTCACGTGCTAATGAGGCCAGAATAATAAGATGATGCATACCTGCAGTGGAAACCTGCATCAAGGAGCACAAGAGGTGTATCAATTTGGATTACCTGGAGAAAAGTGGTGGTGTCAGAACACTGCATTTGCAATGGTCATAGGATTGACTTCAACAGCATAGAACTACTGTGCCATGCCAGTGGTTTTGGGACCTTCTGGGACCAATATTGAAATAAAACTAGAGGAAAAGAATTTTAACAAAGACACATGTCTCACTCTAAGAACTGGAATTAGATTGTAAACAAGATGGGACAGCAGAAACCTGACTTTAGCCGATGGTTCAATGTTTCTATTTAATATCAGAGAATGTATACCGTATACAATCTGAAATTCTTGCTCTTCACAGACATCCACAAAAACAGAAAAGAACCCGAAAGAATGAATGACAGAAAAATATTTGAACCCCAAAGCCCCCTCCCACACACAAGCAGCAGCAAAGCATCAGCCCTCCCCCATTTATACAGCCGGAAGGATCAGCGCCCGTCACTCACCAAGCAAGCAATATCAAAGCCCCAAACATGGGACCATGATCAGCAGTCCAGCATTCCAACTAAAACTATTGTTCAACATGCCACAGTGTGTGCGTGTCTGTCTGTCTGTCTGTCCCTCTCTCTCACTCACACACACACACACCCTTCCCCCAGAGGTATCACCACAGTGAGAGAAGAGACCAACAAAAGGAGCTGCTGTTACGATGTTACAGTCTGCTGTGTCACTTTTATTCCAAGTTCTCCGACTCGAGAGTCAGCAGTGAACTTTCCCTCACCATCGAGAAGGAGAGAGAGAGATCACCCAAGTACCAAGGCCTCCGACAGCCGATCCGCTGTTCACGATGTCCTGTTTCTCCTGCGATGTCTCAGTCAGTGGCACTGCCCTGGAATCCACCTATCCACAGGGTCTCAGAGCCTCACCCCAAAGGCATGCGTCTTCTAGACCGAATGCTTGGGCTATCAAAAAACGGCCAGTCAGTGAGCTCTGGGAGCAGGAACCATCTTCGTAAAGAACTGCGGTTTGTGTGCAGCTGTAGATCACAGAAGCTGCCAGGAAAGTGGATGAAGGCAAGGCAGTTGATGTTATCTAAATGGACTTTAGTAAGGCAAGGTCCCACGTGGGAGGTTGGTTAAGAAGGTTCAGTCACTCGACATTCAGGACGAGGTAGTAAATTGGGTTAGACATTGGCTTTGTGGGAAGAGCCAGAGAGTGGTAGCAGAGAGTTGCATTTCTGACTGATGCCTATGACTAGTGGTGTGCCACAGGAATCGGTGCTGGGTCCTTTACAAAATTATCAGGGGTTTAAATAGGGTAAATGCAAGCAAGCTTTATCTACTGACATTGGGCGGGACTACAACCAGATGTCATGGGCTAAGGGTGAAAGGTGAAAAGTTTAAGTGGAACATGGGTTTTTTGAGCAGCTTGTGGCCCACTAAGGGAAAGGCAATTCTGGACTGGGCATTGTGTAATGAATCAGATTTGATTGGGGACTTAAGGTCAAGGAACCCTTAGGAGGCAGTGCTCATGATATGATAGAATTCATTCTGCAGATTTAGAGGGAGAAGATCAAGTCAGATGAATCAGTACTACAGTGAAGTAAAGGGAATTACAGAGGCATGAGAGAGGAGTTGGCCAAAGTTGACCGGAAGGGGACACTAGCATGGATGTCAGCAGGACAGCAATGGTTGGAGTTTCTGGGAGCTGTTCAAAAGGTGAAGGATAGATACACTGCTAAGAAAGCATATTCTAAAGGGAGGATGACACATCTGTTTTTGACAAGGGAAGTCAAAGACAGCTTAAAAGCAAAAGAGAGGGAATATAATACAGAAAAAATAGTGGGAAATAAGAGGATTGGGAAGTTTTTAAAAACCGAAGGCAACTAAAAAAGCTGTAAGGAGAGAAAAGATGAAATATGAAGGTAAGCTAGTCAATAACATGAAAGAGGATACAAAAAGGTTTTTCAGATATATAAAGAGTAAAAGAGAGGCATGAGCAGATATCAGACCACTGGAAAATGACACTGTATAGGTAGTAATTGGGGAACAAAGAAATAGCAGATGAAAATAAGTATTTTGTGTCAGTCTTCATTGTGGAAGACACTAGCAGTATGCTAGAAATTCGAGAGTGTTGGGGGCAGAAGTGAGAATGGTTGCGATTACTAAGGAGAAGGTGCTTTGGAAGCTGAAAGGTCTGAAGGTGGACAAGTCAGTTGAACCAGGTGAGCTACACCCCAGGGCCCTGAAAGAGGTAGCTGAAGATAATGAAGGCATTAATACTGATCTTTCAAAAAGCACTAGATTCTGGAATGGTTCTAGAAGACTGGGAAATTGTAAATGTCACTCCACTCCTCAAGAAGGGAGGAAAGCAGAAGAAAGGAAATTTATAGGCCTGTTAGCCTGACTTCAGTGGTTGGGAAGGTGTTGGATTTTTTTTTATTCGGGATGAGGTTTCAGGGTACTTAGCAGTACATGAATAGACTAAAGTCAGCATGGTTTCCAGAAGAGGAAATCTTGCCTGACAAATGTGTTGGAATTTTTATAGAGGAAATAACAGTCAGGATAAAAAAAGGTGAGTCAGTGGATGATATTTACTTGGATTTACAGAAGGCCTTTGATAAGTTACCACACATGAGGCTGCTTAACAAGGTAAGAGCCTATGGTATTATAGGAAAGATACCAGCGTGGGTAGAAGATTGGCTGATTGCAGGAGGGAAAAAGTCAGAATAAAGGGCACCTATTCTGGTTGTCTGCCGGTGACGAGTGGTGTTCCGCAGGGGTCTGTGTTGGGATTGTTTCTTTTCATGTTATATGTCGACAATTTGTATGATGGAATTGATGGCTTTGTGGCCAAGATTAAAGGTGATACAAAGATTGGTTGAGGGGCAGGTAATGTTGAGGAAACAGGGGATTGCAGAACAATTTAGAAAGATTAGAAGAATGGGCAAAAAAGTGTCAGAGGGAATATAGTGTAGAGAGGTGTATGGTTATGCACTTTGATAGAAGCAGTAACAGTGTAGACTGGGGAACAAATTCAAAAATCAGAGGTGCAGAGGGACTTGGGAGTCCTTGTGCAGGATTCCCTGAAGGTTAACCTGCAGCTTAACTCAGTGGTAAAGAAGGCAAATGCAATGTTAGCATTCATTTTGAGTGGATTAGAATATAAAAGCAAGGATGTATTGCTGAGACTTTATAAGGCATTGGTCAGTCATTGGAGTATTCTGAGCAGTTTTGGGCTCCTTATCTAAGAATAGATGTGCAGGCATTGGAGAGTGTCCAGAGGAGGCTCACAAGAATGATTCCAGGAATGAAAGGGTTAATGTATGAGGAGCTCGGGACCTGTACTTACTGGAGTTTAGAAGAATGAGATGGCAACTCATTGAGAAACCTATCGAATATTGAAAGGCCTAGATAGATTGGATGTGAAGAGATGTTTCCTATAGAAACATACATAGAAAATAGGTGCAGGAGTAGGCCAATCGGCCCTTCGAGCCTGCACCGCCATTTATTATGATCATGGCTGATCATCCAACTCAGAACCCCGCCCCAGCCTTCCCTCCATACCCCCTGACCCCCGTAGCCACAAGGGCCATATCTAACTCCCTCTTAAATATAGCCAATGAACTGGCCTCAACTGTTTCCTGTGGCAGAGAATTCCACAGATTCACCACTCTCTGTGTGAAGAAGTTTTTCCTAATCTCGGTCCTAAAAGGCTTCCCCTCTATCCACAAACTGTGGCCCCTCGTTCTGGACTTCCCCAACATCGGGAACAATCTTCCTGCATCTAGCCTGTCCAATCCCTTTAGGATCTTATACGTTTCAATCAGATCCCCCCTCAATCTTCTAAATTCCAACAAGTACAAGCCCAGTTCATCCAGTCTTTCTTCATATGAAAGTCCTGCCATCCCAGGAATCAATCTGGTGAACCTTCTTTGTACTCCCTCTATGGCAAGGATGTCTTTCCTCAGATTAGGGGACCAAAACTGCACACAATACTCCAGGTGTGGTCTCACCAAGGCCTTGTACAACTGCAGTAGTACCTCCCTGCTCCTGTACTCGAATCCTCTCGCTATAAATGCCAGCATACCATTCGCCTTTTTCACCGCCTGCTGTACCTGCATGCCCACTTTCAATGACTGGTGTATAATGACACCCAGGTCTCGTTGCACCTCCCCTTTTCCTAATCGGCCACCATTCAGATAATCTGTTTTCCTATTTTTGCCACCAAAGTGGATAACTTCACATTTATCCACATTAAATTGCATCTGCCATGAATTTGCCTACTCACCCAACCTATCCAAGTCACCCTGCATCCTCTTAGCATCCTCCTCACAGCTAACACTGCCACCCAGCTTCGTGTCATCCGCAAACTTGGAGATGCTGCATTTAATTCCCTCATCCAAGTCATTAATATATATTGTAAACAACTGAGGTCCCAGCACTGAGCCTTGCGGTACCCCACTAGTCACCGCCTGCCATTCTGAAAAGGTCCCGTTTATTCCCAATCTTTGCTTCCTGTCTGCTAACCAACTCTCCACCCACACCAATATCTTACCCGCAATACCGTGTGCTTTAAGTTTGCACACTAATCTCCTGTGTGGGACCTTGTCAAAAGCCTTCTGAAAATCCAAATATACCACATCCACTTGTTCTCCCCTATCCACTCTACTAGTTACATCCTCAAAAAATTCTATGAGATTCGTCAGACATGATTTTCCTTTCACAAATCCATGCTGACTTTGTCCGATCATTTCACCGCTTTCCAAATGTGCTGTTATCACATCCTTGATAACTGACTCCAGCAGTTTCCCCACCACCGACGTTAGGCTAACCGGTCTATAATTCCCCGGTTTCTCTCTCCCTCCTTTTTTAAAAAGTGGAGTTACATTAGCCACCCTCCAATCCTCAGGAACTAGTCCAGAATCTAACGAGTTTTGAAAAATTATCACTAATGCATCCACTATTTCTTGGGCTACTTCCTTAAGCACCCTGGGATGCAGACCATCTGGCCCTGGGGATTTATCTGCCTTCAATCCCTTCAATTTACCTAACACCACTTCCCTACTAACATGTATTTCGCTCATTTCCTCCATCTCACTGGACCCTCTGTCCCCTACTATTTCTGGAAGATTATTTATGTCCTCCTTAGTGAAGACAGAACCAAAGTAATTATTCAATTGGTCTGCCATGTCCTTGCTCCCCATAATCAAATCACCTGTTTCTGTCTGCAGGGGACCTACATTTGTCCTTACCAGTCTTTTCCTTTTCACATATCTATAAAAGCTTTTACAGTCCGTTATGTTTCCTGCCAGTTTTCTCTCATAATCTTTTTTCCTCTTCCTAATTAAGCCCTTTGTCCTCCTCTGCTGAACTCTGAATTTCTCCCAGTCCTCAGGTGATCCACTTTCTCTGGCTAATTTGTATGCTTCTTCTTTGGAATTGATACGGAATACTATAGTTATGGAATCTAGGACCACAAGGCACAGTCTCAGAGTAGAGGGACGTCCATTCTGAACAGAGATGAGGAGGAATTTCTTTAGCTAGAGGGAGGTGAATCTGTGGGAGACCTTGCCACAGATGGCTGTGCAGGCCAAGTCATCAGTATATTTAAAGCAAAGATTGATAGGTTCTTAATTAGTCAGGACGTCAAAGGTTTCCAGAGAGAAGGCGGGAGAATGGGATTGAGAAGGATAATGAATAAGGCATGATGGAATGGTAGTGCAGACTGGACGGACCAGAAGGCCCAATTTTGCTCCTGTGCCTCATGATCTACTTGACGATTCTACCAAAGCACCTTGCACTGCAATGAACACACATTCATATCCAGCAAAAAAAATCCAATAACAGTAGGGTGGAAAGAGTGAAGCTTCCTTTTTGTGAACTGTTCAATCCATTCTGTCTTCTGGTGTGATTTTAAAACGTGTACATTTGTAGTTGACTGGTAGGCGAATTGTTACCATGTAATTACCAAAAATTTTAGAGCAATTCAAATTGAATTCTTGACTGTAAAAATACGGGTTTATTTTTTGTTAGAAGTTCATAATTCCTTCAATTAGTGATATTTTCTTGTGGCTTCAGTCAGAAATCCACATTAATGTTAGTATCTTAAAAAGTTATTCTCCTCCATTTATTCACAGCTCACTTACATTTTATATGTTCGTCCCCATTTTTAAAATTTGAGTTAATGTGCTAGATAAAATAACACACAAGCACAATATCTGAGCCATACTGACCTGTGACCTGTACCTTCCACACTTACTTTCAAAACAAACTTAACTTTTTTTTGTTCATGTGCTGCTGCTGATTTATTGATCTGGAAGGGACTAAGAAATGCTTGAGAAATGTATAAGAGTTACTCAACTAGGAAAAGACTTGTATTGTGCACTTACAGATAATTCAGTTTTCCACCTTATCTCTTCCTCTTCCTCTTTCCTAGCTGATGTCCCTTCCAGTCATAACCTTGACCGTTCATCTCTTGCTAAAAAGAGATTTACATTGCAGGGCCTTTCCAATCGCAGACCTCTGCAGCAAGGTAAAACAAATAAGTGCAACAAGTTTAACTTCACTGTCCATCCTATTTTTCATGGTTCTCCGCCATTCCAAGCAAACAACTTGTTCTTATTCCATACTATCTCCATGTGTAGTTTCTGATATATTGAATTGTGTTTCGTGTCTGAGGTGTGTGTGTACCTAATTTTGTCATCCAATTTCCATCAGACTTCTATTGATTGTTTTCTAATATCTCCACAGTGAGCATTGCTACTGTGTTTTCATAATTCTAAACGTTGAACAATTGACTGTTAATCTTGGTACTTTCTCTCCATTGATACTAGCTAAATGGAACAATGCAAAAGTAGTGTGTGTACAGATTTCTGAGAAATCTTTTATTTTGCTTTAGTTGATGAACATTTATGGAGGAAGTTTTCAAAATAAGTTGAAATGGTTGTGCAGAATGATGGAATATGTGGATGCTAATGCCTTGCTAACGAAGAAGACATCTCTCTTTCCACAAAGCAAACCAACTGGACTGTCAAAGACCAAATCTTTCCTGTCACACTGCATGAGGTGGGATTGATGCATTACACATTTCATTTCTCTCTGCCACATTTATTCAGCCTTGTTCAGACTATTTGGTCACTCCTACTCCTCAACCAGTTGCTGATCTTCTGGTGCCGTGTCCCTTGCAATTCCTCATTGACCGCTACCAGGCTCTCTGCTGCTGGAAGTACTGACCTAGCAAGATAGACTGAGGCAACAGCAGATGTAGAAATACTATCTCATTAAAGTACAGAAAGCTAGGCAATGTACATCGGGGCATCACAGTAATGTAGCAGTTAGCACCGTACTATGACGGCTCAGAGCGTCAGAGTGTTGATTTCAATCCTGGCATTGTCTGTACATCCTCCACGTGGGATGCTTTGGTTTCTCCTCACCCCACACACCATCCAAAGTTGTACCATTTAGTAGGTTAACTGGTCATTGCAAATTGTGACTGATTAGGATAGGGTTAAATTGGGTGCTGTTGAAGGCTGCTGGGCAGTGGAGCCTCTTCCCCACCTTATCTCTAAATAAGTAAAAATAAATGTTCCAGGGTCTGCTGCTGTGGTATTACATACTGCTGTTCTGGACCTTCTATCCTGCAAGTGTTCGCAGTACCTTTGATCTTTTCCAGATTTTCACTTATTTACAAAGTAACGTTTTTAAAATTTTGGAGTAATTTTGAAGACAATTCAATTTCAGCCATTTAGAAAATAGACTGGATGTTGAAAGCCATTTTCCTCTGGGAGGCATGTATCTCTTGGTTGAATATTTCAACATCAACCATGTAATTTATATAATCCAGGTGCTGTTCTTCATTTTGACTCAAAGTAACAAATGTCCATTCTAATCAGCTGCAGGGTATACACTAAAAACAAACGAATCTTTCCTTTCCCTTTTTAAATTGTGGCTGATGGGTCATGTCCTTCCATGGGTGGTCATACAACAGAACCAAAAAGTGAAACGGACTTCCTTTAAAGTTAGCTGTGAATCACAAGACTAAGTAAATGAAGGATTATAGCATAAAAAATATAAAACACTGAGGATATGAAAATGTTTATGAATTGCATAATCTGCCTAATACCAGTGAGGCAGATGAAATATTTAAATCTGCATTCGTTACTTAAGCATTCCAATAGTCCTGTCATTTCCACTGTAGCAATGTAGCATTATAAAGTGTTATTGTGTCAGAATACAATGGTGATGATCAAAGAGCAAAGCCAAAAGACCAAGTTGTGAATTTGGGTGTTCATCTGGCAAGTCTCCAGCTGATGACAAACCAGACTGCCAGTTCCAACATGAACAGTCTTTGTGAATTTAGCCCATTGTTCTTCCTAAAGATTTTGAGACCAGTTAGTTCCTTATTCTGTGTAACAATCAATTTACTATGCAGCTAAATTAACTTTCGGCTACTAATATGTATATGGGCTTTATTTATTTGTGCTCTGCTTTAAAACTTAAATTCTTTCTTTTTTCAATCTTTTTATTAAAACTTAAATTCAAATATAGACACCTGTGTATTTTTTTTTAGGCAGAAAGCACATTTATGGTACTTTTGTACATCTTTCATGTTGTTTTGTTAGAAAGAACAAAATACTCTTTTGCATATTGTCTCAGAGCCAACTCACAAATCAGTAAGTATGTTAATATAACAATTCAAATTCATCAAGCGTATAAAAATACCATGGCTATGAGCTGTTCAGAAAAAGAGTTGATAAAATATTTTAAAATTAGCCCTGCCTGACTCAGATCTACTAATGGAGCACATGTTGCAACAGCAGCCCTTGCTGTTCTCAAAGGTAGTGGCCTTTAGGGGTATGGAATAGATAGACAAGACAAACAAATGGCAAATGGAAGGGAAAATGAAAAAGCCTCTAATACTGAATTGCAAATCATTGATAATCCCCAAGACGTAGGAGATCTCTAGATAGACTGTGGATTTTTCAGATCCTTTTATTTCCTACCTAAAGGATCATTCATATTTTTGTGTATGCCCCTCCTGCCTTATAATATTCTTATATTTGCATTTTCTCATCACCTTTGGATATTAAAAAGTTCATTAAATGGTAGTCATGATACTGCTTTACATCAGTAGTTGTCGTCTCAGAACTACTGTACATTTCACAATAAGAATGTTTTTAAATCTATTAAGTAACTCTCTTCATAGTCAATATGCATGATGGAATTATGATAAATATTTTCCACAACAGGCACCTTATAAATGCAATTTTATTTATTCATGTTTCTTTTTAAAAAATTATAGCTTTGGAAGAAAATACACATTCCAAAAATACTCTTGAAAATAATTTGACAAAGAACAATAAAAGTGATTGCTCCAGGTGTGGTTGGATACAGCTGCTTGTCTGATAATGATATTCTGCTATTTAATTTGAAAGGGTAATGTCACAAGCTAGAAAATGCATTTGTTAAGATATTTTCTAGGCTTGCATTACTTTTCATTGATTTAAGCCACACTTAGTATTAATTTTCTCAGACACAACATTTTTCAAATCAGACCTGACGGAGGATTTACTCTTTGATTACACGTACAATCATCTGCTTCAGAGTTGGATAAAGGACACATCCTATTTGTTAAATTACATGCTAGGCTTTAGGAACATGATTTTATCTCCGGAAAAATGTGAACTTAAAACAAAGTGCCACATATGTTATTAATTATTTCACATTTAGAAAATAAAACTCTCATTTTATATTTTTATAATTTAGCTTGTAATGTTTATTTTATGGCAGCTTTTATTTCCAGAGACAAGAATTGTAAGTTATAGATGATGCTAGGATACAAATTGTTGAGGAATTCAAGGTATGGTTACTGGATTGCATTTGAGTTGGGGTATGGCTGTCTAATTTTCTTCCTTCATTCCTCGCCTTCACCTGCTCCTTTTCTTCTCTCCTGATGCTCCTGGGCTTCTGCTTATTCGTGTTTACGAGTTCTTTTTCACCTCATGATAGTGCAAGTCATGCAATAATATACTTTGGGTGTGTTGAATATGCAAAAGATTTTCTGAAGCAGTCTAGGTAGAGAAGTATGGATTCACAAAATCAAGGAGTGCTCTTTTAAATATCTTGTGACATTTTTGTTCTCATTGTATGTATCATGTGCAGGTGAACACGTGTTGTGCACCAGAGTCATATAGCATTTCATCAATGGATGCCCATTGCCAGCAGTTAGTTTGACGTGGCAAGAGGCATGGTGTTGAAGTAAAACATGAGCATTGACTACATACTGTATGTTCAGTTGTGCAAGGTTAAGTGGTGGGGCTGAAACCAAATCAGCACGTGTTCTTCATCATCTGTGATTCTTGATTGGAAAACATACCTGTCTGTCATTCTCCACTTGCCAAGAACGTAGAACCGTACAGCACAGGAATAGATTCATCAGCCCATGATTTTATATTAAACTAATTAAATTAGTAATCAAATGCCAACTAAACTAATCTCTTCGCCTACACATTGTATATTTCATTTCCTTCACATTCATGTGCCTAAGAGTCTCTTGAAAGCCCTATTATATTTGCCACCACCACATGGAAAGCAACACACCATTCTTGTGTGTCTTTCATAGCCATACATCTTCCTGTCTGTCCCCCTAACCCAAATCTCCCATCACTTTTGCTCTGCCCAACTTTACCCTTTCCAACTGGGCTTCAGAGCCATCCACGATGCCACAGACCTGGTTGTTACTGCTCTGCCCCGATAGGTTAGCTCCCCGCAGCAGTATCCAACAGGACATACTTGTGGCCACAGGAGGATCCTACACTGATACCCACTTCCATAACTCTCCTGATGATGACCATCTGAAGCCTGAACCTTGGGAGTGACCACAGCAGTAAAAGTGTCATCCATGAATCCCTCAGCTTCCTGGATAATCCTGAATATGTCAAGCTCCAGCTCTAGTTCCTTGACCACAAATGTAGTTATAAGGGAGAAATGAGGTTCCCTGACTTCCCACAACATTCAGGAGGAGCATTCCACTGCCCCAACTACCATCCTGCCTACATTGAATCAAGGACTAAGGATAAACAACAGAATGAAACCTTACTTATTTCTGCTCACAGAAGCCTTTTTTAAGGAACTGCTCTCACTGCCCACATCCAGACCACTTACTCCACCTCTTCACATCAAAGCCTCATCTCCTCACAATTACACTGGCCTACTACAACAATGGCTGTGCTGCCTGACCCAGGTTTCTTTCTATTGGCTGTTGTTAATTAGCTCATTAGACATTCAACTACTAACAAACAATTTACAAGTGCCTCTTTTAGAGTTTTTCTAAGTGAAACTGGCCAGCAAGTTCCAAGACCTTCCTCTTTTAAACTCCTGTGCCTATTGCTCCAAGTCCTGGCTCCTCTTAGTGAAACATATCAGCAAGTCCTGAGACCTACCTATCATATTGGGTTATCTTAACTATGCATTTGCCATTTCCCAGGATTTCTTCAGCATTTCATGGGAATCATTCTTTGCTTAGATATCAATTTACTTTGTATTTAAACCTTGATGAGTATTAATAGATGTACAATCATTTCATTATCTTCACTGTCAAGGTCAAAAAGAATATTCATTCATGAACTCTGAGAAAAGCAGTTAATTCTAGCTCAGTCATGGATTTTCTCCATGGTGAACCCTCATTTAATAGATTTATCTATTGTTTTCTTTGGTTTGAAATTATATCTTTCAAATGTTGAGTCTACGTTGTGTGAAGAGTCTAATGCTAGAAAGTAGCAATTATATTATTAATTTCTATGTAAAGATTTAGCTTGATCAAGCTCTCCGTTGTCAAAGCAAAATGTTAAAAGAGAACAACTGTATTTGAGAGAAATAAATCTTACCATGGCAAAGGAAAATATTGTAAAATATGGGTTTTGAAATTTCAAGCAGGTTTCTAAAACTGGCGGGGGAAGACAAAATGCCTTTTGTTGATCAACAGTAAGGAGCCCAGACAAAGTTTTGCAATTTGACATGGTGTATCCAAACACTGCTTTATAATTATATTCCTGCTGCTGTTTCTAACCTGATTCTCTTCTAATTTCAACATGCATTGATGTTCTGTGTTCCCAGAATCACAGTCTAAGGAACCAACAGTAATTCGTCGTATTTCCTTAGCTTCCTCCTTCAGTTCTTCACACAGCAAAGGTACGTTATAATTACCATTGCATACTTCTATTCCCAGATTTAGACTATGTTAATTAACTTCTAAAATCCAGTATAGACTTTACAAGAGAATGCTAAACTGTTTTTTATTTTTGCCATAACATGTTTTCTTTGTCTTCGTGTATCTTGCTCTGTCTTACTAAATCAATGTATAATTGGTAAGACAATCTCCTGAGCAGAACACAAGCTTGATTATATTAAAATCCAGTTCCTGCTATAAAGTTCAAATGCTGGAAACCAGTGTCTCAGTGTGTGTTAGCTGAGACTTTGAATAAGTGACTGTTAGTACTCGGCTGTTCTGTGATCAGATTGAGAAAGTGCGCTATGATCTGTCTGTTTGCTAAAACTGAATTGGACCTTAATCAATCAAATCAAACTGTCAGTTGAAGAGAATTACTATCAAGTATGTTGTCTAGTTCCACAGTCCAGAGTCACCTGTGGTTTAATAATGAACTGAGTGACCTACAGTGTCGGGAAAATATAAATACATTTGATAAAAAGACCCAGAATGTATTCATTAACCCAATCTCATACACTTTTAATGAACTTGTGTCTTTACCTTTTCACAAATAGAATTTTAAAATACTGTACACATCAGATTTTTGCTCACTTCAGCACTTTCTTCACTTTAACAATCAAATCAGTTGCAGCAACAACTGTTTGGGTCAGATAGCACTGCTAATTAAATTTAATTTTGTGTTTACTTGAAGCTGAATTGTTAAACACAGGTAGCATAGATGAAGAATTGAAAATTAGGTTTAAGTCATTAAATGCTCAGGGTTATTTACTCATGGATACACATTCTATATATTCAAACCATAGATAAATTCATGGCTATTTCCTGTGAGCCTTCTCCAATGGAATGACTACAAGAATCCTGAACAGATACACATTGCCTAAGTAACATTAATACCATATGGCTATAATCAATAAACCACTTTTTGGGTTTTTTCCTTTTCTCTTTTTCATTTAAAGGATGTACATGCCGTGAAGGCCAAGTCAATGGGTATATTTAAAGCAGAGATTGGTAGATTCCTAATTAGACAAAGCATGAAGGGATATGGAGAAAAGGTAAGAGATTGGGGCTGAGAGGGAAATAGATCAGCCATGATGAAAAGGTGGAACAAACTCGATGGGCCAAATGGCCTAATTCTGTTCCTATATCTTATGGTCTTATGTTACTGGCAATGGTGGCATTTATTGGCCAAGTTTATTTGCCTCTAACCCAGCAACTACGTGTTAACCAACCAGGTGAGCCTGGAGTCACATGTAGTTGGACAAGAACTTACTAAGGGAATGCACATTTCCTTTCCTAAAGGGGATTATGAACCAAATTATTTTCATCGCCAGCCTTTCTATTTCTTAGTGAGATCCTTGATTTATTCCATTACACAGTTAAATTTGTTCCTCTGGATCAACACTCCAGAATTATGACTGTAAATTTAGTAACCTCGCCATTAGATAATCACCTCTCCTTGCTCATCAAAGGCATCACAGATCCGAGAGGGATTTCACCCGCTTTCTACGTTCACACTCAACTTTGAATTTAAATATTCAATTCCAATTGTTATTCTATCTTAGATCAGCTAAACCAGATGCTCTTTTATTTGGGTTTTAAATTTATCCAAATTTCAATTTAGATTTTCACACATAAAGTTGTTAATAAAACTGGTGTAAACTGTGCTAGAGTCTTGTTATGTCAGGGTCTTTATCTGCAGCATGTGCTTTAAGCAGAGGTTGGACAAATGTGAGTTGTTTTCTCTGGAGCAGTGGAGATTAGAGGATTATAAATTTATGAGAGCATAGATAGTGTAGAGAGACAATATCTTTTCCAGGTGTTGAAATGTTTAATACTGGAGGGCATGCATTTAAGGTGGGGGGCGGGTAATTTCAAAGGAGATGTGAGGGGCATTTTTTCACACAAAGAATGGTGAGTGCCTGCAATGCACAGCCTGGGGTGGTGCTAGGGACAGAAACATCTGAGACTTTTAAGAGATGTTTAGATGGACACATGAATGTGAGGGAAAATAGAAGGATACGGGCATTGTGTAGGCGGAAGTGAGCTAGTTTAGTGAGCCGTTTGATTTCTAATTGAATGGGTTCAGTACAACATTGTGGGCAGAAGGGTCTGCTGTGCTGTAATGTTCTATGACAATATGCATTGTATTTCGAACATTAACGTTGGCAGTAATTTGTGGAACTAAATACAGACATTCACAACACTGTTGTATGAGCTGTACACTTAGTAACTGCTCAGAATCCAGTGTTAAAACGCACAAGTAAAGATTGAAGCCAACTTCTATCATCCAGATTTGCACACCTCAGGTCAACTGGCATCATGAATCTACTCCTGTTCTACTCATACAAGATTTGATGCAATATTAATGCCCTATTTTTATCTCTAAGGCTTGACTTACCATAAAGCTTAACCCAAGCTTTGCCTCAATGTTAGCTGGCTGTTGTGGTCAAATACACTCCTGGAAATCCATACTATTTATCATCTGAATCTGATATTTGAAACTAAATAGCCTGTAGCTAGTGACCAGCCAAAACGTAAACATTTAAGTCTCAATGCCTGGTTATCCAAATAGGTGCCCTTAATTATTGTTTGCAAGTTAATTTGTAGCAAGGGTAGGCCAACTGGTCCCACGGGTTTACTCAAACATGTAATAACCCTGATTGTTATGACAGGACCACATTCATGTTTACCTACAAAAACCTTTCATTTCCTTGTGTATCAGGAATCAAACAACTTCAAAGGTTCTCATGTCAGCACCCAATGAGGAAGAGATTTCCATAGCTTTATGACCCTCAGTATTGAAGCAGAAGAGATGAAAAATATAAAAAAGATAAAACAAAGTTTAAAAAAAAAGTTCTCTTAATTCTGCCATTCCTTTTAGTCTGTATGTGAGAGTTGGGTGAAGTTCTGAAAGTACCCTTGGTAATTGAAATATCCATGCCAAAAAATTGTGATGAGTTCACAAATGTCTGTACCTAACCCATTCCTAAGCTAAAGACACCCACTTAAAACAGGAATTAAGTGCTTTGAGTATACAAACCAGAGTGTGCCTCCTCATCTACTATAAGATTCTGATACTAAATACTGTGTGTTTTCTGATATTTCTGATTTTTATCGGATCATCAATTGTCAAGTATAGTCGGTCTGTGTTTTTAATATTGAGAAGCCAGGGTGAATAGGAACACAATTTTTCATTACAATATTGGCATTGGTGGTTTGCCCTTGTTTCCCTGATATTGTCAGTGTACCAGCATCACAATTCATCTGTATTGTGGTTGGTGTCTAAGGTTTAGTTTCCAGTGAGCTTGAGTTGTGGATATGTGACTTTTTTGATAACTACTTCTACCTTGTTACCAATTTCTTAACTCTTGGTGGAGCATTAGAAACGATGACCGGGATTTGCCATTTATTTGATTTGCTGAGTTATTCTTCAAACAATTAAAAGTAACAAAGAATTGGAGATAGGAATGTACAGTATGTGTGAACAATTACATTGGTTCACAGGTTCATTTTATAATCTATGTACGCAGAATATAACTCTGAGCTTTGACTTCTCCAGATAACCATGAAATACATCTTTGATTACCAAAGATTTTTACAGATGAGATAACATATGGTCTCCAGATCTCCCGTGAACTTTTCCTACTAGGTGCCCATATTAAGCTACAACAGCTGAACAGTATATGAATTCAAAAGACATTTTTTGCTGCGGCAGATTATGTTATGCCTGCTTTTACGGCTAGGTAACTGAGGTGAGAAGAAGCAATTTGCCACTGCTGTTAATCTTGACTGAAAATTAAGACCATAAGATAACGGAGCAGAATTAGGCCATTTGGCCCATCGGGTCTGCTCCACCATTCAATCATGGTTGATCCTTTTTTCCCCTCCTCAACCCCATTCCCCAGCCTTCTCCCTGTAACCATTGATGTCATGTCCAATCAAGAACCTATCAAGCTCGGCCTTAAGTACACCCAACAACCTGGCCTGCACAGCTGCCTGTGGTAACAAATTCCACAAATACATCACTCTCTGGCTAAAGAAATTTCTCCGCCTCTCTGTTTTAAATGGACACCCCACTATCCTGAGGCTGTGCTCCCTTGTCCTAGACTCCGCCGCCACGGGAAACATCCTTTCCACATCTAGACCTTTTAATATTTGAAACATCTTCATGAAGAAATAAATTTCAAACATAATGCACAGACATTCGAACAGATATCTCTCTTAGTTCTATGTCAAACAGCTTAAATACATATTGCTGATTTATTTGTTTGAAGGAATAGATAATAATGGAATACATTCTGGAGTGATTATTTTAGGCTGTTTTTAACATGTTTTCATGCCTCTGCAACAGGATCACTTTCTGGCCCAGATGTTAAAGCTAAAAGATATGAAATAAAGAGTGATCCAACCCCACTGGGATTTGAAGGTACAGGGCTGCATTTGATGTGGGAAATTGCATGCTGCATATTGAGCTTATGTTCTTATTTTGGTCAGAGTCCTCCATTTAATTTGTGTCGTGATCATGGAAGAGTTAACTTTTGCATGCTGTGCTGTGTTTTGGGTGTTCATGCCATTTTTCTTATGACTGTCTCTCTCAGTTGTTCTTGACTTGGGTGGTTTAATCAGCCAAATTTGCTCTATGTGAGTCTCATTTATATAAGTAATTCCAGCTTATACTATCAGCAGAAAAAAAAATACTTTGAGAGGCACGGTGAAATACTTTGGCTACATTGTTCAAATTCCAAAAAAGTTTATAGTCTCTCACTTGCAGTTTAGACATGCGATTAATCATTTATTTGGATGAATAAATCATCTTCAGAAGATCTTACAGGACAACATTTATTGTATATCCATTTTACTGAGAATCATAATTACATACAAGAGTCTGTGGGCATTTTTGGTACATGCTGAGAAAAACATAAACTCGACAGAAATGCATACTCTGTTGGAAAATGAAGAAGTTGCTCTCAACTTGACTCTGCTCGGTTTGAATTCCACAGTATGCCCTTACAGTTAAAAAAGGACTAAACATGATAACAAAGGTTACCAGAGACCTGGTGAATTAATTTTTGCAAAAATAAGTTTAGAAACGTTATTACCTTTGGAGATTTTTTAAAAGAGTCAAACAGCAGCAACAAATATTTTCAAAGTTGCTGGTGAACGCAGCAGGCCAGGCAGCATCTCTAGGAAGAGGTACAGTCAACGTTTCAGGCCGAGACCCTTCGTCAGGACTAACTGAAGGAAGAGTTAGTAAGAGATTTGAAAGTGGGAGGGGGAGGGGGAGATCCAAAATGATAGGAGAAGACAGGAGGGGTAGGGATGGAGCCAAGAGCTGGACAGGTGATTGGCAAAGGGGATATGAGAGGATCATGGGACAGGAGGCCCAGGGAGAAAGACAAGTGGGGGGGGGACCCAGAGGATGGGCAAGGGGTATAGTCAGAGGGACAGAGGGAGAAAAGGGAGAGTGAGAGAAAGAATGTGTGTATAAAAATAAATAAGAGATGGGGTACGAGGGGGAGGTGGGGAATCACCGACCACACCATCACCGACTTTATCCGCTCAGGGGATCTCCCATCCACTGCTACCAACCTTATAGTCCCCACACCTCGCACTTCCTGTTCCTACCTCCTACCCAAGATACACAAACCTGCCTGTCCTGGCAGACCTATTGTCTCAGCTTGCTCCTGCCCCACCGAACTCGTTTCTGCATACCTCGACACGGTTTTATCCCCCGTTGTTCAATCCCTTCCTACCTATGTTCGTGACACTTCTCACGCTCTTAAACTTTTCGATGATTTTAAGTTCCCTGGCCCCCACCGCATTATTTTCACCATGGATGTCCAGTCCCTATATACCTCCATCCCTCACCAGGAAGGTCTCAAAGCTCTCCGCTTCTTTTTGGATTCCAGACCTAATCAGTTCCCCTCTACCACCACTCTGCTCCGTCTAGCGGAATTAGTCCTTACTCTTAATAATTTCTCCTTTGGCTCCTCTCACTTCCTCCAAACTAAAGGTGTAGCTATGGGCACCCGTATGGGTCCTAGCTATGCCTGCCTTTTTGTTGGCTTTGTGGAACAATCTATATTCCGTGCCTATTCTGGTATCTGTCCCCCACTTTTCCTTCACTACATCAACGACTGCATTGGCGCTGCTTCCTGCATGCATGCTGAGCTCGCTGACTTTATTAACTTTGCCTCCAACTTTCACCCTGCCCTCAAGTTTACCTGGTCCATTTCCGACACCTCCCTCCCCTTTCTAGATCTTTCTGTCTCTGTCTCTGGAGACAGCTTATCCACTGATGTCTATTATCAGCCTACTGACTCTCACAGCTATCTGGACTATTCCTCTTCTCACCCTGTCTCTTGCAAAAACACCATCCCCTTCTCACAATTCCTCTATCTCCGCCGCATCTGCTCTCAGGATGAGGCTTTTCATTCTAGGACGAGGGAGATGTCCTCCTGTTTTAAAGAAAGGGGCTTCCCTTCCTCCACTATCAACTCTGCTCTCAAACGCATCTCCCCCATTTCACGTACATCTGCTCTCACTCCATCCTCCCGCCACCCCACTAGGTATAGGGTTCCCCTGGTCCTCACCTACCACCCCACCAGCCTTCGGGTCCAACATATTATTCTCCGTAACTTCCGCCATCTCCAACGGGATCCCACCACTAAGCACATCTTTCCCTCCCCCCCCCTCTGCTTTCTGCAGGGATCGCTCCCTACGCAACTCCCTTGTCCATTCATCCCCCCCCCCATCCCTCCCCACTGATCTCCCTCCTGGCGCTTATCCTTGTAAGCGGAACATGCCCTTACACTTCCTCCCTTACCCCCATTCATGGCCCCAAACAGTCCTTCCAGGTGAGGCGACTCTTCACCTGTGAGTCGGCTGGGGTGATATACTGCGTCCGGTGCTCCCGATGTGGCCTTCTACATATTGGCAAGCCCCGACGCAGACTGGGAGACCGCTTTGCTGAACACCTGCGCTCTGTCCGCCAGAGAAAGCGGGATCTCCCAGTGGCCACACATTTTAATTCCACATCCCATTCCCATTCTGATATGTCTATCCACGGCCTCCTCTACTGTAAAGATGAAGCCACACTCAGGTTGGAGGAACAACACCTTATATTCCGTCTGGGTAGCCTCCAACCTGATGGGATGAACATCGACTTCTCTAACTTCCGCTTATGCCCCACCTCCCCCTCGTATCCCATCTGTTATTTATTTTTATACACACATTCTTTCTTTCACTCTCCTTTTTCTCCCTCTGTCCCTCTGACTATACCCCTTGCCCATCCTCTGGGTTCCCCACCCCCCACCCCTTGTCTTTCTTCCCGGACCTCCTGTCCCATGATCCTCTCGTATCCCTTTTGCCAATCACCTGCCCAGCTCTTGGCTCCATCCCTCCCCCTCCTGTCTTCTCCTATCATTTTGGATCTCCCCCTCCCCCTCCCACTTTCAAATCTCTTACTAATTCTTCCTTCAGTTAGTCCTGACGGAAGTTCTCAGCCTGAAACGTCGACTGCACCTCTTCCTAGAGATGCTGCCTGGCCTGCTGCGTTCACCAGCAACTTTGATGTGTGTTGCTTGAATTTCCAGCATCTGCAGAATTCCTGTTGTTTGCAACAAATATTTTGTTTTTTTTTCAAAGTTCAAAGTGAATTTATTCTCGAAGTATGTATATATCATCCTGAGATTCATTTTCTTATGGACATACTCAATAAATCTATAATAGAATAATGACTATAATAGAATCAGTGGAAGATAAATACATGACAATTTGGACATTTAACCATTGTGCAAAAGACAACAAATTTTGCAAATACAAAAAGAAAGAAATAAAAATAATAAATAAGTAAGCAATAAATATTGAGAACATGAGATGAAGCATTCTTGAAAGTGAGTTCATAGATTGTGGGAATATTTCAATGATGGGGCGAGTGAAGTTATTCACTTTGGTTCAAGAGGCTGATGGCTGAGAGGTAGTAACTGTCCCTGAACCTGGTGGTGTGAATCCAGAGGCTCCTGTACCTTCTTTCTGACGGCAGCAGTGAGAAAAGAACTTGTCATGGATGGTGGGGGTCCCTGTTGATGGAAGCTGCTTTCATGCGACATTTCGTGTAGATGTGCTCAATGGAGGTGAGGGCTTTACCTGTGATGGACTGGACTGTGTCCACTACTTTTTGTACGATTTTCAATTCAATAGCTTTGGTGTTTCCCTACCAGGCTGTGATGCAGCCAGTCAATATACTCTCCAAAACTCATCTATATGCGTTTGTCAACGATTTAGATGCCATGCTGAACCTTTGCAAACTCCTAAGGAAGTAGAGGTGTTGCCCTGCTTTCTTCATAATTACACTTACGTGCTGGGCCCAGGGCAGATCCTCCAAATATAACACCAACGAATTTAAAGTTGCTGACCCTCCCCACCTCCGATCCTCCAGTGAGGACAGGCTCATGGACCTCTGGTTTCCTCCTCCTGAAGTCAATAATCAGCTCCTTGGACTTGCTGGCATTGAGTAAGAGGTTATTGTTATGGCACCACCCAGCCAGGTGTTCAATTTTAGCCTGGGACGATTGTATAAAATTAATTCGCAATTTGTCAATAATATATCCACGAGCCAATTCTAGAAGCCATTGGTTAATCTGGTTATGCCAAAATGAAGAGGAATGTCAATAAAAAACAGAGAATATGCATTCTGATTGATTAGGAATTCATTCTTGACCAGCAGTAAGAGGGTGAAAATAAATTACTAAAGTAAATGAGAATTGAAGTTAGAAATATGCTCATAAAGCCCTGATTATGCAAATAAGAATGAGGAATAATCAAAAGGTAACATTTTTATAATGTCTAGAATCATATCCCTATATCCACATCTGTAAGTAACTGTCTACAAGAACAAGATGTGTAATTATAACTGCAGGACCAACATTAGTTATGTTGGCTTTGATGCTCACTAAAGTTTGCAGGGAGCTATCAATTTTGTTTTGCTCTTGGAGGTTTTTTTATTCAGGTTCATTCTCTGGAAATGAGAAGTTAAAATAGGAAATGATGGAAGAACTGAGCGTCTATAGGGAGGAAAGCACCGTTAGTGAACAGCAGGACCTTTGGAATGGTAGAAATTTACACGGTTGAGATTGTAGGGCTATAGTGTGCCCAGCTGCACAATTAACTACTATTCAAAATGTTTTCATCAAACTTCATGGCAAGAGTGTCAAAGGATAATTTCAGGTAGATCAAAGAGGGAAATTAGTATGACAAAACCCATTCACACATCCTCTGGGCTATTTTTGATGGTTCATTTGTCCCAGTGCCACCCCTTACAGTGGCCCAAATATCTTACGTGGATTCATTCTTAAGGTCATGAAAACATGGTCTATGCAATCACGAGGAATTCTGCAGATGCTGGAAATTCAAGCAACACACATCAAAGTTGCTGGTGAACGCAGCAGGCCAGGCAGCATCTCTAGGAAGAGGTACAGTCGACGTTTCGGGCCAAGACCGAAACGTCGACTGTACCTCTACCAAAAACATGGTCTATTCCTTCTTTTGCATTGTGCCGTCCAATGCATCTCTGCAGATACTAAACAGCTAACAGTTTTATTTTTCCAACAACTGTGATTTTATCAGCTCCTTTGGAACCAATTTCTTCATTCATGTAAACTACAGCTACCAAAAGCGTTCAATTCCACTCCTCATATCCTATTAGTTGACACATAGAACAGATGAAAATATAAACAAATAAACCAGTTTCAACTCCTTCCTGACAACTGTGAACTGCTTTAAGCTTCCTGTTTAAAAAGATTAGAAAATTAAAAAAACTTCTGGGACAATATAATTGATAAGGTCTTTAGAATTGTTGTAGTGTATCCAGCAATTAGCAGCCAACTTCGACGAGTAAAATCTGAATCTAGTCTCTGAAATTTTAGCAGTATTTTAAAATGTGTAAAAATGAACAACCATTAATATAAATATCAATTGGATAAAATGTCAATTCATTTTAAATTAGCACATGCATCCATTTACAATCTAAATGCTTTGTTTCAGTATGAAGGTGGCATAAACTCCTAGGTACTTCACCGTTCAAGTTATGCAACAGATTTGTCTCTCTGTGCCAGTTTACCTATTACTCTGATGCTGTTATAGTAACTTACGATGAACATTAACTTTATAGTAATGCATCTGCTCCTCTTGCAGATCCACTGTCTGACCCTTTCATGACTGCAGCAAAGCGTCACAGCACAACCAGCTATGTAACAAGATCAGTTTCACAGACAGGTAAAGCAGATCCAGGGACATGACGGTCTGAGCAGCTAGTTTATTTTAAATGCTGCACATAAGACCCTATGGAAGTGTGTTTCAGAAGCTCATTATTTTCTTCTTTTCCTTTTTATTTTAAAATTTGGATGTCAACTCTTGCAAACGTACTAACAATGTAGTAATTAACATTATTACTGAAAATGTTACCGCAGTAACCAGTGCAATTAAATTTGCTAATATAGAAAAATGGTCACTTCCTCCTTTCTCCACCACTGCTGTTCTGCCTCTTCCTCAAAATGGTATTCACAAGCCTTTCACAGTTTGCTCCTCCCAGTCAGTGGTTTTGATGCCTTGTGGATGGTTTTGAGGATGTCTTTGTACTATTTATTTTGGTCACTTTTGAATTAGAGAAAGCTAGAAGAGAAGCTAGTGAGGCAGATTTGTTCTCAGGCATTCAGATGCTGATGCTCGAGAGAAGTGCTTCAGTACCGGTCGATGCAACTTCATGGAATACACACATATTGATCCGCTGATGTAATATAAATTACATAGTTCAATATATATTGAATTAACAATACTATTGGTACCTGTACTGTAATATGTACATGGCTTTAGGCACGGGTCATAACCAATTTCTGAGAATATTTAAAGTGAGCTGTGTTATTGCAATGACTCATGGTGACTATTTGCAGGATATGTCAAGATTGATGCTTTGGAGGGCATTGTAAAGAATCTGCCGCACATTAATGCTTAAATGCTCCATGCAGCAAAGCGTTAAAGGCTTCACTTAGAACATATTGCCTTGTATAAGTATGTTTGGCTAGGAGAACACACATCATAATATAATGGTCTCTGTTTTATTATTTTGTACATTATTATTGCACATTGGTAAATTATTATTGTGCATATTATTATTCTGTACTTTATCCTTAGTTAAGTCTGCACACTGCTAAGTGTGTTTTTGAATGTTGCTGCAGTAATGAAAGAAATTCTCACTCAGGATCAATAAAGTATTTATTATTATTATTATCATTGTCATCAAATGAAGAAAATTGATGTGGCTTAGTCAGAGTCCTGACCGTAACCCAATCGAACATATCTGCCAAGAGCTCACCACCACTCCCCAACTAACTTGGCACAGTCTGAGCAATTTTGCAGGGAGGATTGGGCAAATCTTGCTCCATCACATTGTGCAAAGCTAAGAGAGACTTATCCAAAAAGACTACTGGCTGTAATAGCTGTGAGAGGTGGTTCAGCTAAGTAAAGGAGCGGATGAATACCTTTGAACTGCTGACATTCAGTTTTTGAATTTTTAATTGTTCATGCTTTATAATTCTCCCTGTTTCGGGGCTCCACTATGAAAAAAGAAGCATGTGATCCACAAATAAAAGTTCTCAGTTAAATTGATCAGGATCCCTGGTTGTAATACTCATTTATGAGAACCAAGGGTTGGAGGTTGAATACTTTTACAAGGCTCTATTGTATTTGGTTTTAACATTTTTAAATCAATTTACAATGCCTGAGGGATGGAGAAATGGCATCATTTGGATAGGTACAAACTGTTCTATTAACTCTGTTGATTATTTTACATTCCATCTCAAGCGTCTTTTTTTTTGTTTTTGCTTCCTTTCTCCCACACTCAATTTGCAGAACTCCTTTGACGGAGCATTGTATGCCAAGGAAATTGACCACATATTTGGACTCAGTGTGAACATTTTAAACTCAGCTTCAAAAAAAATTAATAAGTTGGCCCTTGCCATATTGTTGATTGCTATAAACAGTACATCCTCAATTCAAATTAAGGTTTTACAGTTCCTCAGTCGTATTGGACTATCAACAATCCAGCAAAATGCAGTTATATTGCCTCTTTCATATTGTGATATAACAAGGGAATGTCACAGGTGAAATGTCTCCAAAACTTGTAACCAAGGAGATGTTAAGGTAGGAGACCGAATGCTTTGGCAAACATTAAAGCTTTATGGGTGTGGCAGCAGAGAGTTAAATTACTAAATTAGTATCAAAAGACCTGGACTATTTATCTTGAGACAAGTTTAAAATCCCCATCATAGCAACTAGGGATTTTAATTCAAACAATTAAATCCATCTGAAATAAAATCCTGGTGTAATTAATGATAATGAAAACTACCAGTCTGTCATTAGTTGGGGTTGGAAATATGGGATCCCCAGCGGCCTAGTTTAGATGTGATTCCCAAACAACAGTCAAGGAGGTAACTCCTAATTGTCCTCTTAAATGGTCCAGTATTCCATGCTCAGCTGATTAGGGATAGGGAATAATTGTTGGCCCAACTATTGGTACAAACATCCTATAAATGAATAAATAGCACAAAACTTAAGGAGCATCTAAAAGGAGGAGAGAGAGGCTCAGGAAACTGTGTGAGCCAAAGGAAATGCAGGACCTGCATGGGCCACAAATGGGAAGTTCTCGGAAATATGTTTTTTATATTATAAAGATGTTTATAAAGTGCAAGTCATTATTGGCTGTATCGACGAACAGGAATTTAGATTTTAATCTTGCTTGTAACTTCAGGCTGGCCATGTAAAACAATCCCATCATTGGACACCTCAGAGGATTTTGAAACGATTCCTTCAAGTATGGATGAGCTTTCCAACTCGTCAGATATGGATGAAGAAATATCAAGTAGAACTGTAAGAATCTTTTTACCTCAATTGAGGGCAAGGTTGAATAGTCTACTTATTGTGACATTTATCGGAAAAAAATGTCATTTTTTAATGACTTCATTTGAAATGTTCTTGAATGGCTAGCATTATTTTCTATTATTACGCTGAATTGTTTGTGTAACCATTTATAAAACTGCATTCTATTTTCTTGATGTTACACATTAGTTTTGAAGTTTTTAAATCTGACAGTTTGGGTTCTATTTGCCTGTTTATATATTTTTTTGTTTCAGACTCCAAGTCTATTCCGGGTAGAGGGCATTTGTGAATCTAACTCCACTGAGGAACTTGCAGTACAAAATGGCGAAGTGGTTGAGATGCTGAAAGAGGGAGAAGAGGGAAAGTGGTGAGTTCAACCAGAGCTAGAGGAAGGAATGGATGACGAGCAGTGACTGAAGATTCTGTTAAACCTGAGGATATGTTATACATACTGGGCCTATATCTTCTTGAGTTTAAAAGGGTTGGCCTCATCGAAACATACAAAATCTAATAGGTTTCGGCAGGGTGGGTATACTTTTGATACATACCCCAGCGGGGCTGTTTAGACCCAAAGATTACAGTCTCAGTAAAATGAGCTGGCAAGTCAGGACAAAAACGGGAATGGATATCTTCCCACAAAGGGTCTTTGAAATCACTTATGCAAGGGAAACCATGGAGGGTTTTGAAGCTGAATATGTTTAAGGTGGAGACTGGTATGTTTTTCGATATAAAGGAAAACGAGAAAAATAGAATTTGTGCAGAAGCTTGGTGTTAAGGTAAAAGATCAGCTATGATCTTATAGAATGGTAGAATAATTTTCCTGTTTTTATTTCCTAAGGTTTTATGGTCCTCTGAATCAAGCTTTCATTTAGCACTCTGTGGTTCTTTTCTGTGCATTCATTCAAACACAGATTTCACTAGACAGTGCTATAATATACATAGCAGCATCAGTCATGGCAATTAAAAATTAAGTTTAATATACTTGCTGGCAATTTCCTGCACCTCCCTGAAATTATGTAGCATTCCAGATTGCTTTAAAGTTGCTACAATCATTCCAGTTCCCAAGAAATAGAAGATCATTGGACTTAATGATTATAGGCCAGTCACTCTGACTTCAGTAGTTATGAAAACCTTTGAATGTCTGATGTTGGCCTACCTTAGGTCTGTTACAGATCCTCTTCTTGACCAACTAGTTTGCTTATAAAGCAAATCACTCAGTTGAGAATGTAGTTAATTCGAGCGTTCTTGAACATTTGGACTCCCCCAACACCTATGTGAGGATCTTGTTTGTGGATTTTAACTCCACCTTCAACACAATTGTTCTGGAGTTGCTCCACAGCAAGCTAACCCAGCTGGCTGTACCCTACCGTATCTGTCAATGGATTACGAACTTCCTGACGGGAAGAAAGCAGTATGTAAAGCTGGAGTCCTACTTGTCCAAACTAATGTCTTTTCTCAGGGTTGTGTTCTTTCACTCCTCCTGTTCTCACTTTATACAAATGACTGTACCTCCACAGGCAAATCCATTAAAACCCTGAAGATTGTGGATGACACAACTGTAGTTGGTCTCATCTCTAATAATGATGTGACCTGCTATCAGACAGAGGTAGAGTGTCTTGCAGCCTGGTGTGCTCATAACAACTTGGAGCTTAATGCTATCAAGACAGTGAAAGTGAGGATTGACTTCAAACAACAACCCTTACCTGCTCCCCTTTGGAAATCAATGGCCAGGCTGTGTCTGTGGTTGAGTCAGGGGGACTACAATTACCAATACTTTTAAGTGGGAAAAACACATTATGCTCATCACTAGGAAATCCAGCAGAGATTGTTCTTCCTATGCCAGCTTGGGAAATTTAACACCTCAGGGCCTATCCTGGTGAGTTTTTACTCGGCCATCATTGAAGGTGGTGTAGCCACCTCTATCATCACTTGGTTTCCCACCACCTCCTCCCTCTCCAAGTCCAGGTTACAGTGAGTGGTTCATTCAGTGGAGAAGATAGTTGGCTGATAGCTACTGACACTAAAAGACCGGTTCATCGCCAGCTGAAAAAAATACTGCTCACTCCATCCCCCTAGAGGTTCACCAAATTGCCATCGGGGAGACGCTACAAGTCCATCACCACCAGGACTACTCAAAATCTCCAGGGCTACTTTCCTGTAGCTATCCAGTTCTCAACAAAAATAACTCTGGTGTGATACCCTAACTGTCCCTGTACAACATCCATTAAACGTTTTTTCCTGCTCTCCTTGTTCTGTTGATAATTATTGAGTTTGTTCATATGTTCACATTTATTTAAGTTTGATTATTGACATTTGTGCATGTGACCATTCTGCTGAATGCTCATGGCTGTTTGCACTATTGTCTTGTAAATAGTTGGTTGCTCTTGTGCTGTCTGCTATGGTATTGTCCTGTGTTTTATGCTTGGCACCAAACCACCATCAATTCTGGTATGTTTCACATACTGGCAATAAAGTGATTCTGATTCTGAAGGGGCAGACAGCTAGAGAGCAAAAGGGATGAAGAATGGAACGGAAGGGACTACAACTTTTAGATCTTAATGGAGGAGGTGGAGAGGAGGAAGAAAATCCTGAGGCCACCTAAATTTACACTGAAGAGCAATTAACTGAAGGTGATCACTTAACTATCCTTATGAAGTAACTTACCCAGAACATCAGACCATAAGGCCGAAAGACACAGGAGCAGAATTAGGCCATTTGGCCCATCAAGTCTGCTCTGCCATTTGATCATGGCTGATTCCTCAGATTCACCATCCTCTGGTTAATGAAACCCCTACTCATCCCCACTCTAAAAGGATGTCCCTCTATTCTGTGCCCTCTGATCCTAGACTTCTACTGTAGGAAACATCCTCTCCACATTCACTCTATCTAGGCCTTTCAACATTTGATAGATTTCAATGAGACCCGCCCCCCCCCATTCTTCTAAATTCCAGCAAGTACAGACCCAGAACCATCAAACACTCCTCATATGATAAGCCTTTCATGCCCAGAATCATTTTTGTGAACTGCCTTTGAACCCTCTCCAATGTCAGCATATCTTTTCTAAAGTAAGGGGCCCAAAACCCCTCACAATACAAGTTAAGCCTCACCAATGCCTTATACAGCCTCAGCATTACGTCCTCGCTTTTATATTCTAGTTCTCTCAAAATGAATGCTAACATTGTGTTTGCTTTCCTCACCACTGACTCAACCAACAATTTAACTTTTAGAAACTCCTGCATGAGAACTCCCAAGTCCCTTTGCATCTCAGATTTTTGAATTTTCTCCCCATGTAGAAAATAGTCTACACTTTTATTCCTTCTACCAAAGTGGATGGCTGTGGACTTCCCGACACTTTATTCCACCTGCCACTACTTTTCCCATTCTCTTAATCTATCTGTCCTTCTGCAGACTCCCTGCTTCCTCAACAGTACTTGTCCCTCCACCTATCTTCGTATCATCTGCAGACTTGGCCACAGACCCACAATTCCACCATCCAAATCATTAACATAACACATGAAAAGAAGCAGTTACAACACTAGTCCCTGCTGAACACCACTAGTCACAGGCAGTCAATCAGAGAAAGCTCCTTTATTCCCACTCTTTGCCTCCTGCCATTTACCCAATACTCCATCCATGCTAGTATCTTTCCTTTAATAACACAAGCTCTTATCTTGCTAAGCAGCATCACTTGCAGCACCTTGTTAAAGGCCTTCTGAAAATCAAGTACACAATATCCACCAATTCTTTGTCTATCCTGTTTGTTACTTCCTCAAAGGATTTCAACAAATTTGTCAGGTAAGATTTTCCCTTGAGGAAACAATGCTAATTTGGCCTATTTTATCATGTGCCCTAAAACCTCATCCTTAACAATCAACTCCAACATCTTCCCAACCACTGAGGGTCTGGATAACTGGTGCGTTCCACCAGCATTTTGTGTGTGTTGCTTAACTGGCCTATAATTTCTTTTCTTCTGCCTGTCTCCCTTCTTGAAGAGTGGAGTGGCATTTGCAATTTTTCAGTCCTCTAGAAGCGTGCCTGAATTTAGTAATTATTGAAAGATCATTACTAATGCCTCCAAGATCACTTCAGCTACATCTTTCAGAACCCTGGCGTGTAGTCCATTTGCTCCAGGTCACTTATCAACTTTCAGACCTTTCAGCTTCCCAAGTACCTTCTCCCTAGTAATAGCAACTATATTTTCTGCCCCCTGACACTCTCAAACTTCCAGCATACTGCTAGCGTCTTCCATAGTGAAGACTGATGCAAAATACTTATTCAATTCATTCACCATTTCCTTGTTCCCTCATTACTGCCTCTCCAGCATCATTTTCCAGCAGTTGAATATCTACACCAGTCTCTCTGTTACTCATTATATATCTGAAAGAAAATTTGTGGGTATCCTCTTGCTGTTATTGGCCAGCTTACTTTCATATTTCATTTTTTCCCTTCCTCATGGCTTTGTTAATTGGCTTCTGTTGGTTTTAAACGGTTCCCAATCCTCTAACTTCCCACTAATTTTTGCTGTTTTATATGCCCTTCCTTTTGGATTTATGCTGACTTTCACTTCCCTTGTCAGCCACAGTTGCATCATTCTGCCTTTAGAATACTACTACTTCTTTGGAGTGTACCTATCCTGTGCCTTCCAAATTGTTCCAAGAAACTCCAGCCTTTGCTTTTCTGCCATCATCCCTCCTCGTGCCCCCTTCCAATCAACTTTGAACCAGCTCATCTCTCACGCCTCTGTAATTCCCTTTACGTACTACATTGTAGGACTGATACATCTGACTTTAGCTTCTCCTTCTTAAATTGCTGGGTGAATTTTATCATATTATGATCACTGCTTCTTTGGGGTTCCTTTACCTTAAGCTCCCTAAGCAAATCCCATTCAGTACACAACACCCAACTGATCCCCCAGTGGGCTCATATGCACACAGCTCTAAGAAGCCAACTTGTAGGCATTCTATAAATTCTCTCTCTTGGGATGCAAAATCAGCACCAACCTGATTTTCCTGATATACCTGCATATTGAAATCCCCATGACTATCGTAACATTGCCCTTTTGACATGATTTTCTATCTCTCGTTGTAATTTGTGGCCCACACCCTGGCTGCTATTAAGAGGCCTGTATATAACTCCCATCAGGGTCTTTTTACTCTGGCTGTTCATGAGCTCTACCCTGAATGATTCTCCATCTTCTGATCCTATGTCACCTCTTTGTAAGGATTTGATTTAATTTCTTACCAACAGCACCATGGCACCCTTCTGCCTACCTGCCTGTTCTTTCAATACAATGTGTATCCTTGGATGTTAAGCCCCCAAGTATAATCTTCTTTCAGCCCACAACATCATGCCTATCAAACTCTAACTGCACAACAAGATCATCTATCTTATTCTGTATACTGCATGCTTTCGAATGTAACATCTTCAGTGCTGTATTTATCACTCCTTCAAGCAACAGTACCAGACTCAGTGCCGGAGACCCAGTCACTGTGTTTCTCCCCAGTAGATCTTCCCCCAACAGTATCCAAAGCAGTATACTTATTATTGTGGGGAACGGCCACAGGGATACTCTGCATTGGCTGCTCATTTCCTTTCCCTCTCATAGCAGTCACCCAGGTACCTGCCTCCTTCAATTTCGGGGTGACTACCTCCCTGTAGCTCCTATCTGTTACCTCCTCAGTTTCCCAAATGAACTGTAGCTCCAGTTCCTTAACGTGTTCTCCATGGAGCTACAACTTGGGGTACCTGGTGCAGATGTGGTTATCAGGAGGCTGGAGATCTCCCAGAATTCCCACATGTCACACAAAACACAACACAGTGAGCCACTCTCACTGCCCTAACTGTGTACTGCCAGACAAAGAATGAAGAAGGAACTTACCAGATACTTACCTCATCCAAGTCTATTCTCACCAAAGTATCTCTGGTCCGCTCACACAGAGGCCGCTCTGCTTGTCCTGCCTTATTTATATTTGACCTTGCTAATGCATTGCTATTTAATGGGCCATCAGAAAATGCCAAAAGCCCATGAGTGCTCCTTTTTAAATCTCACTCACAGGCCTGTGAGTTTGGGGCAATGCTATGGGAAATTCCATGACTCACCAGATAAATCAAGGGTTTAACACCGGAACTACAAATTACTTATGCTGCAATGACCCTAATTATATCTCCTCCTCCACAAAGGCCTGGCCATCTGAAACCAAAAAGAATTGAACCATTCACCCTTTGCATTATTATCACTAAGCATCTCTTTCAATCAATGTCCTGAGCCATTCATACTGTGCCTACAAACACAGGCCAGAGGCTGGGTATCTTGTACTGGGTGAATTTCCCCAGGTACTCTAAATCCATTTTCAAGGCACAATCAGGAATTCGATGGAATACTCTCCACATACCAGGATGAGTGCATTACCAAAGCATTTCAGGAAGTTCGGTGTCATATTCAGGTAATGCAGCATGCTTGACCAGCACCCCACCCATCACCCTAAACATTCCTACAGAATACACTGTTGTTACAGTGCCCAGGCTGCACTGACAGCATCTTCAAACTCTCTACCTCACCACCAAAATGGACAAGGGTAGAGGAGGCAAAAGAACACCACTAACTCTTCCAAATGCTCTCCCTGGAGTGAGATAAATGACAAATGCGCCTCATGGCTGAGGCTCTTAGCGAAGTCTCATTCAGATGCATTTTCTGGAGCTCAGAAGAGAACCACGAAAGTGAGTGCCTTCAAAAATGGGTGACAATGATAGGCCTGGTCAGTGACTGAAAATAAAATTCTACTGCAAAATAAGTAAACTAGCAGGTACAATCAAGTAACCAAAATTACTTCCTTTGTTTCAAACCTAGTACAGAATGTCAGGATCTGCATGTTCCCAAACAGGTTGCAGGAATTATCTCTGTGTTTTGTGTGTTTCAGTCAAGTAAGAAGTCTGGTAACTTATAAAGCAAGATGGATTCCTTCCAGCCTTTTACAACCAGTTGGCTCAGAACTAAACCCGGATCAGACTGATAATAATTCAGGTCAGAACCAGAGTTCTTATCTAATTTGTTAGGGGGATCATGCCTTCAGAATACAGTTAATAATGTTTAGGGAGCTAATTCACTTAATAATCAAACGTAATGGTAAAACAATTTAATAGATTAGTTTAACTTTATGGTGAGTAACTGTGTTCCATGGCGCTGACTTTGATATTGTCCACTGGATTATTTGTATCAGGTAAGGCTTGGGTATTTAAATTAGATAAAAATCTAGGTTGAAAACTTCCTTGAGATTATCTTCAAATTCAAATTTCAAATGGTTCAATTTAATGTCAGAGAATGTATATAGTATACAACCTGAAATTCTTACTCTTTGCAGACATCAACGAAAGATGAAACCCCATAGAATGAATACTAGAAACATCAGAACCACTCCCCCCATCACACCAGTCGCAGCAGAAGCAACAGCCCTCCCCTGACCCCTCCACCCCTTATGTTGCAACTTTCATCTGAAATTTTACCATAAACAACAGAAGAGGTGACAAACAAATTCCTGTATCTTCATTTTCTGCTTGACTGGTTTCACTGGAAAAGGTTTGGCAATTCTTTTGGAGTTATATCAATTGCCACGCCCCACCCAACAGTGGCAACTAACTGAAATACTGTATATTGCAAGGTTTTCCCCCAATTTATTGACTTCACTGCCAATGGGTTGGGGATAGACCAAAGGCCATGACTGATCCATAAAGTTTATTAAAAGCAAACAACTCGCTTAAGGGGGAGAGTTCATGTAATGAGCAGAAGGCCCAGGGACTACAACTACAACTCCCTAAAAAAACAGGATAAGGTTCTGCAAAAAAGTATAGAGATGATAACATATGAATTGTGTGCATGAAATCAGCCCAAGTTATTTACCACTATATAAGCATCAAATTTGATTAATGAAGGGCTTGCCCAACCATCTCCGTGTTGTCATTAGATGTGGGTTTTATTCTTGTTAATGCACCCTTGCTATGTGGATCAAAGGAAAGCTGGTGTATTCTTGTTTTCCTCTCCTGCAATGGTTCCTGTGCAGGACCAATAGCCAGGAGACCTATTTAATTGACGGTTGCCTAATTAATGAGCTATGCCATTCTCTGGCTGTGCCAAGACAGCATTGCAGGCAGAAGGAAGTGAACACATTAACATTGTTTACATGACCCTGGAAATTCACAGGATGGGCACACATCTAATTCTTTGCACTTTCCCTTCTTCCAGTAGCACAGTAAGTAAAAGTGCCATCCTAGTTACTTTCCCAATCAACCCAGTTAGTCCCAGGTTTCATCACAGGTCTGTCCTAGGTCAGATAGTTACTACTGGAACTCCTGTTGAGATGCTTTAGCTGCTGCTGCAGGTGGGGGAAAAATAATTACCGTTCTAAGGATCTCTTCTTGCAGATGTTAGGTGAGAATATCATTGGGTGTAACAACACTACGCGTTTATGAAAATGTACCTCATTATATGAGGTCCAAAGGGACTATAAGAAATGTGTACCACATTTCCTTGCTTTACTATCTCATTTCAGTTTAGAATAGAATAGAACTTCACTGTCATTGCTCAAGACAACAAGATTGCAATACTACTTCAGTCTGTGCGAAGGAGACATTTGCAATGCATGCCGTACGGTTTACTTTTTTTAAGTCCCATATTTACATGCAACATGACTTTGATAGTCCCAAACACTCTGGTTTCTGCCCTCCTCCTTTTCAGTCCTGATGAAGGGTCTCAACCTAAAACGTTGACTTTTTGTTTTCCTCCATAAATGCTGCCTGGCCTGCTGAATTCCTCCATAGCTTATAGTGTGCTGATTAAGAATAGAAAAACATGTTCTTTTTTCATAAGATCTCTTTAACTTTTGATCCCTTACAACTTTCTTGAACACCTCTACTGCATCCTCTCTTGACACATCCTACCTGTGTTTGGTCGGAAAAGCTGCGGCCCCACTGCTGCATTGTGCAGTACAGGCAATGTAAATGGCGACAAATGCGCTTTCGATGAAGCACTAAACGACATCTTCCTTTTTTAGATTTTTACAGTGACATGTGTACAGCAGCACTCGCTGATAGTGAAGACAAGGAGAGTGTGCATCTCGAAAGCTATTCTTCAGGGACCAGGACCGAAAGCTGATCTTGTTCTAATACTTTGTCCCTCAAACTTCAGGCTTCTGTCAGGCCTACAACAATCAAGGTTCTTGGAATACCTCAGTAGCTGGGCACATGAAGTGAGAAAGTACCGTGTTACTGCTGAAGATTTGCATAGCTGTGTGTAAAGAATTGAGTTGCTTTGTTTGTAATGGATTCATTTGTTCATGACAAGTGCTCCTCAGTGGTATAACAGGATGAGTGTTAGCAGGGGCCATGTTCTGAAGACATATGCAAATCTGTTTTATGCAGTTAATGTTTTGGCCTTCCACTAATCTATATTACTTGATGGAACAAACTAAATTAAATGCAGTTAATAAATCTGACTTGGAGGTTTTTGACATGTCATGATGAACCAAGCCAGTACTTCATGCTTTAACTTTTGTTACAGTGCTTCGACAAGCACACAGATAATCTGTTTGGTCTGAGCCCTGTGGTATTTCAGGTCACGTGATGTAAGCAAGTACAGAGATACCAAGAAAAGAGGCTAAACATCATTATAGGTGGGTACACTGATGATGTGAAGTGAAAAGAATTTTCTCAGGAAATAGTTTCTGCTCCTCAGAGGATGTGTGCTCGTCTGTACTTTGTTAGATGGCTGTGCTTTCGTGCAACTTCTGCTCAACTAATAGTGGCCTTTAGCTACATCCTTGAGACAACCGCTGTGGGGAGAAAGAACACCGAAAGAATTGCATGAAAAATGACAAAACAATACAGCCAGTAAAAGATGTTCAAACTGAAGATGATACTTCATTTAAAAGTACTGTATGGAAGCAGTAAGATGGTCCATGCTGCATGTTGTAATTGTATTTTATTGAATATTTTAACAAGATCCTTATACTTTAAGGCAAACTTACTTCAACAATTTTGAAAGGTATAATGAATCTTCTAAAGATTGATCAATGTGAAATGTTTTGTGTACCTTTATCAGAGACTGGTGTCAATTTATGTGAGGGGTGTTTCTGTTTACAGTATGATTTGCAGGATTGGAGGCTAATGCTTGATTATGACTAAACGTGAATAAAAAGAAGGGAGCATTGGTTTACTATAAAGTTCAGACAAAAATAAAATAACTAGATTATTTGATCTTGTTGAGATGAAGTATGGAGAAGAGATATGCTGAAATTTCACAGGAGCATAGTGATTAGCATGACGCTTTACAATACAGGCAAACTGGGCTCAATTCTCACCATGACCTGTAAGAAATCTGTACGTTCTTCCCGTGGCTGTGTGGGTTTCCTCCGGGTGCTCCAGTTTCCTCCCACATTCCAAAGCCTCACCAGTTGGTAGGTTCATTGGTCATTGTAAAATTGTCCTCTGATTAGGCGAGCATTAAATTGTGGGATTGCTGGGCAGTGTATATTGAAGCGCCAGAAGGGCCTACTCCTCACTGAATCTCAATAATAAAAATGTCAGAGCATAAGAGACTGCAGTTGGTGTTTATTGAGGATGTTGTGTCCAGAAAGGTAAGCAGTTATAATGTTTATTCTAAGGAAATGCCGGTTTGCAATGGAAACACTAAAGTTTTTAATCAGTAGATAGCATTTCCCTTTCAGTTTGCCGTTTGTAGTCACACTCTGCAGTTAACTCTCAATATTTCAGTGACCAATGTCAACACCATACATTGAAAAGCTTCTTTGAAGCAAACTTAACATGGGCGTTAAATCTATAAAACATGCCATAACCTATGAAAGATGATGAAGATCATAAACTTGGAACTCTGAAATAAAAAAAAACAAAGTGCTAGAAATACTCCGTAGTCTGAATGGCATGTGTAGAAAGAGAAATAAAGTTCATGTTTCAGGCTAATATCCTTTGATGAGAATAGGAAATGGGGGGGGGGAGTGTTAATTTTAGGTTAGAGAGAGTAGGAGGAAAGGAATATTCCAGAAAGGTGAATGAGTGCATCGGTGGAAGTAAACGAGCTGGACCTCAGCTCAAGGAACTCACATTATCCTGATGTGGGATGGAGGTACTGAGGGATTGTTCATCCATGGTGAAGATAAGACATTTATAGCTAAGAGATCGGAAACCTTCAAATTGGCAGAGGGATAGGTAAAATGTCACTGACGTGAGTGGGAAGAAAATGGATCAAGTAGAAAGGATGAAAACTAGGACAGAAGAAAGAATCTTGGTGGGTAGGACTAGGCTATAACAATGGGTTTGCTTGGACTGTCCTATTTATGGAATTTGGGCAAGAGTAGGGGGTTGGGAGATTCTGGAGGCCCAACCCTAGCCCTCCTCCTATTCACCCCTCCTCCCCATCTTCTCAGCACCTTTAACTTGTGTTCTTTCCCAGTTCTGCTACAGAATTTTCAACCTAAAATATCAGCTCTAATATCATAACTTCAGATGAGGCAAGTTATAACCAATGTTTGTGATGGCAGTAGAATCAGCAGTGTGTGAACATTTTCTTTGCCTATTTATGTCCAGGTCAGTCACTGTTCATTTACAAACCCAGTGCAACTTGCAAAGTGCAAATGCAGCCTTGACTCTCATCAGTCCATGTACAGCATGTTGATGCATCAACTCAATCTGCAAGAACGTTTTGTTTTGTTTGTAAATGCTCTCACTTCTGGTGTACTGACCCAAGCTCTGGTCAAAAACAAAAGCTGTGAGTAGTTTATAGCATGAGCAGCAACTGTCCCGGCTGTCTCACAACTCCATGACCAGATTTGATGCTGCTTTCCAATGCTGCAAACGTAGCGTAAGTACTTTCTCCTCTCGATAGTGTGGATTTCTCCCAGATGCTCTGGTTTCATCACAAGTGTTGAAAATGTACCAGCGGGGGAATTTGCTGCTGTAGGTTGTCTCTTACTCAGCAAGCAAATGGATGCTGATACAGACTAGCTTTACTTGAAAGTATCCTGACTTTTGATAGGTAGGATTTTAATGCACTGTGATGGAATAATAAGTCATAGTGACAGCTTGGCAAACCCTCCGGCTCTGTGGTTTCCACACCCTCCAAAATAACATTACATGGTACTTCCTGCTCTATCACAGGAGCACTCTTTTGACACATCCCCTTTTCTGGTGCAAGTTGCTACCTAGTGTAGCTATCTACAAAGTTAGCTGCGGAGACAGACATATTAACATTAGCTTTAAAACATTATGCAGAGAACCAATTAAAGTTTGGAATGCACACATGCGATTAAAATTAAAACCTCATGAAGTATGCTGATGCTGAGTGGCTGTTTTGGCAAATGAGGAAGTCTAAAATTAAGGGTTGTTTATTCAAAATAAGAGCTCAGCAATTTATGAGGCAGTTGAGGACGAATTTCTTCTCAGAAAGCTGAGGAGGCTAAATCATTAAATATGGCCAAGGCTGAGATAATATCAGAAATTCAGCTTTTCCTGCAAGTTTCCTACCATTGTACCATACTGGCTTGTGCCACCTCTGGTTAAGAAGAAATTTTGAAAGATCAAGTTTTGTTTATTTATTTAGAGATACGACACAGAACAAGCCCTTCTGGCCCAGCGCCTGGCCTATTTAACCCTCACCTGGTCACAGGACCAATTAGCCTACTAACCAGTACGTCTTTGGACTGTGGGAGGACACTGGAGCACCCAGAGGAAACCCACGCGTTCACAGGGAGAACATACAAACTCCTCACAGAAGGCACTGGAATTGAAACATGAACACCGACACCCTGAGCTAGAACAGCATTGTGCTAACCGCCATGCTGCTGTGGCACCCATTATGAGGAGCAGGCAGAAAAGTTGGCTGCATGCTCCTAACTCTTCTATTCTCAAACAGACTTCTGGCAACCAATGATTACAAACCTATATGATTTTGGAATGTTCACTTAAGGAAATACACATAAAATTGGGTGTTTTTCATGCCACGTTGCTTGTTAAGCTGTCAGTATGATTTGGTGTTCCATTAAAGATGCACATAAACCTCGTGTAACAAAGGGTCAGGCTTTCAGGATATACTCCAGTAAGTCCGCTTTGTGTGTAGTTTAAACACCTGTTCAGCATGACTGTGATGGAGAAAGAAGCAACGAAAGCTGCTGATAAGGATGAGCAGCTTTGGGTACTTCCCCATTAGGCTGTAAGCAAGTGAACGCCCCAAGGTGGTGTAACAAGGGCCTTGCTATATCCAGGCCGTACTGTATTATAGTTTGGTCACATTTACTGGGTATTTTAAGGGAAATATTTCATCACATAATATGGGCTATACCTTTGTCCAAAAAAAACTCTGATTCTGTGCAGGAGATTAGAAAAACACATTTCTTTGCATTGACAGCTTTAAGATATGAATAAAGAACATTTAGTTTTAGTTGAAGTGGAAGTGATTAGCTTGTCAGTGGAATTAGTTCTCATTTCAGTAAGTTCAGCATCTTATCTATAAAAACGCTGAATTTTACAAGTGCATTGAGCCATGTTACCAAACCAGTAACCCAGAAAGCTGAATTAAATGTTTAGAAGTACGCTTTCAAATTCCACTACAGTTGAAACTCAAGTACATAAATTCAAAGCGAAAAACAACTATGTTCGTGATAAAGCGTCTGCACTTATCTCCTTAAAATAAGGAACTCTGCAATCCTTATCTAGTGCAGCTTCATAACATTAGCCACTTCTCTGATCTCTCTTTAGCTTAGAAGCTGTTGTACTCCACGCAGCAGTGTGCTAAACAGTAGAAATTCAGAAAAAAAATAAATATCCACCAGCCGTAATAGCTGTAGCTTCAATAGATCTTTTATCACTATCGTCTCTCCTCCAGGGGTTTCGCCCTGAGGTTTTCGAGTAAATAGGATAGAGATATACACTACTAATTCCACTTTTTACAGTTTATATCTTTAGTTTCTAATAGTTTGCTGCATTTTTCTTGCTTGTCTGTGCCTGAGTCAACCACACCTCGTACTTGCATAGCTTTTTTCCCCCAAATTATCTTTTTTTTAAAGTTTGGTAAACCTCATCTTCATTCCTGCACAGGTTGGGCTTTCTAACATTACATATTTGGGTTTAATTAACCTGGGTTATATTAGCATTAACAGGAAACCATTTGCCCATGAGAGAAACTTCTAATATATTATGGTTACATCAAGTATCTCCATACTAAATGTAATAAACATCAGAGCTGAAATTTCATGAATTTGAATGTGGAAGCTATTGTATTAAGTCTGGACCGGTAAAGAGTTTAAGTCAACATTGCTGGTTCAAGAGATTGTGTCTGGATTGCTAACAGAAGCTATGTTAGGCTTGCCAACATCAGCCATGATTGTCAGCAGAATATTAAGGAATTTTCCAATAATCCTTTATACATATTCAGTTATACTTGAATCATAACATTGCATTTTCAAGGCATCATATGTAGATACATTATATGCAATTAATTTGGAATAGTTTAATTTAACCATGTGGGTAGGGATAGGCAAGTTATCACACAGTCCAATTTCACACACCTTCAAAGACAATAGATGTCACAACAGTTCTAAAACATAGCCAACCTTTGAACCCAACAACAATTAAGAATGAACTTTGAAAAGGGGGGGGAGGTCTGAAGTGATAGGAGAAGACAGGAGGGGGAGGGATGAAGCTAAAAGCTGGAAAGTTGATTGGCAAAAGGGATACAGAGCTGGAGAAGGGGGGGTGGGTGGGATCATGGGACAGGAGGCCTAGGGAGAAAGAAAGGGGGAGGGGAGCCCAGAGGAAGATGGAGAGCAGGCAAGGAGTGATTGTGAGAGGGAGAGACAGAGAAAAAAAGGGAGGGGGATAATAAATAAATAAATATGGGATGGGCTAAGAGGGGGAGGAGGGGCATTAGCGGAAGTTAGAGAAGTCGATGTTCATGCCATCAGGTTGGAGGCTACCCAGATGGAATATAAGGTGTTGTTCCTCCAACCTGAGTGTGGCTTCATCTGACAGTAGAGGAGGCCATGGATAGACATATCAGAATGGGAATGGGATGTAGAATTCAAATGTGTGGCCACTGGGAGATCCTGCTTATTTATTTATTCTCCTCTCTCTCTCCCCCCCTTCTCTCTCTGTCCCTCTCACACTCACTCCTTACCCGCTCTCCATTTTCCTCTGGGCTCCCCTCCCCCTTTCTTTCTCTAGGCCTCCCGTCCCATGATCCTCCCCCTTCTCCAGCGTCATGTCCCTTTTGCCAATCCACTGTCCAGCTCTTAGCTCCATCCCTCCCCCTCCTGTCTTCTCCTATCATTTCAGATCTCCCTCTCCCACTTTCAAATCTCGTACTATCTTTTCTTTCAGTTAGTCCTGACGAAGGGTCTCTGCCCAAAACGTCGACAGTACCTCTTCCTATAGACGCTGCCTGGCCTGCTGCGTTCACCAGCATTTTGTGTGTGTTGCTCAGTGGTTCCACTTGTTCATCTGCAGGTGGAGCTGCAGGGGTTATTTTTATTGTTCTTTAATAATAAACAGCTTTTTCCTTGTTTTTAGTGATCTGATATCCATATGTACATTTGAGTGTGCCAACAGCAATTTGAATATAAAAAAAACTGAAAGATCACTGCCATGGTTTTGCATGGTCTGTTTATACACATTAATATTACTCATAGAGGAAACTGACCTAATCTGCTCCATTGTTTTCTTGTGAGGGATTGAAAGTTTAACTGGCTCTGTAGAAGTAAATTATTTTACAGACCTCCAACAAAACTCTGCTCTGCTGTTAATGTCGACACACAAATATGGTTGCCTGCATCATTGTAAATGAGTGATATGTTACTCACTACTGGGAAGGAAATTCACTTCCTCATTTTCTTTCTGCAGGATTTTTATGCTCCCTCAACTGGTAAAGAACATCAGCAGTATAACAATAGATTAGACTTGTCCGCATTGAGACATTTTTATCTCACTCACTTCAGAATGAACAAGTCTTAGCTATTCACAGAAAGCGAGCTTTCTTTAATTTCATTTGCATGAACCACACTATTTAAAAGGCCAACATTCAAACTGCATGTTCATTGCCTCACTTAGCTCTCTGGCCTCCTGGTGCCTTAACAGTTTCACACAAGGAATTCACGTGCTAACTCTTGGCTTCCTTCATGTGATCAATTGAAACAGCAAGGTCCCAGGAGCCCATTGTTTCTGAGTGTATGGCAGACTTTGGTGCCATCTGCTGTTGAAATATAAAATTGTAGGGAAAACAAAACCCTATGCATCAGACAATTTGTTTATATATAATTGTGTCTTTATACATTTTAAAATGTATAAATGTGATTTGCCAGTTCTGTGATCCAAAAGATTAACACAAGTCCATTGTATATACAGGCAGCAAGGCCTCTGGAAATGCTTGTGATCTCAGGCAGGATGCAATGTGAATTCATTTGTTTAACTTTGCTGGATGTGATGGGCATGGATTTCAAGTACCAGAAATGGTGTTAGCTAGAAGGACAAGCCCTGCTTTGGCTTTGGTTGAAAGACCCGAACTCTAATGGGCTCATGAAATCTCAGGTTTTCAATTTTCTTCTTGCTATGTGTGCTTATCACTGATTGTCCTTCATTCCACACTTCCAATATCCACAGGAAATTTTGGTATTTCACCTAAAGTGCCCGTAATTTCCAACCACCATTCATGTGCTCACCCAAATCCAGTTCCAATGATCCAACTTCACTATTCCCTGCGATCCTACACACTAACTATACGCCACCACCATCCTCCCATATATTTTTCCATTATCTCAACTCTGGAATGAGAAGAAACCCTGGTCTCCCCATCATGATGGGAGATATGGAGGAAAGGATTTTCCTAAAACACCAGTTGCCTTGCACAATTTTTAGTACATAACAATTTCTAGCATAGCTCCAAGCATTTGAACAATATTTTCAATTTCCATTTAATAGACAGCCTAAACTGCTAATCATTTGGTTTGCATTTGAAAAGTTACATTCAACAGCATTTTGATTTTGTACTAATATTTGTTTTGCTTGCTAATCCTGTTTATCACAGCATTTTCAAATGCTGTGGATTCCTCCTCCAAGCTATTGCTGTTTTACACCTTTTAAAAATCTAACCACTTTAAAATGTGTCCCTACTTTCATTCCCAATTTTTACACATTAAGTTTTATTCTGCATCAGAACTTGCTAAATTATTTATTCAATTTTATTACGATTTTTCATAATAGCTGTTTGGATCATAAATTAAGATGGACAGTGCTTCACATCTAATGCTCACATATATGTAACAAACAACACCTACTGTAATTAATTTAGGGATTGCCTTGGACTCTCTTTTAGATTCAGTACGTGTTACTTTTACAAAGGCAACAACTCTATCTCTTGCATTTATCAGTCCACACTTACTACTGAGTATCAAACAGTATTAACCTGCAGAATATATGTCGATCAACCTATTATTCAATTTGCACATGACTTCACACAGCTTTCTCCATTTTTTTTCAGGTGTTTGTAAGGTGCAATCATGCTTCATTTATAAATATAACGTTTGAACATACACACATTTTATTGTGAAAAATTGCAAAATCATGACAATTTTCAGTGAAAGCTCCTTGACACAGAACCATCTCATCCGGTGGTCTGTGATTAGGAGTTTCAAGATCTTCTGGTATTTTGGTTCTACCACGTGCCTTGAAATGCAGCATTCAAATTTTTATATAACTTTAGAACGTGAAAGGAATATCTGCATTTCATAAACATTTAAATCAACAATCTAATTTTAAAGAAGTATCCCGCAAGTGCTGTCAACCATCTTTTCTAAACGTAAGAACTACAACAAAATCCAGACAGGATGAGATTTCTTACACCTGTGTTTTCATGTCACTGGGCTGTTAACTCACACAAGTGCCAACTTTTAGAGTGGACATCTACCATTACTGCAAGTTAAAAATTTCATTTTTAGATTTTTATCCTATCACATCACTAGAAATCCGTAAGTTTGAGGATAAAATAAAATCTACTTAAACCTCCATTTTCCTAATAGGCAATGATCTCTCTTATATTTGACATGTCTCAAATATCTCCTCCAAAGAAAAATAGTTTATTTATAGAATCATTTGGAAAAGTCAGGATTACAAAGAAGAATGGAGTAAATAAATAATTTAAAACACATGCAGCCTTTTTGTCAAATGCTTTGATTAGGATGAAGTTTTCTTTTGTATTGAAATGATACTTAGCATCACTAAACCTGGGAGATTTCAACAAAGCTTCAACCGTAAGTGACACTGAGCCATACAGGGATAATCAGAGGTGGAAACGAAGTCTTGTCTTTAGGAAGCTCAGAGGATTAGGTGGGAAATTCCACAATTTTAGACTTTGGCAGTTGAATTGACAGCTGAAGAATGCAGCAATCAAAATCAGGATTTACAAGTGTTTCCATAGCGTAAGAACAGATGAGAGAATTAAAGGGCTGGGGGAGATAAGAAGAGCCAAGGTAACAGAGGGGTTTTAAAAAGGATCGAGCTTTTGAAGATGTAGGGATTGCTTATCAGAGCTAGTGCAGAGTGAGAACCAAAAGGATGAAGGAAGAGCATAAAACAGGGCAAGAGGAATTGGATTTTTGATGGCCTCAGGCATCACTATAAAGTCCGCCAGGCAATATTGGGGTGTGGGTGAGGATTTCAGCAGCAGATGAAATGAAGAGGGCAGAGTCAGCTGATGTTATGGAGATCAAAACTGATGGCCTAGGTTTATGGTTGAAAGTGAAGCTCAAAATGAAATTTGGTGCAAGGGTCCAATCAACATGGCCCATCCGCAGTCAAGTGACTATAAGGTGGAGGGAGCTGGTGGACTAGGGAATATAGTTTGTGGTGGGGAGCAGAGATTTTGGGAAATGACCTCCTAATGCAGGGTTTAATGTGAAACGACGACAGTCCTTTCCTCTCACAGATACTGCTCAATCCACTGTTCCTCCAGAAGACTGATTTTTTTTTGGCTCAGATTCCACCATCCACAGTCTCTTGTGTCTCTATATTGGCATCTCTGCTAAGAGAATGCTGTCCCTTGTGGATTAAAATGTTGTATAATCTTGCTGGAGGGATATTGCCTTTAATGGAGATTGAATAATGAATGATAATCTAATTGTGATGCGATCTGGAGCAGCCTCGTGCATGGTCTGAACAAATGAATAATTTATGTACCTTTCAGGAATGTCATCCATTAACAAGCAGACTAACATGCAACTTCCTTGCAATTAAAATAATTTTCAGTTTGTTTTCATGTATTTTCTCCAAGACACATACAGTATTCCCATTATCATTTATCCTGGAAAGAATGTTGATTACCCAAATGCAAACAAGAGAAAATCTGCCGATGCTGGAAATCCAAATAACACTCACAAAATGCTGAAGGAACTCAGCAGGCTGGGCAGGGTTTATGGAAAAGAGATTTCTCATAGATGCTGCCTGGCCTGCTGAGTTCCTCCAGCATTTTGTATGGATTGATTACCCCAAATGATTTGGCCCTGCGCCATAGATAGTTTGCGTGTTTGACTGGCAATATTCCAATATTCACATAATTTTTTCTTTCACTTGTAACCAGGTGAGTAATTGCAGGTCCTATATTATCCAGGATAAGCAGGTGCGGAATATGGTTTTGATTGCTTGCATGACAGCAATATGAGGTAATTGGCCACAGGTAATGCTCACCTACTGATATTTGGTCTCTTTAAATCCAAGGTGAGTACTAATGACACTTAGTAACATGCCACTGTGACCTTTCAAGTTTCCCTGATTGCCACCCTAGGCCTTGAAATGCCTTGTTGAAATGTCTTACTTGAACAGGCTGTGCAGTGGTTATAGTTTTGTATCTTGATCTTTCACCCAAGACAGCAAGGAACACAGTAGCAAACATTTTAAAGGTAGTTAATTAGAGAGAAAAGAAAACTGTAAATTTGCCTGTGTCATTTTGGCACAGACACTGTGTCAGCATCAGTTATGGTACAGTTGGCATCTTACCTTATTTCCTTTACAAACCTGGTTCTATTTTTTTCAGTAGAACCAAATGCATGGTAATCAATACTCTGGTTCTCAGTAAGTGTGACCAATCAAGGGTGAATTTCTACCTCATCCTCTATATATGTTTGACCAACAAATTAACTTTTACCACGAATGCCTGGACAATTCTATCCCTGTAGTGATCTCATAGAGGCTAGGTGGGAGAATGCTGAGAAATCCCACCACTAGGGGCAAAGTGAAAGGAAGGAATGTGTGAAACAAATAAAACTATTTTACACTACATAGTAAGAATATATAATTGGTTAGATGCCCTATTTATTTGCATGACATGATACAGTAGCACACAAGCACTGTATCATCTGTTGGCATTTTGAGTGTATTCCATACTTACTGTTTGATCAAGGTATTGGAAGTTTGGGAAGCATCTGCTACATGCAGCTTTGGGTGACAGTAACATGGATGCTTTTCGGTTTCATTTTATGAAATGGGCCTGAGTCTCCACGTAATCCAAATGTCCCAGCATAGAATTATCCCAAAGTGTAGCCCTAAACTCATCAAAGAAATGTTATAGATCTGGTTGCTATGTTACAACTTGTCACTCATTTGCAAAAAATGTCAACCAACTGGCTCTGACCAAAGTACTGCCATTTTTTTTTAAACCAAGTTCATCCTTGCAGCATAAAATCAACATTGCCAGATGCTTTCCCTGCTTGTTAGTTACTACAATATTTCTGATTGTCTGTCAGAAAATGTTATTAAGCATCTGCAGCATTTAATATCATCCTTTATTTATATGATAATTATGCAAATATAATCACCATTCACTCAACTTTGCACAAGTTTTTTTTACGCTATATCCATTCAGAGTAATTTAGGCCCAAAATGTTCTGCAGAACTTCTAACTCCAGTATCTGCAGTCTCTTGTGTCTCTGAGATTTTTACTAGTTCAGTTATTATATTATTATGCAACAATTTCTCGTGTTGTCTGTCTGATCCAAATGTATTAAACTAATGAGATGTTTATATGTCAACCAGATTTATTAAAGATATTGGTGACCAATAATTTTTCAAAAGGGATCTCATGATCTTAAGAGAAACCATGTTTGTTGATGTTTATTTATGCATTTAATACCTCTGTTATTCATCTTAAACTGAAAACTGCACCATTTTCCACACCATTTGTACATGTATGTTTAAGTACTTGTATGTTATTAGATACTTTAATACTTTCTGAATTGTATGTAATACTTTGAAAGCCTGGAGTCCTGCTGTAGAAATGGTGACGTATTTATCACCTTGACAATCTCAAGGTTTTCTTTGCAATCTTCAAGTCGTACAATCTGTCTTTTTGTATATCTAATCTATATTGACACCAAATACAAATCATTGTTAAAGAATTTACGTCTACATTTTTAAGCCAAACATTGTAACATTAATAGTAAATAAATTCTGATTATTTAGCTTGCTTGTGACTCAATTTAAAAGAAAGTCAAACGAGAACAAAAAAAATCAACTGATATGCTTTGTATAATTCTGATGCAAAATATATACCCCTACAATAGAAACATATCTCTTCAGCAATTTATTAAAAGCTGTGTGGGGGAATATTGCAAAGTCCCACCATCAGGTAGAACTTGAAGGGAAGAAAAGCATGAAGCAATTCAAAATAGTGGTAAAAGGGTAAGTGCTAATTTTAAACACAAGAAAATCTACAGATGCTGGAAATCCAAAGCAGCCCCTTCATCAAAATTGGAAAAAAGAGATCGGAAGTTAGAGTAGGAAGGTGAGGAAGAAGTAGGTGATAGGTGAAACTAGGTTTTGAGGGGGGGGAGGGAAGAAGTAAAGAGCTGGGGTCAGTTGGTGAGAGAGGTAAAGGGCTGGAGAAAGAGGAATCTGATAGGAGAGGACAGAAGGCCATGGAAGAAAGGGAAGCTGGAGAAGCACCAGAGAGAGGTGATGGGCAGGTAAGCAGATAAGGTGAATGAAGGAAATGGGAATGGGGAATGGCGAAGGAAAGGAGGGGTGAGGAATTACCAAAAGTTCGAAAAATCGATATTCATGCCATCAGGTTGGAGGCTATCCAGATAGAACATAAGGTGTTGCTCGTCAGTAGAGGAGGCCATGGACTGACATGCATCTGCGAAATAGGAAGTAGAATTGAAATGGATGGCTGCCAGGAGATCCCACTTTTTCTGGCAGACAGAGTGTAGGTGCTTGGTGAAGCGGTCTCTTAATCTACATTGGATCTCACCGATATACAGGAGGCTGCACCGGCAGCACCGGATACAGTAAGTGATCCCAACAGACTCACAGGTGAAGTGTTACCTCACCTGGAAAGGCAGTTTGGGGTCCTGAATGGCAGTGAGGGAGGAGAGGTAACACTTGTTCCGCTTGCATGAATGAGTGCTAGGAGGGAGATCAATGGGGAGGGACGAATGGACAAGGGAGTCATGTAGGGAATATTAATGGAGAATTTCATTGTTTCAATGTTCATATCAGTGTTCCAGATTTAATGAAACCAAGGCCCAGGTGGACCTGGTTAATGAAGATCAAAAAATCTTTGTTTTAGCTAGAAATCTAAAACAAAGAAAATAAAACCAGAAAATGATGGATACGCTCAGTGAGATGCATCTGTGGGGTGAAAAGCAGATTTTCAATCTGATTAACTTCTTGGATCCTGGAGTGATGTCATCACTTACCTACAAACTAGAACTTCACTCCTTGCATCCAGGTTAAAGCGGACAATACAAAGGGGTATTATATCAATACAGACTGTCCCAGGTTATGAGCACATGATTTAAGAGTCCCTTTAAAAATGACTGAGCTTCCATAACATCATTAAATTAAAAAGTCCAACATACAGTACTTTGGTACCTATGAACAGCACAATGTTTTCTTGTCCTCTCCACTTTTACTATCTGGTCTTTCTTACCACTCTCCTGTGCTTTCCATGTCATTCATTACAAGACTGTGGAGATATGGTTACCAAATCAAGTGAATTTTATGTATTTTCCAACTAATGAACAAAATTGACTTATGGACATCTATAAAAAAGAAACTTACTGTTTAGCAGGGATGATCTGTAGGTACACTGTTAAAAGTCATCAGCAATGTTTTCTCCAAACTTTGTGAACAAGAGATCTTGCAGATGCTGGAAATCCAGAGTAACACACATAAAATTCTGGCATAACTCAGCAGATCAGGCAGCAGCTACGGAAATAATTAAACAGTTGACATTTCAACTATATACATGTATGCTATATCATAGATTATAGGATATAGTCTGTATATATTATGCTACTATATTCAGACTACATACTACATAGCTAATTTAAATTGTTCCATTCTGGTCCAACGGTTTAATCACAGTGGAGAATTTCTACCTCTTGTGGGATAATGTCTTTCCTGACAAGGGGCAGGGGTGGGGCACGCTCTGCTTGGCTGGTCAGACAATCTCAGGTTCTGGGGCCTCCTCTGCTGTAGTTGTAGGAGTTGACTCTGACACCACTATAGTGGTTCTGCCTATATAGCGGTATCCACCTTCCTTTTTCAGCAATTCTCTCTGCTCTTCTCAACTGATCAATGATCGATGTGCCGTCTCCAGATGACATTGAATTGAATCATCTTTATTGTCATTATACATAGGTACAATGAAACTATGTTTGGCTTCCTCTCAGGCAATTAAATAAGGCAGTAGATAAAAACAAGACAGTAATAGAAAAACAGTATTAAATAGATAAGTAGCAGAAAATAAGCTGCAGCAGCACCAGAATATCACAGTAATGCACAAAGTGCCGTTAGTGCAAGTATTAGAGTCCTTGTGTGGGCATATACGTGCTCACAGTTTCAGTCATTGTTCTGTGGGAGTGGTGTGATGGAGGCCACAGCTCTGGGATAGAAGCTGTTCCTCAGTCTATTTGTTCTGGCTTTTAGTGTCCTGAACCTTTTGCTGGACGGCAGTGGGTCAAACAGGGCGTGGCCGGGGTGTGTGGTGTCTCTGGTTATGCTGATTACTTTCCTCCCGAGTCTGCTGGAATAGATGGTGTCCAGTCCTGGGAGCCCCATCCTGACAATTCGCTGGACTGCCTTCACCACGCGATGCAGGTCTTGTCGCTCAGCGGCTGTGCAGCTGGCATACTGCACTGTGGTGCTGTTGGTCAGGATGGTTTCAATTGTGCTTCTGTAGGAGTTAAGCAACAGCCTTTGTGGGAGTTTGGCCTGTTTCAGCTTTCTGAGGAAGAAAAGTCTTTGTTCTGCTTTTTTTACAAGCAGCGAGCTGTTGGTGGTCCATGTCAGCTGTTTTGACAACATAACTCCAAGGAACTTTAGGTTTTCCACACTTTCCACTACCTCTCCATGTATATGGAGGGGGCGTACTCTGTCCTTTGATCTCCTGAAGTCAATGATCACCTCTTTTGTTTTAGAAGTGTTAAGTTGTCCTTACACCACTCTGTCAGATGATCCACCTCAAGCCTGTAGGCTGTTTCATCCTCGTCCGAGATCAGGCCAACCACTGTGGTATCATCTGCAAATTTAATTATGGAGTTGGAGGTGTAGATGGGGGTACAGTCACGTGTGAAGGACGTGTGGAGCATAGGGCTCAGCACACAGCCCTGCGGGGTGCCTATTTTTAAGATGAGGGTGGCGGAGGTGTGCTTACCAATTCTGACTTGCTGTGGTCGGTCTGTGAGGAAGTCCATAACCCATGAGCACAGGGAGGAACCAAGGCCAAGAGTGTTCAGTTTGCTGACCAGTTTATGGGGGATGACTGTATTAAATGCAGAACTGAAGTCCACCACAAGTAACATCCTCACATAAGTGTTCTGTTCCTCTAAGTGAGTCAGAGCAATATGGATTGCATCCTCTGTGGAGCGGTCACATCAGGCACAATCTCCACTGTGCAGGAGGGTGGTCCTGTTCTGCCCTTTATCTTTCCGATTACCCACCTTTGATTGAACCTCCTTGTCGGAGGAGCCCTCAGTTTGTCCCAGCTGTTTGCCCTGCATACTCCTTAGATTGGATTAGAGGAGATCCAAGTACAAGTGTAAGAGCTGACCCAGAAACAGCATATCTGGAGAGTGGTTGGTTGGGGAGCGTGCTGTATTGCGATATGCAAGGAGGAAATTGGTGAGCTTCTGATTCAGTGCCAGTGTAATGTGTCCTGTTGACATTGCTCACAATACATTCTTTAGACTCTGGACAAAGCTTTCCACAAAGCCATTTGTAGCTGGATGGTACAGTGCAGATGTAATATGTCTTATTCCATTCACTCTCAGGAATGACTGACACTGTTCCGCAGCAAACAGTGGTCCATTGTCACTGACTATGTGTGCTGGAACACCAGTCCTTGAGAAGAGGCTTTTCAACACACCAACAGTGTGAGAGGCTTTAGTGGAGGCCATTGGGAACACTTCTGGCCACTTTGTAGCTGCATCCACTACTACGGAGAGATTTGTGCCCGTGAGCGGTCCAGCAAAATGCACATGAATCCTCTGCCAGGGCAAAGCAGGCTATTCCCAGGGATGGAGAGGCACTGCTCACGTTGGCATGGCAAGCTACTCTACCTGCTGATCTGTCCCAGGCCACCAGACAAAGCTTTGGGCCAACACTTTCATTTCCTTTTTAAAGATACCTTGTTGCCAATGTCATGTTTTGTAACTTCAAAGCATTGAACTAATTCAAAGGAAGACACAGGAGTCTGAAACGTCAGTCTAGCCTCAGGTTTACTTTAATTGAGGTGCATGTATATCACCTGATAACGTGATGACATGCAATTCCCATATTTATATATATAAAACCCATAATGAATTGTTTAAACTATTAAAAATACTAAATCAACCTATATATATATATATATATATATATATATATATATATATATACCAGATTAGTCAAACATTCCTTAAATATTACAGAGTAAGAAGGTGGGGGAGTGGGGGGAGGCCAAGCTAGAAGGTGGAGGCCAAGGTGAAGCCAGGTGATGGGGGGGGGGGAGTTGATAAGTGGAAAAAGGAAAAGTGTGGAGAAGAAAGAATCTGATAGGAGAGGAGAATGGATCATGGGAGAAAGGGAAGGAGGTGGGGCAAAAGGAGAAGATGATAGGCAGTGAAGAAGAAGAGGTAAGAGGCCAGTGTGGGGAAATCAAGAAGAGGAAGGGGAAACAAGTTAGTGGAAGTTGGAGAAGTTGATGTTCATGCCATCAGGATGGAGGCTACCTAGACAATATGTGAGGTGTTGCTCCTCCAGCCTGAGTGTGGTCTCATCGTGGCAGAAGGAGAGGCCATGTTGGATTGGGAATGGGGGTAGAAATTGAAATGGCTGGCCACACGGGAATTCCTCTTTCTGTAGATGGAGCTTAGGTGCTCAATGAACCAGTCCCCCGATCTACATCAGGTCTCACCAATGCAGAGGGGACTGCACCAGGAGCATTGGGTACAGTAGATAGCCCCAGCAGACTTTCAGGTGAAGTTTCCCCTCATCTGGAAGGACTGTTTGGGGTCCTGCACCTGCACCTTCACACTCCTGACTGTTTTTTGTCAAGCCTCTCCTCCGGCTTGTGGCCACATTGATGGGCCATCAATGCCGTCTCAGATCCTGGTGAGAGGGCACATGGTGGACTGTGGCCAGGGAGGGCCAGACGCGAGTCTGGCGGTTCGGGAGCCGGGGTTGGATCAGACTTCGGCTGGCATCCCGTCCACAGCCATCCCGACATGGGTGGTCTTGAGTTGCCATTGCCTGATAGAGCCCTTGAAGCACGCAAGCCTCCACACGATGTCAATGTGTTGAACCAGGTCATGGACAAAACAAAACTGTGCAGCAGGAAAGATGGAAAGAGTTTTATGATTATACTGTTTAAGTCTCCATGGAACAGAATCTCTTTACAGATCCTACTTCAAAGCAGCCCCAGCAACAGACCAACCTTCACACACAATCCTCTTCCCTTGTTTATTTTAATATGATTATATTAAACATTATATTATATTATTACTATAATAAATTATAGTATTAAATTATTATATTTATTATCAGAATAAACTCCGGATTCTCTGTTTGTGCACAGAGCATGGAGCAACACACACAAAATAGTGTTGGAACTCAGCGGGCCAGGAAGCATTGATGGAAATTAATATACAGTCGACATTTTAAACTGAGATCCTTTATCAGGACTGGAAAGGAAGGGAGACAAAGCCATAGTAGGAAGGTGGGGGGAGAGGGAGGAGGACAAGCTAGAAAGTAATAGGTGAAGACAAGTGGGAGGTGGAGGGGGATGAAGTAAGAAGCTGGGAGGTTATACATGGAAAAGGCAAAGGGCAGGAGAAGAAAGAATCTGATAGAAGAGAGAGTGCATCATGGGAGAAAGGGAAGGAGGAGGGGCGCCAGGGGTGGTGATAGACAGGTGAGGATAAGAGGGAAGAGGCCAGAGTAGGGAAATGAAAAAGAGGGAAGAGGGAGGGGAAAAATGATCAGAAGCTGGCAAAGTTGATGTCCAGGCCATCAGGTTTGAGATTACCAAGGTGAGGTGTTGCTTCTCCAACCTGCGAGTGGCAGAAGGGGAGGACATGGACTGACATGTCGGTATGGAAGCAGGGATAGGGGTTGAAATGGTTAGCTGCCAAGAAATTCTGCTTTTTGTGGATGGAGCTAAGGTGCTCAGCATGGCGGTCCCCGAGTTTAAGCTGGGTCTCATCAATGTGGAGGAGGCCGCATCAGGAAAACTGGGTACAGTAGACAACCCCAACAGCATTGCATAAGGAGTGTTCTCTCACTTGGAAGGACTGTTTGGGGCCCTGAATGGAGATGAGGGAGTCGGAGAATGGGCAGGTGCAATACTTCATTTTTACAGGAAACAGTGTAAGAGTCAAGAGAGCTGTGGGAATTAGTGGGTTGGTAAAAGTAGATCAGTAGACAGTTTGTCTCCAGTGATGGAGACAGAGAGATCGAGAAAAGGGGGAAGGTGCTAGAGATGGACCAAGAGAATTTCAGAGTGGAAGTCAGGGGCAAAGTTGATGAAGTGAATGCTCTCAGCCTGGGTGATCCACTAAGAGAACACCTGCCATACGAAACAATAACAGTTTTATTTCATTCACTGGGGCTCAGTGTGGTGTGAGGGCCCTTGTCAGAGTGAATCATTGATAGATGGAGGGTAGGGAGTGGCATTAGGAAGTTTGCAGCAGGAAGCTGCCAGGTTACTGTGTGGGTCAGGAGGACGAGACCTAGGACTGGTGATCTCAAAGTCACAGGAACTGGGAGTAACGACGATCGAGAAAGTCATTTAATGTGAGAAGATATCACATTCCTAGCTCACCAATTAATGCTTTCCTTGTAGCCTTGATTTGTCTGAGTGTGTCTGCAATGCAGAGAAACAGATAGATCTCTAACACTCAACAAACCAATAAAAGGTGCAGGCCATGATGTTAGAGGTGATGCACTGTCGTAGTCATTGGAAATGTTATTCTTGGTGACTTGGCAAAATTTTGAAGGAACACTGTAATTATTTCTGTAGTTTCTATTCCTAGAAGGTTATATTTATTTTGATTTCTTCCCTCTTACTTTTACTGTATTTTGCAACACAGCAAGAGGAAGACGGATAATATGAAAAGCAGTAAGCATTGAGATGATACAGCCTTAAAAACAAGAAAGAAGACAAATTATCCACTTTTACCATGATGATGATTTTGATGATTGCTCTCACAATATCTTCTGTTTCAGCCCTACGTCTTACTTCTTCACCAAATTACACAATTCTTTTCTATTCTCAGAAAACTATAGTTCTGATTCTTGCAAGCTTTTAATCTTAGCCATAGTTTTCCTCCTGTCCAATTATTCTTATTCAAAATAAAATATAATTTCCACAATATAGACGCAGTCAACAAAAACATCAAAATCTGTTTGACATAGATAAACAACTCCCCCCCCCACAGTCCTAACTGAGCACATGGTTTCATATCATTCGCAAATTTACACACTGAGTGCTCAACGCCCATGCACTAAGCATTAACTGAAGATAGTGCATCAGAGGGTGGTGCAAGGAATCCAGTGCAGACTCCATGTTATTACAATGAAACTGGTGTGTCCCATGCCTGATGCAAGGTCTGGCATTGGTGCAATGAATTGAATGCAGAGTCTGGTTCAATGCACTGAATCCAGTACAGACCCTGTTTCTTTTGCCAATCACCTTGGAAGATTAAAACTGAATTAAAATTCCAAATTGAAGAAAACAAAACACGATACAAATCTTCAGGATCAAAATTTCTTAACCGCTGCTGATCATTGGCTTCTCTTTCCTATGCTAACTTCTCCAGTATTGGTGGCTGGAAAGTTGGACCTCAGGAACTGCATACATTAAAATCAGCTGTACATAACAACGGGAAGATTGCGATATGTGTCAAATTGTGATGGCAAATTTTGATGCCATGACTACATTTGAGAAGTCATAATTTATTCCACAAAGCTGAGTATTCTTCATATAACCATATAAAAATTACAGCACAGAAACAAGCCATCTTGGCCCTTCTAGTCCGTGCCGAACTCCTACTCTCACCTAGCCCCACCAACCTGCACTCAGTCCATAACCCTCCATTCCCTTCCTGTCCATATATCTATCCAACTTAACTTTAAATGTCAACATCGAACCTGCCTCAACCACTTCTGCTGGAAGCTCGTTCCACACAGCCACCACTCTCTGAGTAAAGAAGTTCCCCCTCATGTTACCCCTAAACTTTTGCCCTTTAACTCTCAACTCATGTCCTCTTGTTTGAATCTCCCCCACTCTCAATGGAAAAAGCCTATCCACGTCAACTCTATCAATCTCCCTCATAATCTTAAACACCTCTATCAAGTCCCCTCTCAACCTTCTACGCTCCAAAGAATAAAGATCTAACTTGTTCAACCTTTCTCTGTAACTTAGGAGATGAAACCCAGGCAACATTTTAGTAAACCTCCGCTGTACTCTCTCAATTTTATTGACATCTTTCCTATAATTCGGTGACCAGAACTGTACACAATACTCCAAATTTGGCCTTACCAATGCCTTATACAATTTCAACATTACATCCCAAGTCCTATACTCAATGCTCTGATTAATGAAGGCCAGCATACCAAGAGCTTTCTTCACCACCCTATCCACATGAGATTCCACCTTTAGGGAACTATGCACCATAGTTGGCTTCCTTCATGAGTATTATCCTAGAATATCTGAACCAATGTTAGGAGCCTAATGTCCAAAGATACACAGTGTATAGGAAAGATAGAAAGGTAGGCAAAAGGGGTGGCGTGGCCCTGATGGTAAGCAATGATATCAAATCACTGGAAAGAAGGGACATAGGAACAGAAGAGGTAGGATCCTTATGGGTCGAGTTAAGAAATGGCAAGGGTAAAAAGACACTGATAGCAGTTCTATACAGGTCTCCAAACAGCATCTGGGATGTGGACTACAAGTTACAGCTGGAAATAGAAAAAGCGTGTCAGAAGGAAAATGTCAAGATAATTACGGGGGATTTTAATATGAAAGTGGATTGGGAAAGTCAGGAAGGTAATGGATCTCAGGAGAGGGAGTTTGTAGAATGCCTACAGGATGGCTTTTTGGAGCAGCTTGTCCATAAGCCCACCAGGGGATCAGCTGTTTTGGATTGGGTGCTGTGTAATGAACCTGAGGTGACTACAGAGCTGGAGGTAATGGAACCCTTAAAAGTAGTGATCATAATATGATTGAGTTCAGTTTCAAATTTGAAAAGGAGAAGCTGGTATCAGGTGTATCGATATTTCAGTGGAACAAAGGAAATTACAGTGGTATGAGAGAGGAACTGGCCCAAGTAGATTGGAGAAATAAGCTAGATGGAGGGACGGTAGAGCAGAATTGGATGAAATTCCTAAAAGAAATAAGGAAAGTGCGGGAAAAACATATTCCAAGAAAAAAGAAAATCATGAATGGAAAAATGGCACAAATGTGGCTAACGAGAGAGGTTAAGGCTAAAATAAAATCAAAAGAGATGGCGTACAAGGAAGCAAAAATTAGTGGGAAAAATGAGGACTGGACGACTTTTAAAAACTTACAGAAGGAAACTAAGAAAGTCATTAGGAAAGAAAAGATGAATTATGAAAATAAGTTGGCAATTAACATTAAAAAGAATACTAAGAGTTTTTTTAAATATATGAAGAGTAAAGGAGTGTCACGGGTAGATATAGGACTAATTGAAAATGATGCTGGACAAACTATAATGGGTAACAAAGAGATGGCAGAGGAACTAAATGAGTATTTTGCATCAGCCTTCACAGTGGAAGATATTAACAACATACCTGATAGCCAGATGTCTCAGGAAATAGAATTAGGTACAGTCAAGATTACTAGAGAGAAAGTGCTTGGGAAGCTAAATGGACTAAGAATAGATAATCCTCCCGGACCAGATGAGGTGCACCAACGGGTTCTGAAGGAGGTGGCTTTGGAGATTGTGGAGGCATTGGAAATGATCTTCCAGGAATCAATAGACTCTGGCATGGTTTTGGAGGACTGAAAGGTCGCAAATGTAGTTCCGCTGCTTAAGAAAGGAGGAGGCAGCAAAAAGAAAATTACAGACCTATTAGTCTGACATCAGTAGTTGGAAAGTTATTGGAGTCGATCCTCAAGGACGAGGTTATGAAATACCTCGAGGTGCATGACAAGATAGGCCCAAGTTTCATGGTTTCATCAAGGGAAGATCCTGCCTCACCAACCTATTGGAATTTTTTGAGGTAATCTCAAATAAGATTGACAAGGGAGAGGCTGTGGATGTTGTGTATTTGGATTTTCAAAAGGCCTTCGATAGGGTGCCGTATAAGAGGCTGCTTAATAAGATGAGAGCCCATGGAATTACAGGAAAGATATTGGAATGGGTGGAGCATTGCCCAACAGGCAGAAAGCAAAGGGTGGGAATAAAGGGATCCTATCCTGATTGGTTGCCGGTTACTAGGGGTGTTCCGCAGGAGTCGGTGTTGGGGCTGCTTCTTTTTACAATGTATATCAATGATTCAGATTATGGATTAAATGGTTTTGTGGCTAAATTTGCGGATGACACCAGGATAGGTGGAGGAGCAGGAAATGTTCAAGAAATGGAAAGGTTGCGGAGAGATTTGGTCAGTTTAGGAGAGTGGGCAAAGAAATGGCAGATGAAAGACAATGTTGAGAAATGTACGATTGTACATTTTGGAAGAAGAAATAATTGGGCAGATTATTATATAGATGGGGAGAAAATTCAAAAATCGGAAGTGCAAAGGGACTTGGGGGTCCTCGTGCAGGATACCCTAAAGGTTAACCACCAGGTTGGATCAGTAGTAAGGAAAGCGAATGCTATGTTGGCATTCATTTCAAGAGGAATAGTGTAGAAGAATAAGGAGGTGTTGATGAGGCTCTATGGGGCATTAGTGAGACCTCATTTGGAATACTGTGTTCAGTTTTGGGCCCCCTATCTTAGAAGGGATGTTCTGATGTTGGAGAGAGTTCAGAGAAGATTTACGAGGATGATTCCTGGAATACAGAGGCTGACATATGAGGAGTGTTTGTCAGCTCTTAGACTGTATTCATTAGAGTATAGAAGAATGAGAGGGGATCTCATAGAAACATTTTGAATGTTGAAAGTGTTGAACAGAGTAGATGTGGAAAGCCTGTTTCCCTTGGTGGGTGCATCCAGGGCAAGAGGCCACAGTCTTAGAATTAGAGGGTACCCATTAAAAACAGAGATGACGAGAAATTTTTTTAGCCAGAGGATCATGGATTTATGGAATTCATTGCCACATACAGCTGTGGAGGCCCGAACATTGAGGGTGTTTAAGGAGGAGATTGATAGGTATCTAATTAGGGTATCAAAGGATATGGGGAAAAAGCCAGAAATTGGAACTAGATGGGAGAATAGTTTAGCTCATGGTGGAGAGGCGGAACAGACTTGATGGGCCAAATAGCCTACTTCTGCTCCTTTGTCTTGTGATCTTGTGTTTATGAGTAGTGATCTAGTGTAAATGGCTTTGATTCTAATTTTCCAGCTACAAGAAACCTTTGCAAAAGGCAACATTTATGCAAATTTATTTTGTAAAAGTGCAGTTCTCCCTTTTTGTGACAACATTCAGAGCCAAATCTGAAATTCTCTAAAATGCATGATATCCACTCTGAAAAATGTCAGTGAAAGAAATTGGTTCCAACAGTTATTGATTATTTGGACGTTTTAAGCCTAAATGCACTCAGTGACCACTTTATCTGGTACAACTGTACACCTGCTCATTAATGCAAATATCTCATCAGCCAATCACGAGGCAGCAAATCAATGCATAAAAGCATGCAGACATGGTGAAGAGGTTCAGTTGCTGTTCCAGCCAAACATCAGTATGGAGAAGAAAAGTCATCTAAGTGACTTTGACTGTGGAACGATTGTTGGTGTCACATGGGGTGGTTTGAGTATCTCAGAAACTGCTGATCTCCTGGGATTTGCACACACAACAGTCTCCAGAGCTTACAGAGAAACTTGCAGAAAACCCAAAAACCATCCAGTGAGTGGCACTTCTGGGGGCAAGAATGCCTTGCTAATGAGAGAGGACAGAGGAGAATGGCCAAACTGGTTTGAGCTAACAGAAAGGCAATGGCAACTCAAATAACCACACGTTATAACAGAGAGGTACAAAAGAGCATCTCTGTACACACTACACGTGGAACCTTGAAGTGGATGGGCTACTGCAGCAGACGGCCACAAACATACACTCAACGGCCACTTTATTAGCTACAGGAGGTTCCTAATAAAGTAGCCACTGTGCGTATTTCCATTGCTGCTGAGTTTACACATTAAGCACCTTGCCACCAGTCTTCCAAGTCCCTTCTTTCCTGATGTTGCTACAGGCCCATGATAGGTTACTGGTGTAAAAGAGTTCCCAGAATATTAAGTTTCCTATAAGATCCGTAATTAGGTCTTACAGTTTTTCTTTTGTATAATAATCAGGCTTGAATATTACAGCTACAGCAGAAAATAAGTACTTACCTTATTCTATTCAACTCCTGGGTTTGTGCATGCACCATGAAAACACTGACCTTATAAAATCACTACTGAAATTCAGTAGCATCATAACAAAAGACTCATGTTTAACTTGCCAGGTACCTTATTTTCTGACCAACTAATTCAGTGTGACACAATCAAAACTGAAGCATATTTATTCAGCAAAGTGAACAAGGTTAAAGATTACAGCAATCAGGTTGTCACTGATAAAACAGTGAATTAAACCCTGGCCCATCATTTTCCTTAGTGCAAATGTAAGATGGATAAGTCAATGAAATTTCAGCAATGAGGTCCAGTTTACATCTTTGTTGATTTGCGAAACTCCCAAAATATTGTAAATAGAAATGATAATGGACATCTTATCCTGGAGAACAATGGTAAGGCCACATGCTGTTTTCATATCAGCCATTAGGTTTTAATTAGTTTAAGGTATTATTCCAGACTATCTTAGTATGTTTTATTAATAGATTTCAAAAGCTGATATGAGCTCTTGTGAACGTATTTTGGTTATAATTTAATTCTTGGTTTGCAATTTTTAGCTTATGCATGTGATGTGCATTGAAAGAATAAAAACAAGGATGGACCTATTTGTCTTTAAAGCTTCCAAATGAGAATGCTGAGTCACAACAGAATGTGTTCAAACTTGTCAAATAATTGGGATACATCCTTTGTTTAATGATAATGTATCATGGCAGAAGGTGGTTTGTTCATTACTTATTCGTCTGCATCAGGCAATTTGCTGACAAATTCTAAGAACATTTATAAAAATAGTGATTAAATTTAGCTCGTAAAAGACATGTTATTTGATGGTGAGTTCCCAGCGCCATTACTCATGAACATATCAACAAATACCCAGCTGACATCAATATATTCCAGAGTATCCAAGAACAGGTAATACCTGCTAATGCATTGCCTAATTCATTAGCAAAATACTTCATATCTTAGGTGGTCCTTCACGATCGAAGTGACGTGATTCCGCTTCAGTTCTGTGAAATGAGAAGTGATGGATGAGGGCGACTGGGAACCACAGGCCCTCCCACAGATGGGTCAGGAAGAATCCAATGGGCAATGGGACTGATAAGGAAACTGCTTGTGAAGTGGTGTGTTCAGGGGAGAAGGTTTACGACGGAGATGAGGAGAAATTGTTTTTCCCAGAGAGTGGTGAATCTGTGGAATTCTCTGCCCAGGGAAGCAGTTGAGGCTTCCTCGCTAAATACATTTAAAAAACAGTTAGATAGGTTTTTACATAGTAAGGGAATTAAGGGTTACGGGGAAAAGGCAGGCAGATGGAGCTGAGTTTACGGACAGATCAGCCATGATCTTATTGAATGGCGGGGCAGGCTCGATGGGCTGAATGGCCTACTCCTGCTCCAATTTCTTATGGTCTCATGTGAATATTGAGTTCACGGCCTATTCTCCAAAATATTTCCCTGAGGTTAATAATTTAGCCATAGAAGTGTGCCTCCTCAGACTATACAAGTTCAGTTATCAACGCGTTTTGCAGATAGACTATTGAGTTTTTGGTGAATTTGGTTCTGGAGTGCAGTCACTATAGCATGAAGCAAATCCCATTAGTCCTAAGATCAGATCTGTTCCTATGGGAAGTTTGGTGGAGATGAGATGTGACATTGTGGTGAGAAATACTGACAATAATACAGCCATATTTGACATTAGATTCTGTGAAATTAGTTCTGTTGGTTAGTATCATGCCTTGCATGAGCATATTTAAGATGGAGATGAATTCCTATGGGCAGCCAAATTTGAACAGAGTGTTCTGCAGCGCCTGCTTTTTAAAATATTCATTCAAGGGATGCACATTTTTCAGGTTGAGCCAGTATTTAGTTTTCCATCCTTAGTTGCCTTTGAGAAGATAGTGGTGAACTGCTACAGCCCAGATTATTATTAGGGAGGGAGCTCTGAGATATTGCCATGGCAACAGTGACCGAACAATGATATATTTCCAATGCAGGATGGTGTGTGGTTTGGAGGGCAATTTCCCATATTTTTGCTGTTCTAGTCCTTCCAGCTGACAGAGGTTGTGGGTTTAGAAGTTTCTGTCTATTACATATGGCTCCAGTTCAGTCAAAGATTTTAGTGAGGTCAGTGAAGGTCATATATAGTGGCTGATGTCAGACCATGCCTTTTTCTTGTAGATGTTCCACAGTGAAGATCACATCTGCAGTGCCTTTTGATGGACAGAATTCATACTATGGTTCTTGAAGCAACTCTTGGGCCACCGAGAGGATGTGTTTAAGGAGGACCTTGGCAATTACTTTTATGAGGACAGCAAGGAGAGCTCTCAGTAGTTACCATTCAGACTTGTCACCTTTCTGGAAGGTGGTCAGGATTACATACCTCTGAGGCCCCTGGTATCTTCTCCACTTCCCAGATATGGACAATAGGATTGCAGCTTTGTGACCGAAGCTCTCCTGTTGAGTTTGAGGATTTCACGTGTTAGTATCGTCAAAGAAGCCTGCAAGTCTCCCTTTTCTCACTTCTATCTTCTGGGAGAAAATAGAACATTGAGCAGTGCAGCACAACACAGGTCCTCCAGTCCACGGTGTTGTGTTGAACTTTTAACCTACTCTAAAATCAATCTAACCTACCCCTCCTAAATAGCCCTCCAATTTTCTTTCATCCATATGCCTATCTAAGAGTTTCTTAAATGTGCCTAATATACTAGCACCCCTGACAGTGTATTCTATGTATATATAAAAAAACTCTCATATTAGTCATTGTCCTCCTGGAAAAAAGGTGTTTGCTGTCTACTGATCTTTGCCTCTTATCATCTTCTACATCTGTATCAAATTGCCTCTCATCCTCCTTCACTCCAAATAGAAAAGCCCTAGCTTACTCAGCCTTTCTTCATAAGACATGTTCTCTGATCCAAGCAGCATCCTGGTAAATCTCTTCTGCACCCTCTCAAAAGCTTCCACATCCTTCCTGTAATGAGGTGACCAGAAATTAACACTATATTCTAGGTGTAATCTAACCAGTAGGGCTGCAAAATAACTTTGTAGCTCTTGAATTCAATCCCCCCAACTAATGAAGGCCAACACACCCTAAGCATTATTTATCACCCTATCAAGTTGCAGAGCAACTCAGGGATTTATGCATGGACCCCAAATCCTTCTGTTTCTCCACACTGCTAAGAATCTTTCCATGAACCTTGTACTCTGCCATCAAGTTCGACCTTCAAAATGGTATCATTTCACACTTTTCTGCATTGAACTCCATTTGCCAGTTTCTGTGCAGTATTGTCTCTGTGATTCTATGAATGTGTGTCTTAATATCCTATCACGTGTCATATTTTATGTGATTACTCATAGCAATTGTCTGATATCAGTTTGCAGATGAGAACTTGCTCTCTCTCAACTGTCAAACTTTTATTACAGAAAATAATTTATAATGGTAGCCATTGTATTTAAATCCACATCACTCATATGTTCCACATAAAGCAAGCAGCCAAGTGTGGTGCCTTGTGGATCTCCACTGAATAAAGATTTCTGATAAAAAAACACTCATTTGTCCACATTCACTTGAACTCTATCAGCCTCATCGTACTAACAAGGATGCACTTCTGATTGAAGTCACTTCACAATATAAATGTTCTAGGGTAGGACATTTGATGATGCCATTCTGTGTTCTGCTTTCAGTGTTGATAGGAGCATTCTGTTTACCCCAAACTATAAAATTTTATTCTCTTCCGTTCCTTCCAGTAAGACAAGTAAATTTTTAACAACATATGGATGGATTTCAAGTTGTATTTACACTATTTTTGGATGCTATCCTCTCTCAAGTCAGCTGTTTGCTCTGGATGTACGTACAGCATTCCTAAATCTTACATATGCTTCCTTTCTCTTCTTGATTCAACTTACTACCAATCTCAGCATCCAAGGCTTCTTTACCTTGCAATCCTTGTCCTTCCTTCTAAAGGATGTCACATAATGTCTATCTAGGGAAGTTGAAGTCTTACACAATGGCAACCCTGTTGGTTTTGCACGTTTCCCCAAATTTGCTGGTATATCCAGTGCTCAATGTTGCAGTGGTTTCTGGAAGCTCTATAGTGCTTTTGAGCGATTACCCTTCATTATACTCAGCAGAAGGGCCCTCCACGATGTCACCTCTGATTGCAGCTGTGAATTTGTCCCTGATTAGTTGTGTGACTTCCCTTCCTCCCCTTTTGTGAAAATTATTGCCACAGGCGGCTGTGCAGGCCAAGTCATTGGGTATATGTAAGGCAGAGGTTGATAAATTCTTGAATAGTCAGGGTATGAAGTGATATGTGGAGAAGACAGGAAATTGGGGCTGCTAGGGAAAATGGATCAGCAGACTTGATCAGCCAAATGGCCTAATTCTGCTGCTATAGCTTATGGTTTTTTTCTTAAAATCTCCCTTTCTCTTCCAAAACATTGAAACTGGGAATACTAATCATTTCAGCACCTGCAGATTTTCTCTTGTTTGTGATATTAATCATCCAAACCTTTCCCTCTCTCAACCATGTCTCTGTCTTGGCCTCACCATCATAGTTCCATGAAGTGATCAATGGTCTAAGTTTACCTCCCTTACTATTAATCCTCCTTAAAATAAATACACTTCACTCCATCTATCCCATGGTCCTGTCTGTCCTTCTTTATATACTTACAGGACATGACACCTAGCTTCTCAATCCCTCCACTTTTTTGGCTCCTATTAGTTTGAGAACCTGCCCATCCACACTTAAGAAGAGTTAAGTCCCCACTGCTTTCAGACTTCTGAAATAATCACCTCTTTCACACACTCTTCCTTGTGACGACACCACCTATCCATCCTCTCTACCTTTCCTGGTTATTCTATTATTGTCACTCTAGCATTTCATTTTTAATTATTTCAAATTGCAATTGCAAGCTGTCCATCATTTTGCTTTGAGCTTGTTATTATATTTATTGCTGCTATTTATTACTACTATGTATACATGTTACTCCTGTGAGCTTCATGTAAACAAGGAATTTGTTTGAGCTTCTATGGACTCCGTCTATAGCAGTAGGTCCAAATTTTTTTGGGATACCACCTTGGGTCCCAGACCAGATCCCCAGCTGGCCATTGCGTAGAAACTATAAAGATTTTTTTTTTATTTACGATGCACAAAGAAAATAGAAACTGCAAATTAAAAGCAGTGACAAATAATTGCAAGAATTATTCAGATCTATTTAAGGCTACAAATAAAATTGTGCCTTTATTTAAATAGAGTAAAGACACAGGCTCAAGAACAGTTTCCACCCTAATGGTATAAGACTATTGAATGATTCCCTGGCATGATAAGATGGACCCTTGACCTCACCATCTACCCCATTATGATCTTGTACCTTATTGTTTATCTGCACTGCACCTTCTCCGTAGATGTTACACTTTATTCTGCATTGTTTTTGTTTTACCTTGTTCTACCTCAGTGCACTGTGTAATAATTTGATTCGTATGAACAGTATGCAAGACAAACTTTTCACTAGGTCCCAGTACACACACCGATAAACCAATTCCAGTGTTGTTATACTTTAGCGTACATGACAAGAAACTAATCTAAAGTAACGCTGGAAGGAGATAGGTTTAGCGTCACATCATCATAAGACACAGTTAAAGATTAGTAGGTAAATTGGAGAAATTCGTTGTCGACCAAGTCAGTTGCATGTTTATTTCAGCGATGCGACCCTAGCAACTGAGAATTGGCTGGCTCATATTCGACCTCATTTCCTACCTGTCCCCACCCTTTCCATACCTCGTGACTTGAGTGTTTTTATTGCTACGCAAGTAGTTGAGAGAGAGTAGGTTGCAAATGGGAGTTTTTGTTAGGAGTAAACTGTATCTGAACATTATGAAGAACTTGGTTGCGATTGCCGCCTTGGCTCTCTTGGGTGAGTCGATTCAAGCTGCTTTAAGTTCCCTTTTTTTTTGAGTGCTGTGGCTCCCGTTCCTGGAGTGGGATCAGTAGAGGCGGCCTTCGCCGAGGGAAACGGGTTGCTGGATTTCTTTGGTGATGGGGGTGGGGTGGCGGAAGCAACGGCTCGAGGTGAAAATCCTGTAGGTGCAACTTGTTCATTGTCTGCTGAACTGGAGGACTTGGGTCAGTTTAGTGGAGGAATGCGGAAAACACCAACATTTGGAGGCTCCTCTCCTCACCTCCCTCAAATTGGTCTGTACGACATTTTATGAGCCACCGAAAAACCTTTTAAGAAAGTATTGGATTTTGTGTGGTGAAGGAGCCGTTAATGTGCGGTATACGTGATCGCTGCCGAAGAATATTTCCAAGAACCCGGCAGCCACTTGCCCTTCTGCAGACTCACCAAGTCTTGGTCTAGAGTGGGTCGGTGGTGTGGTTCTAGGTGAATAAATTAGTAATACATACTTCATCCTTTGCGTTTATAGAAATACAAGCCTGTTCAACAGTCTTTGTTTATGAACGAGTTGAGTGTATTGTAGTTGTATCTGTAACGTTTACATAAGATCTTGAATTAACTTCCAATTTTATCTTGGTTGAGAGTTTTTAATTCTCCATCCCTGCACATTTAGGGGCAAAAGTAATTTCCTCTTTACCAAATAACTATTGTGTAATTATTTTAAAGTTTGAAATATTTGCTGAATCATATCCGTGGCAATATTTTTACTTGTACTTCCCTGACAAAGCCACTTTTCCTAATTAATTGTACTATGAAACACACAAAGTGCTGGAGGAACTCAGCAGATCAGGCAGTATCTGTGAAGAGGGAAAAACAGTCGATGTTTCAGGTTGCAACATCGTGTCAGACTGGAAAAGGAGGAGTGGGGGGAATACCAGAGTAAGAAGATTGGGGGATGGGAAGGAGTACAAGATAAATTATGTTCATTTCTACCTCCTCCCTTTTTCCATTCCCCATTCTGGTTCCCCTTTTGCCCTATCTCTTCCTCCTGCCTATCACCTCTCTGCAGGGCCCTTCTTCCTTCCCTTTCTCCCACTGTCCACTCCCCTGTCCTATCAGATTCCTTCAGCCCTTACTACTGCCAGCTGTCATCTCTAGGTTTTCTGCTTCATCTCTTCTTCTCCCCACTTCCTTTCCTGACCTACTCACCTCCTCCCTCACCCGATTTCACCCATCACCTGCCAGTTTGTATCCCACTGATTTCAGGCTTGCCTTCCTCTTCTCTCTCCCTCTTTCCCCCCCCCCCCCCCCACTTATCCAGTCCTGATGAAAGATCTGGGACTGAAACATCAGCTGTTTATTCTTCTCCATGGATGCTGCCTGTCCTGCAGAGTTACTCCAGCATTTTGTGTGTGTTGCTCTGGATTTCCACCATCTGTAGAATTCTTCTGCTCATTATACCATGATAACTATTAAGGGAACAGATGCCCAGGAACATGCTAACTGCACCATCCTGATTTGGTTGTGAAATTTTGTTTCCTGCCACACTCCTCGTAGCCTGTGATCCTTCCTTTCTCTGCAGCTTGTGACCCTTCTTTTCTCTGCTTGTGCAAACCTTCTTTATCTTAATCAACATTACATTTGTATTTGCGTAACCTTGACTGCATGCTCATTGTGTAAAATGGTATTCCCTCTCTGCTGCTTTCCCTCTTTAGTTTTAAAGATGGTTGCAATTCATTGGCTTTTAGTATAACTTCAACAGATTGTCATCCTGGTTAAGGGTTTAAATAGACATTGTCTAACCATCTTTTTTAGAACAGAAGTAACTTCATTATAAAGTGGATTAACAACTGGTCCAGTAATATGTGGTACAGCAATTTTTGGATTTATAGGGTAGATTTAACAGATTGTAATCCCATATTTATCTGACATTAAATACAGGTTTCATTTTCCTCTGCTTTAAAGATTTTCCATCTTAGTTTTCTGTGTATTAAATTTGAGATGCAGCTACTTTCTCAATGCTTTCTTGCATTCACTTTCCCATTTGGTGCTCTTTATACCTTCCTTTCTCCAGAGAACTAACTCTCGTTTCTTTCTTTTCCTACCATCTGGGTGTCTGTTTCCTAAGAGAAAACTAGAACTAATAATTCATGAACTGAAAATGGGAGCAGACATAGACCATGTGGTTTCTCAGGCCAACCCTATTATTCAATATGATCATGATAATGTGCACCAGGACTTGCCTCCTGTTACCCTCTGTTCCCAGAATAAGGAAACTCTCAATGATCTAGCCATTGTAACCTTTAGCCCTAGGCTAAAGACAGCAGCCAGTGTATCAAAGTTGTATGAAGGTTTCATTCTTGCTTAGTATTCCACGAAACTTTTTCTTGAGAGTTGTGTAGTAGGAAAGATTAAATGCTGTTAATTACACTAAATCTGTCTAGAAATGAATTTGTTTTGAAGACCTTTATGGTTTTAGGAATTACAATAACATCTTAGACTGCAGAGTTCAGTGCTTTGGCAGAACAGTTTGCCTGTGGTTGGAAAAAGCAAATGGTTAAATTGTGACTGCTGTACACAAGACTAAACTGGATGCTTAGCCTTCAAATTACTTGGTCTATGACCATCCCTGTATTTTAGGCTCCATATTATTAATAAGGGCTTAATTAGACTGCAATAGCATTTTTAAACATCTAATTTTCAAACTTTGCAATTTCATTGTAAATGAACAAAGTATGAGTTAAAACACCAGTACAGCTTTTTGCTGGAAACTTTTGAGTTATTGACATTCCTCAGGAGTGGAATCTTCACCAATCAGTGTACTATCTGTGTACTTAATTTTTTTTTTGAAAGTGCTTTTCAAAAGAGGATGATGATTGGCACTGAGGAGGGGATAAAAGGATCAGCCAGAATTGAGTGGCGGAGCAGACTCGATGGGTCAATGGCTTAATTCTGCTCCTATGTTTTGTGGTCTGGTAATTGGAGGAGCAGTTTCTGGTGTGGCATTATTGGGTCCCAAATTTGCCAGTCAAAAGAATTTCAACCTCTATCGTGCTGGTTCATAAAATGTCTTGTGTTGCACCAATATTTAGGAAGGTTTTGTTTCTGTTTGGGGTTTTGGTGTTTGCGTGCTACTCGACTACTGAGATTTTTATCAGCTGGGGTGTGAATTCAGTCTTTGCCCAGCAGGAATTGCTAGATAACATTCTGAAGCTTCCAGTTTGGGAGCAGTTCTGCAACAACCAACTTGTGTGCAGCAGCGATTAATTTTTGTTTCTTCTTGCAGTGCCGTTTATAAGTTGTGCCAGAAGTGCTGTAGTGACAAATCCAGTTCAAACAACATTTAACCGAAACTCATTTTATGTGGCGACTGTGTCTATGACCAACACGACCACTGCAAACCATACGACTGTGCCTGTGACCAATGTGACCACTGCAAACCATACGACTGTGCCTGTGACCAATGTGACTGCTGCAAACCATACGACGACTGTGCCTGTGACCAACACGACCACTGCACACCATACGACGACTGTGCCTGTGACCACTGCAAACCATACGACGATTGTGCCTGTGACCAATGCGACTGCTGCAAACCATACGACTGTGCCTGTGACCAATGTGACCACTGCAAACCATACGACGATGGCGCCTGTGACCAACACGACTGCTGCAAAGCATAATACAACAAGTACACCAACTGTACTCCCTACACTATCACCGACTGCTACAATCCCAGTAACTGGCTTCTACAATGTTTCTTTGAAGAACACTATTTGCATCAAGATGGCCATTGGAATACAATTAATTGTTGCCACAAAGTCTGAAGTAAGTTATATTCATTTTATGCCTCTATTCTTTTACCAGAAGTTGAAAGGAGTTCCTTAAAACAAATGATTGGTGCAGATTGGATGTGTTAAGCAGAGTTAACCAATCAATATTACACTGCTCAAGTTCTTAACAGACTAGTCATAGTTCAGTACAGTAATGGCCCCACAATGACCATGCGAAGCAAGTGCCTATCTGAGCTGGTTCCATTTATCCAAATCCTTTGTATCTGTGTACTTAGTTGTCTCTTAAACTTTGTAATTGTACCCGCCTCCACCACTTCCATTGGCAGCTTGTTCCATCTATCTCTCGTGCTGCGTGTGAGATGTTTTGGCCATGTGTTCCTCATTTTGAGACCATGCCCTCTAGTTTTCAACTCCTTTGTACTAGGAAATAGCTGACCATTCACCTTATTGATGCCCTCACAACTTTATACTTCAGTAACACTTCCCCTGTGCTCTGGAGAAATAAGCCTGCTAAGGACCTATCCAGCTACTCAAACTTGAGTTCTAAGTTCTGGTAAAATCCTTGTGAATCTTGTCTGCATCTTTGCAACTTGCAGAGGAACTTGTGGTAAATAAACAGGTTAGTCATCTTCCTTCACCTTTCCACAGGCACCTTCCCCTGCACCCTCCCCCCCCCACCCCCCGCACCCAATGAATTGTAGACAGTGTAAACAATGCTACCTTTCTTCAACCTAATGAATTGGGATTATTCCTGAGATCATCTGTCTAACTACAAGTTAGAACCAGATTTCATAAAGACCATGAGCTGGAATTTGCTGAGACAATGAGAAAAGTAATTGCATCCTAAACTGAGTTGCTCTACAAGTCTCACTACTGCAAGTTCAAATGCATATACCTCCCATAATCAGGCTGTTGAAAATCCAGTTGGAAGGGATAACCTAACTAGTTTTATGGGGTGGTAATGATTTTCCCAACTTTGTCCTGCAGCAGATTTCAATACCAATTGTAGCAATGATAATGAAGCAGAAATGAGATTAGTCAGTCACTTACACAAGGAAATCTGCAGATGCTGGAAGTGCAAGCAACACACACAAAAAGTGCTGGTGAACGCGGTGCGGCCTTCCATATATTGGCGAGACCCAACGCAGGCGGGGAGACCGTTTCGATAAACTCCTACGGTCTGTCCGCCAGAGAAAGCAGGATCTCCCAGTGGCCACACATTTTAATTCCACGTCCTATTTCCATTCTGATATGTCTATCCATGGCCTCCTCTACTGTCAAGATGAAGCCACACTCAGGTTGGAGGAACAACACTTTATATTCCGTCTGGGTAGCCTCCAACCTGATGGCATGAACATTGACATCTCTAACTTCTGTTAATACCCCACCTCCCCTTTGAATCCCATCCCTTATTTATTTATTTATTTATTTATTATTTTTCCCCTTTTTTCCTCTTTTTTTTTCCCCTCCCTCTGTTCCTCTCACTATAACTCCTTGCCCTTCCTCTGGGCTCCCCTCCCACTTTCTTTCTCCCTAGGCCTCCCATCCCATGATCCTGTCCCTTTTCCAGCCTTGTATCCCTTTTGCCAATCAACTTTCTAGCTCTTAGCTCCATCCCCTCCTGTCTTCTCCTATCATTTTGGATCTCCTCTTCTCTCCCCCCCCCCCCCCCCCACTTTCAAATCTCTTACTATCTCTTTTTTCATTTAGTCCTGACAAAGGGTCTCGGCCCCAAGTAGTTGTCTGCTTCCTTTTAAATGGAGAATGCTGAAGGTGAATTGAACCAACAAGGCTGATATTGATGATTTTATTGATTGGTAATGGTATTAGTTGTCTCCAATAGCATTTTTGTATTATTGTTGTTTTGGGTTTGCTGTTTGTGAAGCTCTGAACTTAAATGAAGATTTTAAGCCTCTATCTGATGCAGGTTGCTGCATGTACCCTCAGTAAAGAAGTTATACTGCAGCCACCTACTCTTCAAAGGCTAGATCATTTCTCTGTTTACTTTCTTCGGCTAGCTCAGCAGCCAATACCCACTAGTTAAGTGGTGCTCTCTTCGCTTCTTCCCCCCCCCCCCTCCACTAACAAGGAGATGCTTCCAACTAACAAAATTGTTTCAACATACAGTTCGTTTATTTTGTGTGATACATGTTTAAATTTAGATAAAATTCATGAAACATATTTAAAGCTCAGGTCTTCGAACTTGTGCTACAAACTATTTCTAAACCAAATGATTTTTCAAACATGGGTACAATTCCTTTAAACTAAAGACATGTCAACAAGTTGTAGAAAGAACGTGTTGTCTTACAGAAATGGAAGGCAGAAGAATAGATTCTAATCACCCCATCTTTCTGTCATTCTTCTTATCTCTTGACCATTCCTAACAAGCCTGTTTGCTCTTACATTTGTACTGTTTTTGCTACTTAATGAATTCACACGTATATTTTTCAGATACCTTTGGGGGAAATTCCCACAGATGATCCAAAAGTTTCTGAGAACAGATCCTAAACACCCAACTTTAATGCTGTGAGGGCTGACTGAGTACACAGATCTCCCAATTATTGATAGATCAGCTATTTGATGTGCTAAGTGATAGTACTGGTCTGGTCTGTAAGCTTCCTTGAACTAAATAACTTAGCCAATGTTGTCTGGATTGATGCAGACCCAATTAACAAAACACCATTGTCTTAAGTCGTCTTCTGAGTAGCCAACCCTGTGCTGTGGGCCGGCAGTGTGTGATCTATAGACTGTGCTGTTGGCATGCAGAGTTGTCCTTTAACTTGATTCTTGTTTACACCAAGAAGCTGAGCAAGGAACATCAGTTCTGGGTTTAACATACTCAGAAGGAGCTCTTTGACTCCTGGAAGAGTCAGCTGCTGTGTTAGAATCAGTATCAGGTTCAATATCATCAGCATGTGTTGTGAAATTTGCACATTGCAATACATAAAAACTGAATTACAATAAATATACATTAAAAAGTTATATTAAAGTAGTGCAAAAAAAGTAATGTTCATGGATTCAATGTCCAATGGCAGAGGGGAAGAAACTGTTCCTGAATCATTGAGTATGTCTTCAGGCTTCTGTGCCACCTCCCCGATGGTAACAAGGAGAAGAGGGCATTCTTGGGTGCCCTCTCGATGATTGATTCCACCTTTTTGAGTCTCCTCATTGCTCCTTGATGTCCAGGATGCTGGGAGGCTAGTGCCCATGATGGAGCTGACTGAATTTGCAACTTTCTGTGGCTTACTTTGATCCTGTGCAGTGCCCCCTTCCTTTGTATCAGGTGGTGTACAACCAGTTGGAATACTCTCCACAATTTCAACTCTCCATAGAAATTTGTGAGAGCCTTTAGTGATGTACCACATCTCCTCATCTCCAAATGAAATATAGCTGCTGTCGTGCCTTCTTTGTAGCTACCTCGATATGTTAGGCCCAAGATAAATCCTCCATGTTGATGCCCAGAAAATTGCTCACTTTTTTGAGTTCTGCTCCCTTGGAGGACTGCCATGTGTTCCTCGTCTTGCCCTTCTATGGTCCACAATCAATTGTTTGGTCCTACTGACACTGAGTGCAAGATTATTGCTGTGACACCACTCAACTAGCTGATTTCTCGCTCTGGCACACCTTCTCATCACCATCTGAAATTCTGCCAACAATAGATGTCTGCAACTTCAGATGGCATTTGAGCTGAGCCATGGATGTAGAGAGCAGAGCAGTGGGCTAAGTGCATCCTTGAGGTTGCGCCAGTGTTGATTATCAGCGAGATGGTGACATTTCTGATCTGCACAGACTGTGGTCTCCCGGTTCGGAAGTGTTTTATGCTTCTGTTCTAAGGGCCCTGTGGATAAATTGTTCAATGGGAAAAATAATTTTTTCATTTGCACATTCACATTTGATGAAGCCTAAAATGCTAATTTTCTTGTTGCTTGTTATTTTCCCCATGACAAATGTCAAAAATCAATTGTAAAGTTTAGGTACACGTCCTCTGAAATTACTGTGTTTTTAAATTGTTTTATCATCATGAATAAGATGCTGAGATCTACTTTGTGCAGAATCCTTCATTGAACTTTTGCAGTTTTGATTTGGCTCTGGATGCAGGTAACCATAGCTCTGTGTGCCGATTTGGCCTTCGTGAAGAGCTGATTATCTTGTCCACAGCATTATTTTGTCACTTATCAACTCTATAGCAGTGTACCCGTGAAATTTTGTAATTGCAATATCACAAAGCTAATGGCAAATTGACAGAATTGGAAAGGGTGCTCACTGAAATTTATAGCAACAATTTAAAACCCTCCTTTTTTTAAAAAAAAGCTCTTAAGATTGTGATCTAAGTCCAATGAAAAGCTGAACAACCATGGCACTAATCTAAAATAGTTAGAAGTTTTTGTATAATTGCAGTTGGTATATGTGAATATAGTTCTAATTAAACCAACAATACAAAACACTTTCACGTTGTTACCCTAGTCTGTATTTATCTCTATGGTATCCTGGTATGTTAATTTCAATTTTTTTGAACAGAAATGCCAATGAAACAATGTCAAGCTGCAATCATTGCCTTTTCACAGAATTTGTACTTCAATGTTCCGCCAAGCAAAACAGTGGTTTCGGGGAAGTGTGGAAATGTTACTTCTTGGATTAATTTGCAGTTTAATTCTGGATTTGTAAACTTCACCTTTGGGAAGGTAAGTTAATGTAATTGGCCAAGGAAAACTGGTGGTCCATTGAAGGATGTCAGAAGATTTATAAATGATAAACTTTTGTATCTATTGTTTGCAAGTTTGTTTCAGGAAGGCCATAGAATAGTTGAAGATGCAAGCTTTAATTAGTTTAGTGACTTTCCTGGACTCTAGTCTAAGAGGTAGTGTAGGTCAAGGCTTTAGCAGTTCAAGTGAAGGGCTTGCTTAGTATGTCTTGTGATAGCAATGGTCTTACAAATGGTTCAATTTAATATTAGAATATATACAGCAGAAACCTGAAATTCTTACTCTTCACAGACATCCTCAAAACAAGAAACCCCATAGAATGAAGATAAAGATTAGAACCCCAAAGCCCTCCTTCTCTTGCTCCATCCCCCACCATGCAAGCAATTACAAAAGCAGCCCCCCCCCCCTTCCCAAGAGACCTTAATCTAGAGTCAATCATCAACTAGTCTATAATCCAGCATTTTGATATGTTAGACAGGCTCTTTCCCCCCCCCCCCCCCTTGTGGAGGGAGAGAGAGAGATAGATAGATATTGCCCCAGCAATAGCAAAAGGGGAGACCACAACTCACTGTTCTGATGTTAGTCTTCCATGACTCGATGACTGATAGGCTGTTGCCCTCTCTCAGAAGGGTCAATGGAATATAGGGGCCTCCCTCCGATAGCAGTGCACGCTGCCTCTCTCGCTGTTTTAGTCCCCTACAGCGCTTCAATTCATGAAATCAGTGAGGAGCCAGGTCATCTACAGGTCAGTCCATGCAGGTGCATGTCTTCCAGGCCACGTCTGGATATAACAAAGTGCCAGGGTGCACGGCTGGTCCAAAAACCCACCAGCTTGCAAAGAACTATAGTTTGAACTGTGGAACACGTTCTTTTAGAGAACCCCAAACACCAACAAAAGAAAGACAAGAAGAATGTGCCATTTTGCGGACCAATTGGAAGAAGTAGCCTGGTCTACAGAAAAACTCAAAAAATAAGCCTTTGGCTCATGCAGGCAGATCAAGATTTCTACTATTTAAATCCATTTGTCTGCATTTGGCCCGTACACCTTTCCTATTTCTATACCTGTATAGGGCCTTTTTAAATGTTAATGGACCTGCCACTTCCTCTGATGGCTCATTTCATATACTGAACACATTCTGGGTGGAAAAAGTTTCCCCTTGAGTCCATATTAAATCTCTACCCTCTCACTTTAAGCCCATTTTCTACTGCTTGAGGTGCGGGGTGGAGGAGACCTCATATCTTTTCTATGCCCCTCAATTTTATAGACCGCTAATTTAAAATAGATACTCAATTTGGCACAACCGTCACACTGAGTTATCAGAAATACGCTTTTTAATGATGCCTTGGTGTTGTGGATAATGAAGGTTGTCAAAGGATACTGCGGGGTGTAGATCAGCTCCGTATATGGGTGGAGAAATCACAGAGGAAAGTTGGTCTGGGCAGGTGAGGTGTTGCACTTTGAAAAGTCAAAAATGAGGGCTAATGTGGAACAGAAGGCAGGACACTTGGAGCATTGATGTAGAGGAATCTTGGGGAGGGGGGTGGGGTCCAAATTCATATCCCCTTGAAAAAGAATGTTTTTCCACCTTAGTAGTGAGTGCCTAGAACATGCTTCCAGAAGTGGTGGAAGTAGTCATGATATTCATTAAAGGTATGACTACAGGCAGGTGAACATTTAGGGAATGGAGTGATGGATTATGTATGTGGTTAAGTTTAACTTTGCCTGATAGATGCAGACATTGTGTGTCAAAGGGTCTGTTCTTGGGCTGTATTGTTCTTTATTGAATATGGCATCTTGCAGACAACTTATTCATATTCTTTTTCCATTGTATGTTATGTCCCAACTCAAGCAATTAGCTTTAGCCACACAAATGGCTGAATGAATTGGGTGAGGCTTAACTCTATGTTGAAGACAGACCTGGACTGACCAATGGCTGATGGTATTGATTCTATAGGCCTAATTGTCCCTGTATGTAGAGACACCTGTGCTAACTGTATTGTTTTAAACCTTTCAATAACTATCATCTGCTTGCAGGATGGGAACCAGTATTACATCAGTGAAATAAGAGTTACTCTGCATTCAACGAATATTCTGGGTAACTTGCTGTTTTATTTACTGTGAAAGTTGAATATTTGAAATAAGATTTTGTTTATAATGTAGTTTAAAGTTACTTCTATTTAAATTGCACTGTATTGTTACACTGAGAGCCTTCATCCTCTGCTTTGAACTTGCCCTGACATTAGGATGGCTGGAAGGTTCAAGTAGGGCAGGTAGTTGACTGAATTCCAGCTGGGAAATATTTGATTATAATCTCATCCCTTTTTTAAAAATCACTTTCAAATGGATTAAGCTCGCCAACTCCCAAGTCATTGACCTACTGAAGGAATAGCTGTAGATCCAACAATAATCCCAGCTGAACCTGTCACCTGCCTGTCAGAACCAAGTGCACTGGAAAGTAGTAACATAGTTCATTTAGATTTCATATTTTGTAGCTTTGGTAGAGCATTTTGCTTCAGCATTTTATATTTGAGTATAGTTTATTGCCAACATGTAAAGGTTCATTTTATTAATGTATGGAGAATACAACTCTGAAATTTGTCTCCTCCAGATAGCCATAGAGTACAGAAAACCATAGAAGTAGTTGAAAAACATCAAACTCCCCCCCCCCCAGAAAAAGAAATAAAAACTTGCAAACCCCACCCCTTCCTCGCACACAAACTAACATACCTCCTAAGCCCCAGCCCTCCAATCATCAGCAAGAAATAATGGGCATGAACACAAAAATAGAGCTGAAAGGGGGCAATGTGAACCACAGTTAGTCTGAACTACAAGATGCTGTGAAAAGTGCATCTTGCAAACTGTGCATTCAGAGCAAATCATTACAAAGTGCATTCAGGCAGAATGGGAAAACAATAATCAGAATAAAGTGCAAAAGCAACAAGAAGTGCAGATAAGCAAAAAGATGCATGATCATAATGAGGTAGATTGAGTGTATTTTATTGTACTAGAGAACCATTCGATAGTCTTACAACAATGGTGTAGAAGCAGTCCTTGAACCTGGTAAAACGTACTTCCAGGCTTTTGTATCTTCTGCCTGAGGGGAGAAGAGTGAATCTCTTTCGGTGGGGGGGGGGGGGGGGGAGGGATTAATTGTGTTGGCACCTTTGCTAAGGCAGAAAAGTGTAGAGTACATTTTTCTAAACTATTTTGTAAAATGTGCACATCTGTGCTTTTGTTATCCAATACATTTAAGTTTAACTGGAAAAATTTAATCAACTGAATTCAGCTACTTCACTATCCTAAGCTTGATTTTGGACTTGCTTTAATATTCTCTTTAAACATAAGTTAGGGGTTCCTAACTTTTTTAATGCCATGAACCCCTACCATTAAGCAAGGGGTCCGTGTTCCCCAGGTTGGGAATCCCTGACTTAATAGAGAATGTCTGCATCTTATACATTCCCTTAAGTAGTTAAATTACTATACACTTTGGGTCATTTTTGAAGTTAATGGCAGAATTGATGTTAAAACATGGCACATTTAGTAGACATAACAGCTGAATTTTGACCTCTAGATTTCTGAAAGAACTACATTTAAAGATGGAGCCGGTAACTGGCGACTTTGCGCGTGCTCTCCCGAGCAAACTGCCCTCTCCGCTATCCTATACCCAAGAAACCCTTCTAAACCTCCAATTTAGCAAGATCAGGATCAACAACACCCTGGCGAAGCTACTGACCCAGCTGGAGACCCCTGCGCCCGAACTGCTTCTTAAACTCCGGACCGCACCTGGACCCAACCAGCGAGGCCCACCATGTTTCCGGAGACCCGTGGTCTGCTACCGTGCCGGAGCGCTTGGAGACACAGCCCATTCCGACCAGCACCTCTCTGGAGCAGAGGACCACACAGAAGTGACGGCAGAGACCTCAAGGTGCCCCAGACGCTTCCCCGGAGCGACCACTGTAAAGCCCCGTTGGTGGCCATCCACAGCTGCCGGAAGTGAGGCCTCCGCTGCCGACCTCAGAAATCGAGCCTGAGGCTCGGCTGGAGCGGAAGCTTCCGCAACCGTGACTTGGCTTAAGGACTTGTTTCAGCCAGGAGCCCGGCCATCTGGAATTAGTGTCGGCATTGGGGCCCAACCCAATCGACAGCCCGGGCCCCTGGCGGCTGGAAGTGGCAGCAGAGCCTCCCCCGTCACTGGGCCCGACCCAGAGCACCAGACAATGTGACCTGCTAATCGATCCCGGTGGGATGCGTCCACCAACCGCAAAGAGCTGACAACAACACACTGCATCGATGGAAACCTGGAAAGATGCACTACTTACTGAGGAAGTGTGGGAAAAGAGCTGGGCTGCTGGTCAGGTTGAAGCTGAGGGGCTTCAGGGTCCCTATGCCCAACATCCTACTGGCTAATGTGCAAGCCATAGAGAACAAGGTGGATGATCTTAAAGGGAGACTCACCTACTGCAGGGAGATGCAGAACTGCTGTGTATTCTGTTTCACCGAAACCTGGCTCTCCCCTGCCACCCCTGACTGTGCCATCCTACCGGTGGGATTTTTGATCCATCGGATGGACCGCACGGTGTCTTCGGGCAAGACGAGGGGAGGTGGTGTTTGCCTACTGACCAACACTGCGTGGTGCTCGGACACAGTGGCACTGACAAGCTCCTGCAGCCCGGAGTGTGCTCTGAACATACTGTATGCCAACATCAGTGAACTTGAGACCAGATATATGGAGGCTTTGCTCATTATAGCCGGGGACTTTAACCAGGCCAACCTCAGAAAGGCGCTGCCAAAGTTGTACCAACATGTCTCCTGCCCCACTAGAGGCCCAAATATACTTGACCACTGCTACACAGCAGTCAAGGATGCCTACCGTTCCGTCCCACGACCTCACTTTGGAAAATCGGACCATCAGGCCGTACTCCTCCTTCCGGCTTACAAACAGAAACTGAAGCAGGAGGTCACGGTGTCAAAAGTAGTGTCACGTTGGACGGAGGAAACGGATGAGGTTCTTTGAATCGGTGGACTGGTTAGTATTCAAGGACTCGGTAGCTAACCTCAATGAGTATGCCTCAGCTGTCACGGACTTTATTTGGAAATGCACGGAGGACTGTGTGTCTTGCAAGACGATCCGGGTATTCCCTAACCGGCAACCTTGGATGAATTATGAGGTCAAGTCCCTTCTAAAGGCTAGAGCTGCGGCTTTTAGGTCCGGGGATACCAGTCGCTACACGGAATCCAGGTGTGAAATCTGGAAAGCCATTAGGGGGGCCAAGAGGCAATACTGAGCCAAGTTGGAAGCTCAGGCTAACCAGAGGGATGCCAGTAGACTATGGCAGGGTCTAAATGAGATCACTGGGCGCAAAGAAAAGGCTGGGAATATCAGTAACTGTAGCGCTTCTCTTCCTGACGAACTTAAAGTATTCTACGCAAAATTCAAACAGAAGAGGAGTGTCCAGCTCCCTCCGGATGAACTGGACCTGGTGGCACCGAGATTCATCGTCACCGAGGAGGATGTTAGAAGGGCCTTCCTGAAGATAAATCCAAGGAAGGCGACGGGCCCAGATGGCGTCCCAGGATGGGTTCTCTGGGCCTGTGCAAGCGAGCTAGCTGGAGTGTTTGCTGACATCTTCAACTGCTCCTTGCTTCAGTCTAAGATCCCCTCGTGTTTTAAGAAGGCAACGATAATCCCAGTGCCGAAGTAGAGCAAGGTGGCATGCCTGAATGACTATCGACCTGTGGCTCTGACATCAATTGCTATGAAGTGCTTCGAGAGATTGGTTATGGCACACGTCAACCACAGCCTACTGGTCAACCTCAACGCTTTTCAATTCGCCTACCGGAGCAACAGGTCAACAGCAGATGCCATCTCTCTGGCTCTACATTCCTCCTTAGAACACCTGGAGAATAAAGACGCATACGTAAGGCTCCTTTTCATTGACTACAGCTCTGCCTTTAATACCATCATTCCAAATAAACTGATTCCTAAGCTCCGGAACCTGGGCCTTAGCACTCAGATCTGCAGCTGGATCTTCAACTTCCTCACAGACAGGACCCAGGCTGTAAAAATAGGGAGCAAGCTCTCCTCTACAATCACTCTGAGCACTGGTGCCCCACAAGGCTGTGTACTCAGCCCCCTGCTGTACTCACTATACACCCATGACTGTGTAGCCAAGGTTCCATCAAACTCAATATGTAAGTTTGCTGATGACACAACAATTGTAGGCCGTATCTCGGGTAATGATGAGTTTGAGTACAGAGAGGAAATTAAGAACCTCTTGGCATGGTGCGAAGACAATAATCTATCCCTCAACGTCAGCAAGACGAAGGAATTGGTTGTTGACTTCAGAAGGAGTAGCGGACCGCACGACCCAATTTACAGCGCAAGTGGAACAGTTCAAAAGCTTTAAGTTCCTCGGGGTCAATATCACAAATGACCTGACTTGGTCCAACCAAGCAGAGTCCACTGCCAAGAAGGCCCACCAGCGCCTTTACTTCCTGAGAAAACTAAAGAAATTTGGCCTGTCCCCTAAAACCCTCACTAATTTTTATAGATGCACCGTAGAAAGCATTCTTCTGGGGTGCATCACAACCTGGTGTGGAAGTTGTCCTGTCCAAGACTGAAAGAAACTGCAGAAGATCATGAACACGGCACGGCACATCACACAAACCAATCTTCCGTCCTTGGACTCACTTTACACCGCATGCTGTTGGAGCAGTGCTGCTGGGATAATCAAGAGCACGACCCACCCAGCCAACACACTTTTCGTCCCTCTTCCCTCCTGGAGAAGGCTCAGGAGCTTGAAGACTCGTACGGCCAGATTTGGCAACAGCTTCTTTCCAACTGTGATAAGACTGCTGAACGAATCCTGACCCAGATCTGGGTCGTACCCTCCAAATATCCAGACCTGCCTCTCGGTTTTTTTTGCACTACCTTACTTTCCATTTTTCTATTTTCTATTTATGATTTGTAATTTAAAATTTTAATATTTACTCATTTTTACTATTTTTAATATTTGTAATCCAGGGAGTGGGAAATGCAGAATCAAATATTGCTGTGATGATTGTACGTTCTAGTATCAATTGTTTGGCGACAATGAAGTATAAAGTTTATTGTTGCCAGTTTTAGGCCATTTTGTGCTATTATTTTTGTTCTTGTTTTACAGACAAAACTTACCATGGCATTGCAGATGATATTAAGTTGTTTAATGCTGAACTTGGACACTCCTACAAGTGCAAAAGCAAGAGGGTTGTACCTTTTTCAACTGATTCTTTGCAGATTTTAATGGTCAACACTCAAGTCCAGGCGTTCAACATCTCTGGTGGAATGTTTGGTAAAGGTAAGAAACTTGAACATTTCCTGCCTTGCAGTTTTTTTTTTCCAAGAAATTTAAACCCCTCTTCCCCCCACCCCCGGACATAATTCCCCATTGGGGAAAATCAGGGACAGCTTAATTTTTTTCATTGATGAAAAGATAGTATTAATGCTTTCCTTCCTTAGTACTGGAAGATGTGCCACCTTTTCAATACTTGTATAGAATATATTGATTTGTTGAATTAAACAGATTACTGAATTCTGTTTGAAACCAGCATTATCTGTAAAAACAAATGCTGTTCATACAAGAACAAACCTTGAATTGCAGAATCTGCAGAACTGGATTTCCAGTATCTTGTTTCCTGATCTGAGTCCTTCCAGCATTTTGTGTGTTGCCTTGAATTTCTCTGAAACCTGAAACGCATTGATAGAGCTTGCAGGGCTGGATTGACATTTTTGGGATTATGGAAAAAGACTAATCTCTGGCATAAAGAATTGCAGAAATTCTGGTATCTTATCGTTTTTATACTTGGGTCCCATTTGAGCATGATCCCTTGCCTTGGATAAGAATCTGAATAAAATACTTAAATCCCTCTGATTTGCGACTTAGACAGTGTAGGAAGGCTTCCCCTTGTATTTCAGATATACCCCACTGATGTTTCAGTGTAGGAAAGTAGTGAAGTATTTTGATATCAGAATTGCTTGTCCAGGTAGAACATGTTAACAACAAGTCTACAGATGCTGGAAACCCGAAATACACACAAAACGCTGGAGGAACTCGGGAGTTTGGGTAGCATATGGAAATGGTTGATATTTTGCACTCTGGCCCTTCAGAGTGTTGTTTCCTATGTTACAATACTATCTTTAAAAATGGAGGTTAACAGTAGGTCGTTATTTACACAAATTGGCCTTAAGTAGAAGTACTTTTAACTTCTGTAATCCAAAGTAGTCAATAGTTACCCCTGCTCTCGGAATTCTACTAAATGTCAAGATGCTAATTTGATTGCGTTGACCCTATCAAAAGTTGGGATATAACCAGTCTAGAGTTTTCAGTCAAGTTGGTTTCTGGGAAATTAGTATGTGGTGTATCTGATTCATATAGGATTTTGCTTTTTAGCAAGATCTTTATTAATGGATTGCAGTAACTTTGCTAAAGCATGCAGACAGGTGCAAATCAAATGTGCTTGGCAGTGTGCTAGTTGGTGCTACTGCCTCTGCTCCAGGGATCCAGGTTTGATCTGTCTGAGGGCCAGTGAAATTTGCAAATGTGACCTTGTGGGTTTTAATTGAATGTTTTCCTTCTACATTCCTGATGTGTTTACTGACTAATGGAAATTACCCCATCATGGAGGAAGTGACAAAAGAATCAAAAGGGAATTGATGCACTTCAAGATAGTAAACTGCAGGGAAACACAAGTTTCCAGGAGAAATGGGTCTGATTTTACTTGGGTAGAAGTCAGTGTGGACACATTGGGTTTAAGGGTTCCCTTTTGTCTTGGTATGTCAGACCCTTAAAGGCACAGTTAGTAAGGCTGGAGGACAGGGTTGGTGAGCCTGTGGCACGTGTGCCCAAATTGAAACATGCGGACATTTTTGGCATGCAGCATGTGGTGCTGCCTCTTGTTAAACATCACCCATAATAAAAAGATGTGTAATGCTTATCTGTGAAACGGTACTTGAGCGTAAAAGCCAGGACCAACAGGATCGAAGATAGCTTCTTCCACCAGGCCATCAGACTGCTTAAATCATGCTGATACAACTGTATTTCTATGTTATACTGAGTATCCTGTTGTACATACTATGTATTTTTACTCGTGTATATGAAGCATGTAAGTAGTAAAGTCGATTCAATTCTTTACTGTCAAATGAAGCAGCAAATGGTTTTTCTAACAACCCAGGTGCAGATTATATTTTTAAAAAAACAACAACAATTTGAGATACTTTCACAGGAAATGTCTCACACCAGCTTGGTACTGGTGTACACATCAATTTGGAAAATACTTACAATATTACAATAACATTTAGAAGTGTTATTTTTCAATTGTCTTGTTAAAAGATTAAATTTTGAACAGGTTTTCAGAAATGTTTCATTTCTTTCAATCTGTTAGACTTATTAATAGTAAAACAATGAAAACACAAAGAGGCCCATTCCTTTTGCCTTAAATCCATAATTATTGCTAATAACTAATGACAATCTGTTCAAAATTACCAAGGCACATGAGAGTTTAAGATTATTGCCAATTTAGGCACCCTGTCAGAGGGCTACAGTCTGAAACTCTTGAGCTTTGCTTTTTTCATATTTTAAAATATAATTTAAGAACATTTCATCTTAACTTGATTACTCAGTCTCAATTCAGTAAGCTGGCTTTGCATAAACATTGATTTGTCACTTTGCTGTCCTATACCTTTTGTTACTTGGAGCATGTTGAGGTTTTGAATCTGCTGTTTTACAATTGTAGTATAATCTGCATTGTACTGTAATTGCAGTATTTGACTGCAAAATGTGCATGAGTTAATTTTTTAATTCCTCTGATAGTTGATTTTTGACTTTCCTTGTAGAAGAAAAATGTGAAGTAGATGCCGAGAGTAAAGTAATTCCAGTGTTAGTGGGAATTGCTTTGTCAGGACTGGTCCTAACTGTGGTTGCTATGTATACAATTGATAGAAGAGAGAAATCTGAAGGATATGAAGCTCTATAAGAAATTTAATTTTTCAAGAATAGTCTTGGGAATGAAGAGAAATTCTACCAATTGCCTTCCTTAATCTACAGCACTTGTAACTGAGTTCCTTCAATTGACTTCTGTTCAATATTAGAGAAATTGTTTTAAAGGTTTTATGATTCAACTTGTGAACAGAAATGTGATCAAGTGTTCTTGGCAAGAAGAAACTATTTTGAATTGTATACAGATACTAATGTGAGTTTGTCTGTATTTCTGATCTATTTAAATAAAGCATTTTACCACAAGTCTGGGGGAGGGGGAATTGCTGGGAGTTAGTGCATTGCACGACTATTAACACATTTAATCACATAGCAAAATTAGTGACGGAAGTTTGCTATGCTTGTTCTGTATTCCTTCAATTCCTAGCCCTTCCTGATATCAAAGAATTTCAATTTGTAACTGACTTGAGACAATTCACCTTGAGGGAGGTGGATAGAGGACTGTGGAAGGTACCTTTCTAAAAGGCACAGTATTAATGTAAAGTGGCAGGCCAGTAGTACAAAGCAGTTTTAAAATGTGAAGGACTTGGGTAAGCTATAATTTTTAGGTTAAATAGACTATTTGGAAATGCGTGGACAAATGGGTCGATAAATCCAGACAAGTTTGAGGAGTTGCACTTTGAGAGGTCAGAAGTAGGAGGAGCGTGCCATCCTTGGTAGTGTTGACATAGTGGGATCCTGGAGTGCAAGTAGATAGGATGTTAGAGAAGGAATAGGGTGTACTTGCTTTCATTGCTCAGAGTGCTGAGTCTAATTTGGCAAGTGCTGCAGTGGCAAAACATCGGTCAGGCTGTATTTTCAAAAATTCAAAGTACATTTATCAATTATATATGGAATATAAAACTTGAGATTTTTCTTCCCACAGCTTCAGAAAATGGGGAGACTGGATGAGTATGTTTTTTAAAAAAAAAGGCATCAGTGGGGTAGGCAGTCATTTAGTCCCCCCCCCCCCGCGTAGGCCCCCCCCCACATGCAAATATCAAATACCAGAGGACTTGGCTTTGTGGTAAGAAAAGTTTAAAGGAGATTTGCATGATGGTTTTTCCAAGTGGTAGAGGGAAAGTGGTAGAACAAGCTGCTAGGGAAGGTGGGGGAAGCAGATGTTGGCAACATTTAGTTATTTAAACTAATGTGAATGACCAGGACATTGGGCGACATGGACAGGCAGATAGTCAATTTAAATTGACATAGTCTGCTCAGACATTGTGGGCTGAAGGCCTGCTCCATGTTCTAAAAGATTGCTTTTTATTTGTGCAACTGAAGTATTTCGAGCCCAACAAGGAACTTGCCCTTAGTAGGGAAATGCCCATAATCAGCCAATTTGCAGCTGTTACAGAATCTTTCATCTGGGTATAAACATACGACAATGGAAGTAATGCTGCTGACCTTGCCTGTTGAAGTGTTTACATTATTCATGTCATTGGCATTTGTTTGCACCCAGTAGCCAAAATAATCTTTAAACTCTTAGGCTATGTCCACACTAGACTGGATGAATCCGTAACCGAAGGTTTTTCTCTTCGTTTTGACCCTCCGTCCACACTAAAACGGCGTTTTCCTCCCCGAAAACAGATGTTTTCTAAAACGCCCTGCAGAGTGTGTAAGTTTGAAAATGCCATTTGTGCGGAGCAGTGTGGATGGGGTAAATGGATATTTTTAAAAACACTGCCATGATGTGCCGGAACAGATGGCAACAGCGTGGCATTTCATTGTTTTCTTGAACCCCCTCCCCCACACAACCTAACAACTTCAGAACAGACGGCAATGAGATGGAAGCCAGAAGAGTTAGAAACGTGCTCACCAAATACTTTGCCCCTTAGCTTACTGAATAAATAAGTATACTCACTTTGCCCTGTTTTCTGTCCTTGCTTGTATAAAGGTGGTTTACCTATTTATGCAAGTGCTTCTCTGACAATAGATGTGTAACAGCCTAATGTAACATTGTATGGAAATACAAGATAACACTGATGCAGACATGTTTTATACATTTAACAAGGTGCTTTACAATGCCCCTCCCACTTTCAAATCTCTTATTAGCTCTTCTTTCAGTTAGTCCTGATGAAGGGTCCCGGCCCGAAACGTCGACTGTACCTCTTCCTATAGATGCTGCCTGGCCTGCTGCGTTCACCAGCAACTTTGATGTGTGTTGCTTGAGAGTTAGTTTTTCAATGTTCGTCATCAGCCGGGTCATACTGTCCATGAACTCCTCTTCGCTTGTTTTCTGTGTGTCCTGTGCATGCCCAGTAGGAGGAGGTTTGCCCAAATATCCGTTCTAATGTGGACAGTGATGTCTTTTTTAAAAGCACTTGGTGTGTATGCCTATTGTTTTTACGCGAAATTGGCGTTTTCAAAATTGTCCGGTCTAGCGTTGACCTAGCCTAAGATCTGGTCCCTTCTGCATTAATTCTTGATCATATTGGAGAGAATACTGGTGATAATGATTAGGATGGAAAAAAACTCAAGATTTTATGGCACTCCCTTAATGCAAGTACCTTGAGTAGAGGGAGTGTGAATGCTAACCAAATATTCTCTCTCTTTTCCCCCCCCCCCCAAGCTTTGGCATTTATATGTAAAACTTGAACATTGACAGACCATATACAACTGAATTTCTGTTAGGAAGACTTTGCCCCATGGGGGAAGTTTCAAGAAGCAGTTGGCTAAAATCAAATTCTTTCTTCCTCCAAAACTGACATGATTAAGGGCCGGCCCCAGGAGTGGAGGTCCCGGGTTCGAATCCAGTCGGATCTGCTCCTGCGTACGCTTTCCATCCATGCCGGGTTGAGTGTCGAGATCGCAACTCGACCTCATTAAAATAAAAAGGGAAAAAATACTGTGAAAATATCTGTGCACGCCACAGTCTCTCTCTCGCTCTGCACCTTGTAAAAAGCCATGAAAAAGCCATCATCATGGATGTACACGCAGACGCATGCGCACAGACTCGCACGCGTGTAGGCACACACCAAAAAAACACATGATTAAATTGATACAGTGGCTTGTTTTAGAACATAGAAATCTACAGCACATTACAGTCCCTTTGGCCCACAATGTTGTGCTGAACATGTAACCTACTCTAGAAACTGCCTAGAATTTCCCTACCACATAGCCCTCTATTTTTCTAAGCTCCATGTACCTATGTAGGGGTCTTCAATTGGAAACTGTTCTAATTTTGCTTAACATCCTGTTGCTAAACAGAATGAGCAGATTGAGCCATTGAGGTGGAATTTTGAGATGGTGGTTGGATAATGGCAGTGAAGATTGGGTGCAATTGGAGTGGGGGAAGGGTGAGTAAGTGGGTAAAATGTGTGGGTAATGAATGGATGAAACAAAGGGGATAGGGTGTGGGAAAGGGACCAAAAAGGAGAGCCAGAGGAAAGTTGGGGTGGGGAGATAGGTGTGGGTTACCTGAAACTTGCCAACTAAATGTTCTTGCTATTGGGCTGTAGACCACTCAGACAGAATGAGGTATTGTCCTAGCTTTGTTGGGCTTGAACCTGGCAGTGGTCTAGGCAGAAGACAGACAGTTCAGTGCAAAAATGAGAAGGGTAATTGAAATGGTAGGCAACGAGGGGCTCAGTTCATTGGACAAATCAGCTGCAAACTGGTGCTAACTGCCCTTCATCTTTCCCTATTATCACCTTATTTATCTGATTTTTAGCACTGGTACTTTTAGTGTTCCTACTTCTCCATCTTGGCTGTCTCCACTTCACTCTCCCCTCCTACCCAGCACCATTCTGCCCACTTTTCTCTCTCATCATCCACTTGCCTCAATTCCAACCCTCTCCTACACGGTCTGTCTTCCTGTTGTCCTTTACCCTTCAGTCAGAATCACCACCAGCATGCTAGATTTATAACCTTCTGCAGCTTCTTTCGGTCCTGTGCAGTAGCCCCTCCAGAGGGTGATGCAACCTGTCAGAATGCTCTCCATGGTACAACTATAGAAGTTTTTGAGTGTCTTTGTTGACATGTCAAATGTCTCCAGACTCCTAATATAATGCAGCCACTGTCTTGCCTTCTTTATAACTACATTGATATATTGGGACCAGGTTAGATCCTCCGAGATCTTGACACCCAGGAACTTGAAGTTGTCCTCCAATTGCCCATTGACCCCTGTCCTACCATTAACCCTCTTCTCTGTGGGCTATCTTGTCTACATCTTGCTGCAGGGTTTTGACTTGAAACTTCCTGTACCCCTACAGACACTGCTTGATTCAAAGTTCCTCCAAGATTGTTTGCGGTCTCTTGTGTCACTAACTTTCCTGGACTCGTCTTGGGAGTGTGGGCAAGTGTAATATAGCCATTTGAATAGTAGCAATGTTTGGAAAATGCTGAAATTCCATTGTGATAAAGACTACTGAAGCATACCTAATCATTTGTTAGCCTTTCACAGAAGGTAAAAGGCATTAACAAACTTTACAATTTGAGGATGTAATTAGTAAGATGTATATAGGGAACCTTTGTAATTGTGGAAATGCAATTTCTCTGGTTATGGCATAAGATGAAGCCATGTGGATTTACCATAAACTAGTTACTTTCATCTAGCTAATTAATTTTGGTGCAGGATTTTATTTGCAATACAGTTCCACTCATTGCTAGATAATATAACTTATCTAGGTGATTATACAAAAGGTGAGTAGGAATGTTACAAGGACACGCGCAAAGAGAAATGAGTGGGTACAATGGCAGATGGGGTATATAAGAGTTGAGTTTCAATTTTGGTAGGAGGAATGGAATACTTCTTAAATGAAGTTCATTAACTGTTCAGATTAGCCTGCCATTCTTGGTGGGCTGCAATCATCATGAGCAGTCGTTTGTTGGTAATGCAACACAAGCTTTTGAAAAGAGCTCAGGGCCTTTCAGAACTATTTGACAGGCTGTAGTTGTAATTTCTTGGGCACTTGCAAGGGGCCAATAAAAATGAAGGGAGGGGCCATTGGGGGATGGGCCATTTGGCTTTGAGCACAGGCGGGAACCCAAGTGTGAGAAATTGGAGGTGTAACGGGTGTAGGCAGGATGGTAATTAATGCAATAGAATGTGCCTCCTGAGATGTGGGATTGCAGGGTACTTAATGGTCTCCCTGGTGACTACATCTGCGAGAAGTCCTTCCAACTGAAGTTCCTGACTGAGGCCAAGGAGCTGGATGTACTTGAGACCATCCAGAGACTGAAAACCTCATAGATGAAACTTTTTCTGGGGCGGTCACACCCAGAGCGCAGGCCTCAGTAGTAAATGAACAACCACCAGGAGATGTAAGTGGAGTAGGCAATCAATGCAGGATTCCTCTGTAACCACTTTTTTAAGCAACAGGTATACACCTTTGGAAACTGCTGGGGGACTAACCTTTCAAGACCTGACAGCAGCTAAGCCAGTGGGACTGTGGCAGGCTCTGGTGTTCAGCAGGGAAAGGTAATGTCAGGCGGACCAAAAGTGGTAAGAGATTCAATAGTAGAGGGAGAGACGGGAGATTCTGTAGCCACAACAGACACCAGGGTTGTGTGTGGCCTCCCAGGTGCTAGGATCGAGGATGTTTCAGCGGTGAAGAAGATTATCAAGAGCAGCCAGAGGTCAGGGTGCACATTGACACCAAAGATGAGGGGAGAAAGGGGAAAGAGCTCCTGTGTAGGGAGAATAGGGAGTTGCGGATAGAGTCTGAAGAACAGGACCTCCAAGGTAGTTGTCTTTGCGTTATTCCTGGTGCCATGTACCAGTCAGGGCAGGAATAGGATGATAGTACTGATGATCTGATGCAGGGGGTATGATTTCAGGTTCTTGGATAATTGGAACCTTTTCTGGGGCAGGGGTGACCTGTTCAAGAGGGATGTGTTACACCTAAACTAGGGGGGAACCAATATCCGGATTTGCTAGATCTACTCGGGAGGGTTTAAACTATTTTGGCAGGGACATGAGAACCAGAGTACCAGGTCAGAAAGTGGGAGGATGGACAGGAAGGTAGACATCAGGACTAGTTTCAAAACACAGGAGCAAAGTAATAGATATAATGGGACAGGTAGCCTGAACTGTTTGTATTTTAATGCACAAAGAGGTTGTAAAGGTTGAACTTGAGAGCATAGACTGGTACATGGAACATGATATTGTGGCCATTGCACAGACTTCGTTGAGAGAGCAACAGGAGTGGGTGCTTAATGTCCCAGGATTTCAATGTTTTAGAAATGGAGATGAGAGGTGGGAAGTTGCACTAATCAGGGACAATATAACAGCTGCATTTGAGGGGACATAAAGGAAGGTTTGTCCACTGGGTCTATATGGGTAGAAGTCAAAAATGGGAGGGGTGCAATCACTCTGGGATTGAATGACAGATCCCCCAATAGCCAGTGGGACAATGAGGAAGATGTATACAGGCAGATTAAAGAAAGGTGTGTAAAAACAAAAGGGTTGTTGTCATGGGGGCTCCTTGTCCTTAATACAAACTGCAGCCACCTTTGAGCAAGTGGTTTAGATGGGGTAGAGTATGTTACGTGCATCCAGGAGGATTTCTTAAATCAATATGTAGATAGTTCAACAAGCAACTGAATGGCAGAGCTGCCATCAGAATGACCTACATCAGTTCTGCCTTGTTCAATTATGTAGTTGAATACTAAAATCAAAAATGGTCTCTTGGTGTTTAACACTTTAAAGGTGTTGACAATTGTTAAAATTTTTCAATGTATAAATAAATACTTTGTGTTAATGAGTTATTGAAAGCAGATCCCCCACGTCTGAAAATTAAAACTACAGATGTTGGAAATTTGAGGAAAAACAATGCTGGAAATATTCAAGTCTGGTAGAATCCATGAAAAACAAGCTATTTAATACTTTGGGTCGAAGATGTCTAGCAGAGTTTAAATTATGTTTAATCAAACTAGTACATGGATGTTTAAGGCCAACTGATTTTGTGAGTTGGACTATTGATCTCTGAACCTATTCCAGTGTTTCCCTAAATAAAAGAGTAGTTATTACTCGGGGTTATGAATTTGTTTTAAAATAAGGGAAATAAAAACTATGCTGAAGATTCTCTGAGCAACGTCTGCTGAGCATTTATATGAGTCAAAACCCTTCCTTCAGCACCAAGTTCAAAAGCAGTCATTTTAAGCTGTAGGAAATGGATAGATGAAGGGAAAGAAGGAAATCTGAAAGGGTAAGGCAAGCAATTGATCATTAGCTGAATATCAAAATATCCTGATCCTGGAAACTTGAAATAGAAACAATAATGGAAGCCTTCTGCATATACAACATCATCTGTGGAAAGAGTATTCCTCAGCATTTTGGGAAATGCAGAATTCTGATCTGCTCTTTGATCATCGGGAAATCCTCATGGTTCAACATCTACCAAAGCAGGTGGAGGCAATTTCCACTCCTTGGGTTCCTACCCTTTGTATGCCGTGGACCCTGTGCTTAATGGGATTGGTCCATGGCATACAAAGGTTGGGAACCCTGCTTCATTCTAACTAAGTCTCTTGTTCCAGCACATTCTATTCTCCAGATGTTCAGTTCCCCTGCTTTGAATCACACATGGAGCCCGAGTTTCTGCACTCTTAAACATGCCTGGTTGGTTAGGATTTTTCTTACCAAATTCACATGAAAGACATTGTTTACCAGTTTTAATAAAAAGTGCACTTAGTTGTGTTGCAGTATCAATAAATTTGCTGTAATTTGTTTATTGTCACTAACTGGGGTACTGTGAAAGCTTCTCTTGCACATTGCTTGTACAGCCCAGATCATTACCCCGGTGCATTAGGGTAGTACACAGGTAAAACAAATCGTGCAGAAAAGTGCAACAGCTGCAGAGAATGCAGTATAGGTAGACAAGATGTAAAGTCATAAGATGTTCTGGAAGTCTGCCTGTTGAGCACAAGTTCTGAGTTGCTGAATTCTTGGAGTTTTATTTTATATAGATTGGCTTAAGCTGCAGAGACTGCCTGGAGCAGAGGTTCCCAACCTTTTTTATGCCATGGACCAATACTATTAAGGAAGAGGTCTGTGGACCCCAGGTTGGGAACCCCTGGCTGAGAGCAAAACTGGGGAGAATAGTAGGTGGAAATCTTAGGTTAAGATGAGTTCTGGAGAACACAACTGGTTGGGCAATATGTAGAATCTGCCTGTTGCTGTTAGGCCTTCACACTGTTTCAGTGATTTTCGCCCCATTATTTCTACACAAACTCACTTGACAATCCCATTCTTTCACTAGTATTCCTTGTATCCCGTTCTCCTAAATTCCCATCTTAGCCCCTGGATTCTACCATTTCCCCATACAATAGGGCATTAGAGAATGGACAATTAACCAACAACATTCTTAATAAAGTGAAGAAAGGAAATGAGTTCTGCTGTTTATATATGTGCGGGATTTTTGAATTGAATAACATGGGCAATCATTCATATGCGGAGTGTCCACAAGTCAGGTATTCCAAATCTGGGGACTCCAATGGAGAGGAGTCCCCAGATTTGGAATAGTTTACAGTGATGGCAAACTATCTGCTCAGTGCAGGAGGCTACTTAAAGGATTTGATTTGGAAACTGATGAAAGAGTCTCTTGTATTGATTGTTGTACAATGATACATTATCAATTGAGGTGGTTAATTTAAGCATCAACTCTTTCTTTTCTGCCTACGATAAAATCAGGATTATCTTGTCTGTAGACTGTCCACGCCCAAGAACATCACTATTAAGGGAAAAGTTTCCTGAAGGTAGAGATCTCCTCTTGGGATTGAAAGGGGTGGTGGTAGGAGAAGGGTTGGTACAAGACAGACTGTCCGTAATGCATGGGTTACTTGGAGTCGCTCTTTAAGAATGGCATGCATTCATTCAAGGCAGAAGGAACAAACTTTCCTGAAGATTATGTCTTGAAGATTCTCCTCAAAGGAAGAAGTTTTAGAATATTTTTAAGGCTATTGTAGATGGATTTTTGATAAGCGGTGGATGAAGGTTTAAGATTGAATGGAGGTGAAGCTTTCGTCAGATCAACCACGATCTTACTAAATGCTGGGGCAGGTACCATGGGCTAAGTGGTCTACGCCTGCTCCTAAACCACATGTTCATGGGGGGTGGGGAGAGAGAGAGATTTGTTTTATTTGTCATCTGTACTGTACATTAAAACATAACAACCAATACAGTCTGAGAATGTGCTTTGGGCAGGGGGGTCAAAATCTGCAAGTATCCTGACACTTCTGGTACCAACATACTGTATCATGTCCACAACTGACTCACCCTAAGCAGAACATCTTTAGAATATGGGAAGAAACTGGAGCACCCGGAAGAAATCTGTGTGGTCACGGGGAGAATGTGCAAACTCTCTGTAGAGGTGGGAATTGAACCCTAATCGCTGGCACTGTAAAGTGTTACACTAACTACAATGCTACCATGCGGCTTCCCAGCAGACTGATTAAAATCCAGGCCCGACCTCTTATGGGGTACCTGTGGGATGAATTGAGGCTTCTAAAAATAAATGGAAGCAAAGGATTCTAGCTGAAAGGGGAAAACAAAGGAAATTAATGCTATAAAGAATAAATGTCATAGCCTTAAACAAAAATGTACAGTGAGTTTGACTTAAGAGCTATTCCCCATTACTTGAAGTCAAATTGCAGCATAGGTAATATGGGGTAACAAGAAACTGAAGTTCACACTCTGCAGATCTAATCAGTCTGGCTGAAGTTACATCTGTAATTTTGTTGGGGGGGTGGTGGAGTGGTAAAGGGTATGTAGTTCAGAATCAGGTTTATTAAGACCGGCATGTGATGTGAAATATGTTAAGTTAGCAACAGCTCAATGCAATACATGAGAGAGAAAAAAATAATAATAAATAAACAAGTAAATCAATTACTTATATTGAATAGATTTTTTTTAATGTGCGAAAACAGAAATACTGTACATTAAAAAAGTGAGGTAGTGTCCAAAGTTTCAAAGTCCATTCAGGAATCGGATGGTAGAGGGGAAGAAGCTGTTCCTGAATCACTGAGTGTGTGCCTTCAGGTTTCTGTATCTCCTACCTGATGGTAACAGTGAGAAAAGGGCATGCCTTGGGCGCTAGAGGTCCTTAATAATGGACGCTGCCTTTCTGAGAGACTGCTCCCTAAAGATGTCCTGGGTACTTTGTAGGCTAGTGCCCAAGATGGAGCTGACTAGATTTACAACCTTCTGCAGCTTCTTTCCGTCCTGTGCAGTAGCCCCTCCATACCAGAGTGATGCAGCCTGTCAGAATGCTCTCCACGGTACAACTATAGAAGTTTTTGAGTGTATTTGTTGACATGCCAAATCTCTTCAAACTCCTAATAAAGGATAGCCACTGTCTTGCCTTCTTTATGACTACATCGGTATGTTGGGGCCGGTTTAGATCCTCAAAGATCTTGACACCGAGGAACTTGAAGCTGCTCACTCTGTCTACTTCTGATCCCTCTATGAAAATTGGTATGTGCTCCTTCGTCTTACCCTTCCTGAAGTCCACAATCAGCTCTTTTATCTTACTGACGTTGAGTGTCAGCTTGTTGCTGTGGCACCACTCCACGAGTCGGTATATCTCACTCCTGTACGCCTTCTCATCACCACCTGAGATTCTACCAACAATGGTTCTATTGTCAGCAAATTTGTAGGTGGTATTTGAGCTATTCCTAGCCACATGTTATACAGAAAATAGAGCAGTGGGCTAAGCACACACCCCTGAGGTGCGCCAGTGTTGATAATCAGCGAGGAGGATATGTTATCACCAATCCGCACAGACTGTGGTCTTCTGGTCAATTATAAACCTTCAGGTTATTCCATTTTCCAGATGTTCTTTTTCCCCTAACATTGCATTTCTAATGAATTAAGCATGCAATTATGTGAAGGTTCAAAAGTAAAATACTCCAAATACTGGAAATCTTAAATAAAAGCAGAAAATGCTGGAAATGTTCTGTCCATTAGGCCAGGGGTCCCCAACCTTTTTTGCACCGCAGACCGGTTTAATATTGACAATATTCCTGCAGACCGGCCGACCGGCAGGGTGGGTGTTAATCACGACCGGAATATAGGTGATAAGTCACTTATGAGTGACTAATTACACTCAATTTTGTTTCTAAAGGGCTTTATCTAATGAATTTAATATTAAGCACACAGCGCATATTTTCCTCGCATGAATATAGTGATAAGTCAATAATAACAGTGGTCCCAAACCTCCGGGCCGCGAAGAATACAGCGGTACAGCGGTAACCAGAACGCACCCAGCACATCTTTAAGAAAAAAGCCAAAATAAACAAGCTAATTAATTAGGTGCCGCCTGGCACGTAAATGTCGGCCCAGATCAGAGGTGACACAATTGGCAATGGCCTCTGATCTGGGCCGACATTTATGTGCCGGGTGGCACCTAATTAATTAGCTTGTTTATTTCAGCTTTTTTCTTAAAGATGTGCTGGGTGCGTTCCGGCCACCGCTGGACCGCTGCATTCTTCGCAGCCCGGAGGTTGGGGACAACTGAATTATAAGTCAATAGCATCATAACATTTTAAGTAACATTTGGATATTAAACACAGAGTGCATATTTTCCTCGTATGAACATATAAAATCATTGAAACACACCAATATCGCTGAATCAGTGGGAGCCCTGGGCTTGTTTTCCTGCAACAAGACGGTCCCATCGAGGGGTGATGGGAGACAGCGATACTCGAAGGTGGTTCCTTATGTCCAGTCTATTCTGCAATTTAGTTTTTGTTGCATTCATTGCAGAAAACCCCGCTTCGCAGAGATATGTTGGAAATGGAAGCAATGTTTTCAGTGCTTTGGTGGGTATCTCAGGATATTCAGCCTTGACTTTGATCCAGAATGCCAGCAGAGATGTTATGTCAAACATACTTTTCAGCCCACCGTCATTTGCAAATTGAGGAGTTGATCTTTTTCCCGCGCTGACATGAAGGATTCACCGGAAACATTCACAAATGGGTCACGGACACATTCCTTTGCAAGTCTTGGGTCATTTGCGTCTTGGGTCACTGATGACCTCACTTGCGTTAAAGTTCAACAGTGGGCGTGACAGGGAATTGAGGAAAGGTGCAGCTGACTCATATCGTTTAATATTGCCGAATCATATCGTTCCCTCGCGGCTCGTGGACCGGTCGCACATGCTTTGCGGCCCGGTGGTTGGGGACCGCTGCATTAGGCAGTGGCTATGAAGCAAGTAGTAGTTAGAGGCAAGGATATTACTCATTTTCTGGGAATCCTACATCAGGAGTTCCCAATTTTTAATACGCCGTGGACCCCAGGTTGGGGACCCCTGTGCACCAGGAAATTTGGGACTCCGGTATAAATGCAGAAGTCACAATCTGGTTAGTGGAGGAGCTTGTTGAGATTCATCAGTGTGCATGCTAGCTTCTGATTGAAATCTGGCACAGTATGTAATCCCCATGGGTTTCAGTAGGAAAGGAGCAAAAGAATAGGATAAGTTTTTAATTTGGGATTTTCGTTTAATATTTTCAATTTTTAACTGTTCGTTTTTGATTATTTTTGGAAAGGTATGTAATTTTAATTTTAATAGTCATAACTCTGAATATCAGAAAGCATTGAAAAATTAGGAAAATTGAAAATCAGAAAATTCTAATAAGAAATAAAAGAGATTTGTTTGAGAGATTTAGAGCATAGCAGATGATAAACAAGGGCCAGGATTTAGCTAAAGATCAAAAGTTTGTAGATGAATGATGAGACTACTGCTAGTGTTTTGTGATGCAGTAGTAATCCACCTCAAGGATTAGCTTGCCTGGCTTAAGGACAACCCATGTGATGAGTACCCTAGTCAACAGTATCTGGGCACAGTGTATTGGGTTGGTGCATTTTGGAAGGTCATTAAACCAAAACGTTTACTTCATATATTTTTAGAAATAATAGAATGGTGCTTTACTCTTGTCTTTTCTTTTTATAGCAGAGGAATGTTTCGTGGACTATGAGAGAGTTATTCATATCATAGCAGCAGTTATTGCTGTGCTGATCATTATTATAATCGCTGTGTGTTTGATCTATCGACGGACCCGAGCTGCAGGCTATCAGCGAATCTGAGGAGAGAAATGAGGTTTTGTTCAGAAGATGCTTTTTGGTTTCCTTTGCCTCTCATTAACATTGATGGTGCGAGTCTTGGCCAAAAAACAAACTTTCATCCCATTCAGTGCCCCTGGAGATTGCCATAGACATGCATATAGAAATATTGGTGGAGGATGGGAGTTCCATTTCCGACTGGGATTTTCAGCTTTTGTACTTTATACTTCCTGCATTTCTATCTTCAGAAATGATTAGTAATTAAAATCATATAGCTTAATGCTTTTGTTTGTTGTGACTCGGTCATTCTCTGTTTAAAACCAATTTTATTGATGTTCATTTTGAACATTTTCACTTACTCTTTGCTGAAATGTAAAAAAAACAAATTAATGACCAATCACACTGTCTTATGTTTCAGTACAAAATTTCTTTCTTTAAAAAATATATTGTGAATAATATTGAATCCAGATCTATCAGAAATGTCAAACTCCAGTAATTATTTTATGCATTTTGAAATGGGCCATGTTGCAGTCAGTTTGCTGTTGTTTGTTGTTTAAAATTGCTGGTTGAAATACATTAGCTTGTAATAGTTCTGGAATTGCCTGAATATAGAAGCTGGAAAAAATCTTAAATAAAAAAAAGATAGAAATACTCAGCAATTCAGCCTTCAACTATGAGGGACAAGATCTCTAATTCTGCCTCTTGAACATCCCCGTTTTACTCATTTCACCACTGGCAACCAGGCCCTCTGGTGCCAGGGCATGGGAGGGAGGACAGAGGGCAAATTCTCTTGCCCACAGTGCCTCAGTGCCCAAGAAGAGTAGGATGTGATCTGCCTTAGCGACTATCGTCTAGGAGCATTCACATCTACTGTGATGAAGTGTTTTCAGAGGTTGGTTATGACTAGAATTATTTCCCATCTCAGCAAGAATCTGAACCCATTGCAATTTGCCTATTGCCACAATAGGTCTATGGTGTCCTCGATTTCATTGGCTCTTCATGCAGCCTTGGATCCCCGGGACAGTACAATTACCTATGTTAGGATGCTGTTTATTGACTACATCTCAGCATATAATACAATCATTCCTACTGTTTTGCTGGAAAAGCTCCAGAACCTGGGTCTCTGTACCTCCATCTGCAACTGGATCCTCAACTTCCCAACCAGAAGACCACAATCTGCATGGATCAGAAATAACATCCCCAGCTCACCCACAATTAACATGGCACACCTCAGGGATGTGTGCTTAGCCCACTGCTCTACTGTCTCTACACCCATAACTGTGTGGCTAGGCACAGCTCAAAAGCCATCTATAAATTTGCTAATGGCACAACAATGGGTGGCAGAATTTCAGATGGTGATGAGAAGGCGTGCCAGAGTGAGAAATCAGCTAGTTGAGTGGTGTCACAGCAATAATCTTGCATTCAATGGCAGTAAGACCAAACAATTGATCTGATTGTGGATTTCAGGAACGATAAGATGAGGGAACACACACCAGCCCTCATAGAGGGATCAGAAGTGGATAGAGAGAATAATTTCAAGTTCTTGTGTGTCAATATCTTTGAAGATCTAACTTGGACCCAACATATCAATGCAGCTACAAAGAAGGCAAGACAGCAGTGATAGCTCATTAGGAGTTTTAGGAGATTTTGTGTGTCACCTAAATCACTCTTAAATTTCTACAGTTCTACTGCAGAGAGCATTCTGACTGGCTGCATCACCGTCTGGTATGAGGGGTCTACTGCACAGGATCGAAGTAAGCTGCAGAGAATTGTTGACTTAGTCAACTCCATTATGCGCACTAACCTCCGTATGTCCAGAAAGGTGTTTCAGAAAGGCGGCGTCCATCATTAAGGATCACCATCACTGGGGTCAGGCCTTGTTCTCATGGCTACCATCAAGAAGGAGGTACAGAAGCCTGAAGGCACACACTCAACCATTCAAGAACAGCTTCTTCCCCTCTGCCTTCCGATTTCTGAATGGATATATCATTCAGATACATACATGAGCACAAACGTCGCTCATTATCTGGCTCTGCTACCAGCCGCGGGACTCGGTGAGAAGGCCAGCTTTCATAAACAATATACGTATTGGGTCAACGTGAATTGGGGTTCAACCAAACAGGGCCATCATGATGTTCCTAAATTTAAAGAAACCTTGATTTCAGCGAATGCTGTGAACATACTGCAAAAACACAATTGTCGGTCGGCAAGAAATAACAGGTCATACACAATATAAAATTACAAAAAAGAGTATTTACAAGTTTCAGCTTTATCGAACAGTAAGTAGGAAAAAGAAAATAAGAAGATTAAAAGGGTCCATTATAGTACACCAGTCCAAATATGCACATAAAGTTGGAGTTCGTTCTGGAGTTGTCTTTTCACTCACACGGTCTGCATGAAAGCGCACACCACATTCTGAACTTTGCTCGAAATCCATCTTGAACAAATGGGCGCTCTCGCAGGAGTATTGGCCCTTCCCTGAGGCCATTCATCTGCAGAAAGCACTTTGTGCAATGGGGATGCTCCTTCCCATGGCATTCGCAGCCATCTTCCCTCCTGTCCTCTCCACAGCTCCTGTCAAAAAACTTCGAACCACCCTGAGGTCCGTCTTAAATCTCTCTCCACCCTGCTCTCAAACTTTGTTGATTCTGCCATCCTGATTGGCTGACACAACATTCTTAAGTTGAGCAGCAGGGCTGCTTATTTCTAGCCAAAACCAAAACACTACTGGCAGGACACACTGTTTTTGCACATGCTGCTAAACTGAAATACTTACAGCATAACAGCAGAAATTCTAACCAGGGCTTTACTACTGTCTTATCTGCTCAGCACTAGTCATGACTGAACCTGGCAGGACTAACAAGTTTTAATCTGATATCTTGGTTCTGGAATTGTTTACATCTAGCTGAAGCATGATGCTTTTCCTGTTTAACAAGCACATACTTTACATAGCAAACACAAAAAAACCTGTGAATGCTGAAAATCCAAAGCAACATGCCCAAAATGCTGGAGGAATTCAGCAAGCCAGGCAGCATCTATGGAAAAGAGTAAACGGTCGACATTTCGGGCCAAGACCCTTCATCGGGACTGGAAAGGGAGAGGAGAAGTCAGGGTAAGAAAGTGGGGGGGGGAGGGGAGAATGAAGTACAGTGTGGCAGGTGATAGGTTAAACCAGGAGAGGGGGAGGGGTGAGGTAAAGAGCTGGGAAGTTGATTCATGAAAGAGATAAGCGGCTGGTGAAGGGGAACAGAAGTCCATGGAAGAAAGGGAAGTGGGAGTGCCTCCTGTACATCGGTGATACCCAGTGTAGACCGGGAGAAAACTTGGCAGAGCACATTCACTCCACCCACCACAAAAAGCAGGATGGCTTGGTGGCCACCCATTTCAACTCTAATTCCCATTCCAACATGTCAGTCAATGGCCTCCTCTACTGCCACAAGGCAACACTCAGATTGGAGCAGCAACACCTTATATACCATCTGGGTAGCCTCCAACCTGACGGCATGAACATTGATTTCTTGAATTTCCGGTAATTGCCCCTCCCCACCCCCCTCACCATTCCCTAATTCTATTTCCTTCTCTCACCTTTTAGAAACATAGAAACATAGAAAATAGGTGCAGGAGTAGGCCATTCGGCCCTTCAAGCCTGCACCGCCACTTATTATGATCATAGCTGATCATCCAACTCAGAACCCCGCCCCAGCCTTCCCTCCATACCCCCTGACCCCCGTAGCCACAAGGGCCATATCTAACTCCCTCTTAAATATAGCCAATGAACTGGCCTCAACTGTTTCCTGTGGCAGAGAATTCCACAGATTCACCACTCTCTGTGTGAAGAAGTTTTTCCTAATCTCGGTCCTAAAAGGCTTCCCCTCTATCCTCAAACTGTGGCCCCTCGTTCTGGCATTCCCCAACATCGGGAACAATCTTCCTGCATCTAGCCTGTCCAGTCCCTTTAGGATCTTTTACGTTTCAATCAGATCCCCCCTCAATCTTCTAAATTCCAACGAGTACAAGCCCAGTTCATCCAGTCTTTCTTCATATGAAAGTCCTGCCATCCCAGGAATCAATCTGGTGAACCTTCTTTGTACTCCCTCTATGGCAAGGATGTCTTTCCTCAGATTAGGGGACCAAAACTGCACACAATACTCCAGGTGTGGTCTCAGCAAGGCCTTGTACAACTGCAATAGTACCTCCCTGCTCCTGTACTCGAATCCTCTCACTATAAATGCCAGCATACCATTCGCCTTTTTCACCGCCTGCTGTACCTGCATGCCCACTTTCAATGACTGGTGTATAATGACACCCAGGTCTCGTTGCACCTCCCCTTTTCCTAATCGGCCACCATTCAGATAATAATCTGTTTTCCTATTTTTGCCACCAAAGTGGATAACTTCACATTTATCCACATTAAATTGCATCTGCCATGAATTTGCCCACTCACCCAACCTATCCAAGTCACCCTGCATCCTCTTAGCATCCTCCTCACAGCTAACACTGCCACCCAGCTTCGTGTCATCCGCAAACTTGGAGATGCTGCATTTAATTCCCTCATCCAAGTCATTAATATATATTGTAAACAACTGGGGTCCTAGCACTGAGCCTTGCGGTACCCCACTAGTCACCGCCTGCCATTCTGAAAAGGTCCCGTTTATTCCCACTCTTTGCTTCCTGTCTGCTAACTAATTCTCCACCCACACCAATACCTTACCCCCAATACCGTGTGCTTTAAGTTTGCACACTAATCTCCTGTGTGGGACCTTGTCAAAAGCCTTTTGAAAATCCAAATATACCACATCCATTGGTTCTCCCCTATCCACTCTACTAGTTACATCCTCAAAAAATTCTATGAGATTCGTCAGACATGATTTTCCTTTCACAAATCCATGCTGACTTTGTCCGATGATTTCACAGTTTTCCAAATGTGCTGTTATCACATCCTCGATAACTGACTCCAGCAGTTTCCCCACCACCGACGTTAGGCTAACCGGTCTATAATTCCCCGGTTTCTCTCTCCCTTTTTTAAAAAGTGGAGTTACATTAGCCACCCTCCAATCCTCAGGAACTAGTCCAGAATCTAACGAGTTTTGAAAAATTATCACTAATGCATCCACTATTTCTTGGGCCACTTCCTTAAGCACTCTAGGATGCAGACCATCTGGCCCTGGGGATTTATCTGCCTTCAATCCCTTCAATTTACCTAACACCACTTCCCTACTAACATGTATTTCGCTCAGTTCCTCCATCTCACTGGACCCTCTGTCCCCTACTATTTCTGGAAGATTATTTATGTCCTCCTTAGTGAAGACAGAACCAAAGTAATTATTCAATTGGTCTGCCATGTCCTTGCTCCCCATAATCAATTCACCTGTTTCTGTCTGCAGGGGACCTACATTTGTCTTTACCAGTCTTTTCCTTTTTACATATCTATAAAAGCTTTTACAGTCCGTTTTTATGTTCCCTGCCAGTTTTCTCTCATAATCTTTTTTCCCCTACCTAATTAAGCCCTTTGCCCTCCTCTGCTGAACTCTGAATTTCTCCCAGTCCTCAGGTGAGCCACTTTCTCTGGCTAATTTGTATGCTTCTTCTTTGGAATTGATACTATCCCTAATTTCTCTTGTCAGCCACGGGTGCACTACCTTCCTTGATTTATTCTTTTGCCAAACTGGGATGAACAATTGTTGTAGTTCATCCATGCAACCTTTAAATGCTTGCCATTGCATATCCACCGTCAATCCTTAAGTGTCATTTGCCAGTCTATCTTAGCTAATTCACGTCTCATACCTTCAAAGTTACCCTTCTTTAAGTTCAGAACCTTTGTTTCTGAATTAACTCTGTCACTCTCCATCTTAATGAAGAATTCCACCATATTATGGTCACTCTTACCCAAGGGGCCTCTCACGACATGATTGCTAATTAACCCTTCCTCATTGCTCAAAACCCAGTCCAGAATAGCCTGCTCTCTAGTTGGTTCCTCGACATGTTGGTTCAAAAAACCATCCTGCATACATTCCGAGAAATCCTCTTCCTCAGCACCTTTACCAATTTGGTTCACCCAATCTACATGTAGATTGAAGTCACCCATTATAACTGCTGTTCCTTTATTGCACACATTTCTAATTTCCTGTTTAATACCATCTCCGACCTCACTACTACTGTTAGGTGGCCTGTACACAACTCCCACCAGCGTCTTCTGCCCCTTAGTGTTATGCAGCTCTACCCATATCGATTCCACATCTTCCCAGCTTATGTCCTTCCTTTCTATTGTGTTAATCTCTTCTTTAACCAGCAACGCCACCCCACCTCCCCTTCCTTCATGTCTATCCCTCCTGAATATTGAATATCCCTGAATGTTGAGCTCCCATCCCTGGTCACCCTGGAGCCATGTCTCTGTGATCCCAACTATATCATAATCATTAATAACAATCTGCACTTTCAATTCATCCACCTTGTTACGAATGCTCCTTGCATTGACACACAAAGCCTTCAGGTGCGCTTTCACAACACTCTTAGCCCTTATACAATTATGTTGAAAAGTGGCCCTTTTTAATGCTTGCCCCGGATTTGTCGGCCTGCCACTTTTACTCTTCTCCTTAGTACTTTTTGCTTCTACCCTCACTTTACACCCCTCTGTCTCTCTGCACTGGTTCCCATCCCCCTGTTGTGAACTAACCTCCTCACGCCTAGCCTCTTTAATTTGATTCCCACCCCCCAACCATTCTAGTTTAAAGTCACCTCAGTAGCCCTCACTAATCTCCCTGCCAGGATATTGGTCCCCCTAGGATTCAAGTGTAACCCGTCCTTTTTGTACAGGTCACGCCTGCGCCAAAAGAGGTCCCAATGATCCAAAAACTTGAATCCCTGCCCCCTGCTCCAATCCCTCAGCCACGCATTTATCCTCCACCTCATCGCATTCCTACTCTCATTGTCGCGTAGCACAGGCAGTAATCCCGAGATTACTACCTTTGCGGTCCTTTTTCTCAACTCCCTTCCTAGCTCCCTATATTCTCCTTTCAGGACCTCATCCCTTTTCCTACCTATGTCATTGGTACCTATATGTACCACAAGCTCTGGCTCCTCACCCTCCCACTTCAGGATATCTTGGACACGATCAGAAATATCCCGGACCCTGGCACCAGGGAGGCAAACTACCATCCGGGTCTCTGGACTGCGTCCACAGAATCGCCTATCTGACCCCCTTACTATCGAGTCCCCTATCACAACTGCCCTCCTCTTCCTTGCCCTACCCTTCTGAGCTACAGGGCCAGACTCTGTGCCGGAGGCAGGGCCACTGTCGCTTCCCCCGGGTAAGCTGTCCCCCCCAACAGTACTCAAACAGGAGTACCTGTTGTTAAGGGGCACAGCCACTGGGGTACTCCCTGTTACCTGACTTTTCCCCTTCCCCCTCCTAACCGTGGCCCACTTGTCTGCCTCCCGTGGCCCCGACGTGACCAACTGCCTGCAACTCCTCTCTATCACCTCCTCACTCTCCCTGACCAGACAAAGGTCATCGAGCTGCAGCTCCAGTTCCGTAACGCGGTCCCTTAGGAGCTGCATCTCGATGTACTTGGCGCAGACGTAGACGTCCGGGAGGCTTGGAGACTCCAGGGCCTCCCACATCCGACACCGAGAACAGCAAACTGCCCTCACACTCATACTGCCCCTCTCCTCAAATAACAACAGAAAATGAATGCCAAACCTTCCTCGCCTGTTTCCGCCTAAGCCCGTTGAGCCGAAGCCCTTAAGTCTTCACTCTGCTCCCGGCTCACTCCGCAGCCCGCAAACTACGCTGCCCGCTCTATGAGGCTCTGTTCCTTTTAAATCTGCCGCACTGCACAGCCCGATGTCACACGCCTGCGCAGTCCCACCTCTCAGAACGCCGTTGGAGAAAAAAAATAACGAAAATTTCAAAAATGTCTTTCTCGGCACTCCCACTCAGACTCTCAGACTCCTTCTTCGAATCCTTTTTCTCCTTAACTGTCCATCACCTATCTGATGCTCCTCCCCCTTCCCTTTCTTCCATGGCTTTCCATCCTTTCCTGTCAGATTTCATCATCTCCAGCCCTTCATCTCTTTTGCCAACTTCCCAGCTCTTTACTTCCTCCACCTTCATACTCTGTCTTCTCTTCCTTCCCATTCCTGATGAAGGGTCTCGGCCCAAAACATTGACTGTTTTCTCTTTCCCATAGATTGCCTTTTCTGTTGAGTTCCTCCACCATATTTTACATTGTAGCGTCCATAATTGTCCCTCAGATGTTCCTGCTACAGCTCCTGGCAAGTTCTGCTACATTTCTTTGCCTTGATGGTGATTTTACAGTGAGAGATATACTGGAATAGCAGGTTGTAGATTGTAACAAAATATAATTCTGATAAATTCTAATCAAATTCCAAGGTTGAGGTAAAGAGGTAAAGACTAGCTTTATTTGTCGCGTACTTCAAAGCATACAGTGAATTGGTTACAATGATAGTGGCTGCATTGTTCATCTTTAGAAATTCAATGGCGTTTAGAATCATTCCTATAAAACATTGGTAAGGTTGAGCTTGGAATATTGAACACAATTCTTGTCACCCCATTACAGGAATAATGTGGAGGCTTTGAAGAGGGTGCAGAGGAGGTTTACCAGGATGCCACCTGGATTAGAGGGCATGAGTTACAAGGAAAAGCAGGACAATCCATGTTGTTTACTCTGGAGTCAGAAGCTGAGGGGAGAGCTGATAAAAGTTTATAAAATCATGAGAGGCAAGGATAGAACAGACAGAATCTTTCTCCCCAGGATGGGCATGTCAGCTACATGCAGTGAAGTTGAGAGGGGATGGGAAAGTTTAACAGAGATGTGAGAAGCAATTTTATCTTTTGACACAGAGAATATTAGGTGACTGGAACTGACTTCCAGGTGGAGTGGTGGAAGCAGATATGATAGTGGTGTTGAAGAGGCTGTTAGACCCATGAATATGGAGAGATAGGGATCCTGTACAGGCAGAGGATAATTAGTTTAATTCAGCATCACGTTTACCACAGACCTTGTAGGCCGAAGGGTCTGTTCCTGTGCTGTACTGTTCTATAGCAAATGTTCCTTGATCAGATAACTTACTTTTTTGCTTACCTGTGTCAGAACTAGCTGTTTCTGTTATTAATACATCAGTGTAATTTAGGTGCAATTTTTCAATCTAACCTGATTCTAAATCACAAAGTGGTCTCACTTTGTTCCACCTATCCCTCACCCACCTTCTCTACAACTGAAAATTGTTTTCTTTCTTCTGCAACTGCGGGTCTCAGACCTGAAACATTAGCTTTTACTCTTTCCATAGGAGCAGCCTGACCTCCCAACGATTTCTACAGGTATATTAACAGCAAAGGATAACATTGGTGTTCCTGAAAATCACTGTGGTCATCTATAGATAGAGCCAAAAGAAATTTGAAGATCTAAAATCAAATTTTTGCATCTAATTTTACTTGGGAGACAAACAAAGATTATACAACTGAGGCAGAAGAGTAATAAGGTCATGAACCATATCCAGATGACAGAGGAAAATGTGCTCACTGTCCTGGGGCAAATTAGGGTGAATAAATCCCCAGGGCCTGACAACATGTCCTGTCAGTCCTTGTGGGAGGCTAGTGTGGAAATTTCAGGGGCTCTGGCAGAGATATTAGCCATGGATGAGGTGCCAGAGGATTGGAAGATAGCTAATGTTGTTCAAGAAAGGCACTTAAGAATAAGCCAGGAAATTATAGGTCAGTGAGCTTGACGTCATTTATCAAGTTTTGTTATTTGAATGTATTACAAGGGACAAGATATATAGGTATCTGGAAGAACAGGACTTGATTAGGGGCAGTCCGTAAGGAAATATGTTGTGTCTAACCAAACTTGTTTAACGTTACCACAAGGTAGATGACGGAAAGGTAGTGGACATTGTCTACATTGACTCCAGCAAGGCCTTATAAAAAATCCCACCTGGGAGGTGGACCACAAGTTTAAGTCATTTAACATTCAGGATAAAATAATCAATTGGATATGACATCGGTTTAGCAGTGGTAGTAGATGATTGTCTCTCTGACTGGAGGCATGTGATTAGTGGTGTGCCTCGAAGATTATTGGTGGGCCTGTTGTTGCTTATCTATTTTAATGATTTAGATGATAATATGGTAAACTGCATCAGCAAATTTGCAGATGATCACCAAGATCGGAGGCATAATGGAAATCAAGGAAGGCTGTTAAAGCTTGTAGTGTGATCTTGACCATAAGGGAAAATGGGCTGAAAAATGGCAGGTGGAAGTGTGAGATATTGAACTTTGGGAGGACAAACAAAAGTAAGACTTACATAGTAAATGGTAGGGCTCTGAGATGTGTGGTAAAACTTATGGACCTGGGAAATCAGTTGCATAATTCCTTGAAAGGAATATCACTTAGATGGGTTAGTAAAGAGAGCTTTTAGCACAATGACCCTCATAAATGAGGCCATTGAGTACAGGAGTTGGAGTGTTATTCTGAAGTTGTACAAGACATTATTGAGCCAAATTGAGAGTATTGTGTGCAGTTTTGGATCACACCTACAAGAAAAGTATAAATAAGCTTGAAAGAGTGCAGAGAAAATTAACAAGGATGTTGCTAGGACAGAAAAGGTTGAATAGGTTAGGACTTTAATTTCCTGGAGCGCTGGAGAAGAGGAGAGATCTTATAGAGGTATACAAAATTATGAGAAAACTGCTACAGAGAATGTCGTACAGATAGACAAGGTGCAAAGTCATAAGATGGTCTGGAAGTCTGCCTGTTGAGCACAAGTTCTAAGCGCTGAATTCTTCGAGTTTTATTTTATATAGATTGGCTTAAGCTGCGTGGACTGCCTGGAGCTGAGGTTCCCAACCTTTTTTACGCTATGGACCAATACTATTAAGGAAGACATCTGTGGACCCCAGGTTGGGAACCCCTGGCCGAGAGCAAAACTGGGGAGAATAGTTGGTGGCAATCTTAGGTTAAGATGAGTTCTGGAGAACCCAACAGGTTGGGCAATATGTAGAATCTGCCTGTTGCTGTTAGGCCTTCACACCGTTTCAGTGATTTTCGCCCCATTATTTCTACACAAACTCACTTGACAATCCCATTCTTTCACTAGTATTCCCTGTATCCCGTTCTCCTAAATTCCCATCTTCTCCCCCGGATTCTACCATTTCCCCATACAATAGGGCATTAGAGAATGGACAATTAATCTACAATATCCTTAATAAAATGGAGAGGAAATGAGTTCTGCTGTTTATACATATGCAGGATTTGTCAATTTAATAACATTCACATGCGGAGTGTCCACAAGTTAGGTATTCCAAATCTGGGGACACCAGTGCAGAGAGAATTAAATTAGTTTACAATGATTCCAAACTATCAGCTCAGTGCGGGAGGCTACTTAAAGGATTTGATTCAGAAACTGATTGAAGTCTCTTGTATTGATTCTTGTACATCGATACATTATCAATTAATATAATATGTTAAACATAAAATAATCTGCAGATGCTGGGGTCAAAGCAACACTTACAAAAAGCTGGAGGAACTCAGCAGGTCGGGCAGCATGCGTGGAAAAGATCGGTCGACGTTTTGGGCTGGATCCTGACGAAGGGTTCCGGCCCGAAACGTCGACCGATCTTTTCCACGCATGCTGCCTGACCTGCTGGGTTCCTCCAGCTTTTTGTAAGTGTTAATATAATATGTTTCTGGTTAACTTGAACAATAACCCTTTTTTTCTGCCCACGATAAAATCAGAATTATCTTGTCTGTAGACTCTCCACCTCCAAGAACAGCACTATTGAGGGAGAAGCTTCCTGTAGGAAGAGGTCTCCTCTTGGGATTGAAAGGGGTGGGGGTAGGGGAAGGGTTGATACAGGAACATTTAAAGACAGACAGTTTTCAAGGAACACAGCCTGTCCGTAATGCATGGGTTACTCAGAGTCACTGTTTAAGAATGGCACGCATTCATTCAAGGCAAAAGGGACATTTTTTTTCTTGAAGATTATGAGTGTCGAAGATCCTTCCCAAAGGAAGAAGTTTTAGAATATTTTTAAGGCTATTGTATATGGATTTTTGATAAGCTATGGATGAAGGTTTAAGATTGAATGGAGGTGAAGCTTTCGTCAGATCAGCCATGATCTTAGTAAATGCTGGAGCAAGTACAACGGGCTCAGTGGTCTACGCCTGTTCCTAAACTACATGTTCATCGGGGGGGGGGGGGGGGAGAGGGAGAGAGAGAGAGAGATTTGTTTTATTTGTCATCTGTACTGTACATAAGACCTGGCTGGTGGCATAGTGGCATCAGTGCCAGACTTCAGGACGAAAGGTCCTGAGTTTGAATCCAGCCGGCTCCCCTGCACGCTTTCCATCCGTGCTGGGTTACGAGCTGGTGATCTCTTTGGAAACTCACCCAGCAGATGGCAATGGCAAACCACTGCTGTATCTTGCCTCGTACGCGGTTCCCCACTACGTCAGAGAGGCGTGGAGGGAAATCGTCCGCTAACCAGAGAAACTCCGGATGTGATTAATCTTTCCTTTTACTGTACATAAAAACATCAACAACCAACACAGTCTGAGAATATGCTTGGAGGGGAAGGGGGGTCAAAGTCTGCAAGTATCCCCATGCTTCTAGTACCAACATAACACGCTCACAACTGACTCACCCTAACCAGAACGAGCACCCAGAAGAAATCTGTGTGATCACAGGGAGAATGTAGAAACTCTCTGTAGTAGTGGGAATTGAATCCTAATCGCTGGCACTGTAAAGTGTTACACTAACTACAAAGCTACCATGCGGCTTCCCAGCAGACTGATTAAAATCCAGGCCTGACCTCTTATGGGGTACCTGTGGGATGAATTGAGGCTTCTACAAATAAATGGAAGCAAAAGATTCCAGCTGAAAGGGGAAGACAAAGGAAATTAATACTATAAAGAAAAATGTTATAACCTTAAACAAAAATGTACAGAGAGTTTGACTTAAGAGCTATTCCCCATTACTTGAAGTCAAATTGCAGCATAGGTAATATGGGGTAACAAGAAACTGAAGTTCACACTCTGCAGATCTAATCAGTCTGGCTAAAATTACATCTGTAATTTTGTCAGGGTGGTAGGGTATGTAGATAAATCAATTATAAAACTTAAGGTTATTCCATTTTCCAAATGCTCCTTTTCCCCTAACATTGCATTTCTAATGAATTAAACATGCAATTACGTGAAGGTTCAAAAATAAAATACTCCAGATACTGGAAATCTTAAATAAAAGCAGAAAATGCCAGAAATGTTCTGTTCATTAGGCAGTGGCTATGAAGCAAGTAGTAGTTAGCAGCAAGGATATTACTCATTTTCTGGGAATTCTACATCAGGAGTTTCCAATCTTTATTACATCGTGGACCCCTGTTCTAGATGGTGCACCAGGAAATTTGGGACTCCAGTATAGATGCAGAAGTCACAATCTGGTTAGTGGAGGAGCTTGTTGAGATTCACTAGTGTGCATGCTAGCTTCTGATTGGAATCTGGCACAGTATGTAAGCCCCATGGGTTTCAGTGAGAAAAGAGCAGAAGAATAGGATAAGTTATTAATTTTGGGCTTTGGTTTAATATTTTCAATTGTTTGTGTGTATTTTCTTTTTTGGAAAGGTATGTATTTATTATTTAATTTCATGGTTATAAATCTTTGAATATCAAAAAGCATTGAAAAATTAGGGAAATCAAAAGACTGAAAATTCTAATAAGAATAAAAACAAAAAAAAGCTGGAGACACTCAGAAGGTCAGGCAGTATCTGCGGAAAGAGAAATAGAGAATATTTTCAAATTCAGGGAGTTCTCATGAGTTCTGTTTTTGCTTCGAGAGACGTAAAGCAGGCGGCAGACAAGGTCCAGGGTTTAGCTAAAGATCAAAGGTTTGAAGATGAATTGTAAGTCTACTGCAAGGGTGTTTTGTGATACTGAAGCTCATTGCAACACAGTAAGTAGTAGTTCACCTCAAGGATTAGCTTGCCTGGCTTATGGACAACCCATGTGATGAGTACCCTACTCAGTAATATCTAGGCCCAGTGTATCGGGTTGGTGCATTTGGGAAGGTCATTAAACCAACACATTTACTTCATAAATCACTTTTGTTTTAAAGAAATAATAGAATGGTGCTTTACTTGTCCCTTTTTCTTTTTATAGCAGAGGAATGTTTCGTGGACTATAAGAGTGTACTTCCTATCGTCTTTGGAGTAGCTCTTGCTGTGCTGATCATTATTACAGTCGTCGTGTATTTGCTCAGTCGACGGACCCAAGCTGCAGGCTATCAACGAATCTGAGGAGAGAAATGACGTTTTGTTCTGAAGATGCTTTTTGGTTTACTTTGCCTCTTATTAATATAGATGGTGTGCGTCTTGGCCAAAAAACAAATTTTCACCCCATTCAGTGCACCTGGAGATTGCCATAGATGTGCATATAGAAATATTGGTGGAGGACTGGAGTTCCATTTCAAGCTGGGATTTTCAGCTGTTGTACTTTATACTTTCTGATTTCTATTTTTAGAAATGATTAGTAATTAATATCATGTAGCTTAATGCCTTTGTCGTAACTCAGTCTTTGAAACCAGTTTTATTAATATGCATTATTAACTTTCATTTACTATTTGCTAAAATGTTTAAAAAAATTAATAACTGATCACACTGTCTTATGTTTCCATACAAAATTCCTTTTAGATAAATGCATTGTAAATAATATTTAATCCAGATCTATCAGAAATGTCAAACTCCAGTAATTATTTTATGCATTTTGAAATGGCCTTGTTTCAGTCAGCTTGCCGCTGTTTGTTGTTTAAAATTTTAGCTTGTTTATGTTCCGGAATTGCTTGAATGTAGAATCTGGAAAACAATCTCAAATTTAGAAAAATAAATTTTTAAAAAATAAGCAGCAAGTCAGCCTTCAACTATGAGGGATAGAATCTCTAATTCTGCCTCTTGAACATCCCTTTTACTCATTTCACCACTGGCAACCAGGCCCTCTGCTGCCAAAGCATGGGGGTGGGGGAGGGCACTGTTGCCCACAGCGCCTCAATTCCTCAAGCTTTCATCTGGCCCCCTGATGATGGATGCCCAAGCAGACTGAAACTTGGGGCAAGGTGTCACTTACCTTCTGGACCTCATTCCGTGCCTTGCAGCCTGGCAAGGTTCTTCCTAATCTTCAGTTAGGCTGGTCTCAAAACTACATTTGGCAATAAAAATACTGACACAGAAAAATAAATATCTGAGGCTGTGAGGAACTGTTAAAGTGGCACCTCACCGCCAAGCTAACAATCTTCATCCAAAAGAGGCTGCAGAGTCTCCTCAGCACCTGGACTACCCTAGTACCTGTTGTAATTGGCAATAATGAAGCCTGGCTTCTCTGTCCAAAAGGACCACGTTTCGTTCACTCATAATAACTGGGAACCTCTTAATTAACTGGAAACATAAGTGTCCTTGGTTTGGAAAGTCTACCCCATGGAGGATGGAGGGTAAGTAACAGGTCCATGGGTATATGATGTCCACAGAAAAACTAACCTACAGACAAGATAGAGGTTGGGAACAATGTAAGAGGTCTGGGCCGTCTATGACCTAAAGTCTTATTCTGCTGAGGTCCAAGAATGAGATTACCTCATGAAAGACACTGAGGTGGTCAAATGCATGAGAAACTCAGCAAGTCCAGGAAGCCAAAACATTGACTCTTTATTCCCTTCTATTGATGCTGCTTCACTTGATGAGTTTGCCCAGCATTTTGTGAGTGCTACTGCAGGAGGTGTGGGTAAAACTTTGATAAACTAGAGAAGGATTCTGCACTTGGGAGCTCCTCGTCTTCAACCCACAGCAAAATATCTGGTCCAGTCACTGCCACCCCAGACTGACAAATCATCAGAGAAGTTGATGACAACCAAAAGACAACAAGGACTCTAGACCAAAAAATCTTGCATCTGTTAGAACTGGGGTAAAAAACACGGATGTCAGGCACAAATTTACAATTTGATCTCAAGTCTACGAGGAGGTAGACATGTTAAGAGACTCGAATCCCGAAGATTTTCAGAAAAAGGTGACAAATCTCATCATGGCGACTACTGAGGGATCACCCTACTAACATTCAAAGGGGAAATCATTGCCAAGGTCCTCCTCCTGATGGCAAAAGTGGTGTTCCCCAAATCTTTGTGTTTGATTATGGAATATCTTTTCAATTCCATTGGCTGCAGCAACTCAATGCCATCTGCTACACAATGATATGCAAGCCATGATTTAACGTTAGAAGAATCTTAAATGCTGCCTGGTATCAAATATGGCTGCATCATCTCCGAATATTGCTTTGTATCTTTCTCATCCATTCCACTGCTGGAGTGGAGTTAATCTACAGGACAAAAAGGGAAATTGTTTAACCGTTTCATCCAAGAGGCCACAAAACTACATTGGAAGTATATCATCCTTGATCCCCAGGAACTGCCTAATATGAATTAGATGAGTATTAGCAGTCTGGGTTGAGTTGCCTTCTGTTTATTACCTGTCTTTGGCCTTACTGCTTCCCATTTACTGTCTTAACTGCTCAGCACTAATCAACACAATGTGACAGGACAATGGAGTTTTAATCTGATATCTTGGTTTTGGAATTGCTTAGATCTAACTGAAGCATGTTGCTTTTCCTGTTTTAGCAAGCACATATTTTACATTGTTGCCTCCATAATTGCCCCTCAGATGTGCCCGCTATAGCTCCTGGCAAGTTCTGCTACATTTCTTGGTTGTTTGCCTTGATGGTGATTTTACAGTGAGAGACGCTGGAACAGCAGATTGTAGATTGTGATAATATAATTCTGATTTTAAAAAAACATCAAGAAATTCCAAGATTGCGTTAAAAGGTAAAGACTAGCTTTATTTGTCGTGTACATCAAAGCATACAGTGAATTGGTTACAAAGATAGTGGCTGCATTGTTCATCTTTAGAAATTCAATGGAGTTTAGAATCATTCCTATAAAACATTGGTAAGGTCAAACTTGGAATATTGTGCACAATTCTTGTCACCCCATTACAGGATAATGTGGAGGCTTTGAAGAGGGTGCAGAGGAGGTTTACCAGGATGCCACCTGGATTAGAGATAATGAGTTATTAGGAAAAGCTGGACAAACTTGGGTTGTTTACTCTGGAATGTCAGAAACTGAGGGGAGAGCTGGTAAAAGTTTATAAAATCATGAGAGCCAGGGATAGAATAGACAGTCAGAATCTTTCTCCCCAGGATGGGCATGTCAGGTACTAGGGTACATGCACTGAAGTTGAGAGGGGATGGGGAAGTTTATTGGAGATGTGAGAAGCAATTTTATTTTTTGACAGAGAATATTAGAACTGGCTTCATGGTGGAATGGTGGTAGCAGGTATGATAGCAGTGTTCAAGAAGCTCTTAGACCCATGAATATGGAGAGAGATGGATCCTGAACAGGCAGAGGATAATTAGTCTAATTCAGCATCACATTTACCACAGACCTTGTAGGCTGAAGGGTCTGTCCTGTGCTGTACTGTTTTATATCAAATGTTCTTTGATCAGATAATTTGACACTTTCTACCCTATCTGTGTCAGAACTAGCTGTTTCAATTATTAATAATTTAGGCTGAATTTTTCAGTCTAACCTGATTCTAAATCACACAGTGGTCTCACTTTGTTCCACCTATCCCTCACCCACCTTCTCTACAACTGAAAATTGATTTCTCTCCTCCCCAACTGAGGGTCTCAGACCTGAAACATTAGCTCTTTCTCTTTCCATAGGAGCAGCCTGACCTCCCAACAATTTCTATTGGTAGATTAACAGCAAATGACAAAATTAATCTTCTTAAAGATTACCGCTGGATGGAGCCAAAAGAAATGGAGATCTAAAATCAATTTTTTGCCTCTGTTCTTACTTAGGGGGACAAAAACAAAGATTATACAACTGAGGCAAAAGAGTAATGAGGTCATTACTCTTTCTAGATAACAGCAGAAAAGATGCTCGCTGTCTAGAGGCAAATTGGGGTGTTGCCAGGGTCTGACAACATGTCCTGTCAGTCCTTGTGGGAGGCTAGTGTGGAAATTGCAGGGGCTCTGGCAGAGATACTAGCCATGGATGAAGTGCTGGAGGACTGGAGGCTAGCTAATGTTATTCCACCATTCAGGAAAGGCTCTAAACCAAGAAGTTATAGGTCAGTGAGCTTGACATCAGTCATGGATAAATTATTGAAAGGCATTCCAAAGGACAAGATAGACAGGGCCTGATTAGGGGATGTCAGTGTTAAAATAATTTTTAGGTTTAGCACATGTAGCAAATAAATTTAGCCACCACCTTTCAAATCTAAATATAGATTATAGATTACATTGAAGATGTAGCTCTGAACAAGAGATTCCTAAAAGCTGTGAATCACAGACCAGACAATGCTGATTAAAATTAACTTAGAAGTCTGTGGTGTGGGTGTGAATCAGGAGGTGTGAAGCTTGTGTGTTGTTTTGAAGAAAGCATTGTGGGTGCATTGTAAATATGGAATTGTCCCTTGATGTCATGCACATAAATGTCAGGTAGCATTGGGCTAGCTAGATCTTTACCCTCAAAAGGGTCTCAATATGATGCCTGCTCTATTTTGATTTATCAAATAAAGAGGCTGCTTCAATTCTGCCAGTACTTTTCTCCAGTGATTACATTCACACAATTGGCATCAGAAGTGAGATACCTTTCGGCAACCCATCATGTGGCCAGCAACTTCAGCAGTCTAAGTGGGTGAGTATTTTTAAAATTAGCACTCACACTTGAATCTGTTCAGGTCGGTGGTACATGGGAACGCGAGGTAACACAAACGTGGAGAGCTGAACTGGTAGATATAAAAGTAGTGTACGCATGTCATGTGTGTTTAGGTAAGAGACAAAACTCTGTGTTAATTTGGTGAGATAGAGCCACCAGTTGCAAAGGGTGGTTACTGATGGTTCAGGACACCAGAGTGAAGGCGTATATACTTGTTTGGAGAGTTACATTTTAGCGTATGTGTTTTGCAAGTGTGATGCAAAGGAATATAGCAGGCATCATGAGATTAGATGCATTTAAGTGGCAGAATGCAGAGTACATACCCTGCGGTTCTGGATGCCTACTGTTTAACTTGTATCCGTCATTTATGTTTTGCATTGTGTGGAGACATTTCAGGGAGAAGCTTACCCAGATGTATCTGTCAAGTTGCCACCCACGGAGGTTAGGCAATGTCAGGTTGAGAACCCTGATGATCCAAGCCAGCCCTTGGCTCTGATTATAACTATTTATAAGCCCTTCACCCCCAGGGAGAAATAGAGTGTTTTGTCAGAGTTGCCCTCTCTTAAAGTCGCATGTTGCAATTCGGAATTCTGGTGCAAGCACAAGGAAGTGGTTGAAATTCACTAGATCTCCCTAATATGAGGGACAGTATAGTCCAGGAGGTGCAGGATGGTACATGAGTAACTACCGAGAATGCCAGCAATGAAGATAGATATCACGCTTTTAAAGAGGAAGTGAGGTAGTGCCTGGGTGGGAGGGGAGAGTGACTGGGGAACAATAATGACAGTGATTCAAGGAGCTGATGAGACAGCCATGGATCACGCAGAACATAAATAGCGAGCGTATGAGGAGTATTCAGGGTTGGATAATCCAAGGAGGGATGACCAAGTCTTCCTGAAAATGATGAAAGAAGGCCTGAGCTCAGCCCACCTGGAAGTTTTAGATTTAGGGATAGTGGTGGGGTCGACCTACTCTGCGATAGTTTCATGGAAATTAGGTGTGCAAGAGAAATCGTAAAGTGGCTATAGTGGGTGCAGCTGCTAAGACGTCACAGAGGGTTTGCTTTGTGTGCCAGCAATGAGCACAGCTAGCAAAGGACTGCCAGACCAGGCATAAAACAGTAAAGCAGTTGATATGCTACAGCTATGGGTTGCTTCAGTCTAAGATACCATCATGTTTTAAGAAGGCAACGATAATCCCAGTGCTGAAGAAGAGCAAGGTGGCATGCCCGAATGACTATCTACCTGTGGCTCTGACATCAATTGCTATCAAGTGCTTCGAGGGATTGGTTATGGCACACATCAACCACGGCTACCGGTCAACCGCGACGCTTTGCAATTCGCCTACCGGAGCAACAGGTCAACGGCAGATGCCATCTCTCTGGCCATATATTCCTCCTTGGAACACCTGGAGAATAAAGACGCATACGTAAGGCTCCTTTTCATTGACTACAGCTCTGCCTTTAATACCATCATTCCAAATAAACTGATTCCTAAGCTCCAGAATCTGGGCCTTAGCACTCAGATCTGCAGCTTCAACTTCCTCACAGACAGGACCCAGGCTGTAAAAATAGGGGACAAGCTCTCCTCTACAATCACTCTGAGCACCAGTGCCCCACAAGGCTGTGTACTCAGCCCCTGCTGTACTCACTGTACACCCATGATTGTGTAGCCAAGTTTCCATCAAACTCAATATATGTTTGCTGATGACACAACAATTGTAGGCCGTATCTCGGGTAATGATGAGTCTGAGTACAGAGAGGAAATTAAGAACCTGGTGGCATGGTGTGAAGACAATAACCTATCCCTCGATGTCAGCAAGTCGAAGGATTTGGTTGTTGACTTCAGAAGGAGTAGTGGACCGCACGACCCAATTTACATCAGTGGTGCGCAAGTGGAACAGGTCAAAAGCTTTAAGTTCCTCGGGGTCAATATCACAAATGACTTGACTTAGTCCAACCAAGCAGAATTCACTGCCAAGAAGGCCCACCAGCGCCTTTACTGCCTGAGAAAGCTAAAGAAATTTGGCCTGTCCCCTAAAACCCTCACTAATTTTTATAGATGCACCATAGAAAGCATTCTTCTGGGGTGCATCACAACCTGGTATGGAAGTTGTCCTGTCCAAGACCGAAAGAAGCTGCAGAAGATCGTGAACACGGCACAGCACATCACACAAACCAATCTTCCGTCCTTGGACTCACTTTACACCGCACGCTGTTGGATCAGTGCTGCCAGGATAATCAAGGACACAACCCACCCAGCCAACACACTTTTCGTCCTCTTCCCTCCGGGAGAAGGCTCAGGAGCTTGAAGACTCATATGGCCAGGTTTGGGAACAGCTTTTTTCCAACTGTGATAAGACTGCTGAACGGATCCTGACCCGGATCTGGGCCGTACCCTCCAAATATCCGGACCTGCCTCTCGGTTTTTCTGCACTACCTTACTTGCCATTTTTCTATTTTCTATTTATGATTTATAAATTATATTTTTAACATTTACTAATTTTTACTATTTTTAATATTTAATATTTGTAATCCAGGGAGTGGGAAGCGCAGACTCAAATATCGCTGTGATGATTGTATGTTCTAGTATCAATTGTTTGGCAACAATAAAGTATAAAGTAAGTATCAGAACATGGTTGGAGGCAGTGTCCAATAAAAAGAAAAGAAAAACAAGTGAAAGTCATGGCAGACACATAATCTCTCACCCCATTAGTGCCTAGTTTGACCAATCTGACTGTCAATCATATCATAGAGCTGGTAAAGATGGCTTTTAGGTCAGGAAAAGACGTCGCGGTGGCGCTGGTGACCTACGGATGTACACCTGTATAGGTATATCAATGACACAAACACGAGGAATTCTGCATATGCTGGAAATTCAAGCAACACACATCAAAGTTGCTGGCGAACGCAGCAGGCCAGGCAGCATCTCCAGGAAGAGGTACGGTCGACATTTCGGGCCGAGACCCTTCATCAGGACTAACTGAAGGAAGAGCTAGTAAGAGATTTGAAAGGGGGAGGGGGAGGGGGAGATCCGAAATGATAGAAGAAGACAGGAGGGGGAGGAATGGAGCCAACAGTGCAAGCAGAAAGTAACGAGTTGCAGATATTTGAAATTGGTGGGATGCAGCTTCCAGTGTGCTTCTGGGTCTGTCCAAATAATGAGAGTACTATCCTTGGAATAGCCATTCTAAGGGAAGCAGGGCCATTATCGATTCAGGAAAGGGAAAAGTAATATGGACAAGCCAGGAGCAGAGAACACGTTCAACCTACAGAGTACACAACATAGTCAGCATAGCTGCAGCCGCTCTGATTATTAGAGACTGGAGCCAGGACGGTGTCTGTGGGTTACTTTGTCAGCAATTCCCAGCAGTGTGGGCCAGACGCAAGCAAGATGGTGATCGAGTAAAGATAAAGCCAATTAAAATAGTCCCCAATAGGCAGTGTCTCATAAATACTGATACCCTGACAGCTGCTCACGGGACAGTAACAATAGTTAGGGACACAAATGATCCCACGAGCAGCGTCCTAACAGAGGGGGAGGCACACGAGTGTCAAAAGGAAACACAGCTGGAAGAAGATATCAGTGTGAAGGAGATATCTCTGGAAGGGGAAGCAGAGGAAATTTTTAGAGCTGGGTCTTTGAGGTACATAGACAGGAAGCCACAGACTGGGTGGGCCGTGATGAAGGAAATAGCTGAAGAATTAGTTTCAAGAGCACTGACAGCGGGTTGATCAGCTCAGGGGGCGGAACTGTGGCCCTGATAGAAGCACTGTGCAACAGTAAAGGCAGACGAGCAAATGAATATACAGGCAGCCGGTATGCCTTCGGGGTGGTGCACGACTATCTGATACCATGGGAGCAACAAGGATTTGTAACCTCAACAGGGGCAGGTATTCAGCACAGACATCTAATACAAGAACTGCTGGAAGCAGTGAGTCTGCCAGTAGAGGCGGCAGTGATTAAAGTAAAAGCTCACCAGAAAGGGGAGAGTACGGAGCAGAAATGAAATGAGTGGGCAGGCATCAGTGCAAAGAAGGCAGCAGAGGTACGGGAAGCAATTGAAATTGCGAGTGTGCAGGAAGAAACGACTGAAGCCAGTTTAGTGGAACTATATGAAGAGGTGGAGGCAGAAGAGAAGGAAAAGTGGAGGAGAAAGGGAACAAAAGAGGGCCAGGTGGGAGCTGGACACATGGGGAGGAAGGAGTCGCAGTGGCCCCACTGTGTATTAGAAATACTACTGAGGTCATATCACGGAGTGATGCCTCCGGGAAGGCAGAGCATGATTGTGTCCCTCCAGCAGGACTGGTGGTGGCTGGGGATGTTGAGAAATTCTACTGCCCTTGTATCATCTGTACCTGACAAACCAGCCACGGCGGAGGAGATCCTGAGTAAACATCCAGATGGACTTCATGGGGCCCTTGCTAAAAAGCAGGAGGAAAAGTTACTCTCTAGTAATTATGGATCACTTCACCCGGTGGGTAGAGGCTTTCCCAATAAGGGACTGCACCACCAGGAGTGGTAGGAAAGATGAACTGAACAATCAGAAATGCCTTAGCCAAAGCTATAGCTGAGACAGGAAAGACATGAGTTGATGCATTACCAGGAATCCTGATGGGATTGCAAACAACCTCAAGCTGCACACTGGGTCTCAGCCCTTATGGATTATTGGTGGAACAACCAATGCAACTCCCTTACGAAGTAATTATGGGTTGTGGTGAGCCCAGGACTTACAGGGATAGAATGACATAGTACGTGAAAGACCTTTGTAACCAACCTAAAGTGTTGAAGGACTGAGCAAAACAACAGAAGCACATTGCTGATCGGAGGGAGCCGGAGGGAAGGGAGATGGCCTCCCACAGCCGGGTGACCAAGTCACAGTGAGGGTGCTATCTGAAAGGGCAAGGATTGCTCCCAGATGAATAGGACCGCAGATGGCAACTTCTAACAAGTGACATTTGTGTCTGTGTGCAGACTTGGCAAGGCAGCCAAGTGGAAACCATGCAGCTCACCTTCTTGTTGCTGCTGCAGACAGAACGTGGGATCAAGTGTACCCAGTAACCAAGTATAGAGAACCTAAGAGATGAACGCCAGCTGGCCACACCAAACCTGACCACAGCTGATGAAAACATACCCACAACAAACTCGAAGGCAGAAGACATCAAGAGCATGACAGAACCCTGTGAATAGCATGCTGCAGTGTAATGGTAACAGAAAAGATATTGGGGAAAATAGGTGGGGAGGGGTTTAAGTTAGAGAGAGCAGGTTCCACAACTTCACTAGCATAGCGGACTGAGAAAGATTGCACACGGCATCTGCAGAGTCACCCCCAAGCCTGAATGGGGAGTGAATACAAATGAGCTGGGGCCTTTCAGCGGTGGGGACCAGTGATCGACTGGACAGTTTGGACAGGGTGCCAATGGGAGACGTTCTTGCAGTCATTCACATAAAGACCACCCCAGCCCCTTCCTGTAGGTTGATGAGAGGGCCTGTGAGCCTGATACATTTACCTTGCTGGTGCCCCTGGAAAGAGAGTTTTAGCTACGAGAGAATGAAGGGGTGAAGACAAGGAATGTGATTAAACTGCAATTGGCCAGCAGAGGAAGAGAACAACTAATCAAATAAAGCTGCATTTCTAAAGACTGTTGTTCAAACTTCTGGAGCAATCACTCTGGTTAGCATTTTGTAGGTAGTCATTAGGAATGATAGGGTAGATGTAGATGCACATAGAGTAATGGGGAGGATTCTGAAGCAGGGAATTTCTGCTGCCCTATTTGAGTACATTCTGCTTAAGGTTGGCCTTTCCTGGTACAGGATGCCTGCTGTATCTTGTTTTGTCAAATAAATAGGCTGCTTTACATCTAACAGTACTTTTCTCCAGTGACTTCATTCACACAACAGTCAGTAAGGCAATACATCGGGTCAAACCAAACTTTTTTACAAAGAGGTTACCAATTATGTGGATGAAGGAAGGTGGGTGGATATTGTCTACATGGGTTCTTGTTTTAGCCATTTAGCATTCAGGATGAAGTAATCAATTGGATACGACACTGGTTACCTCTGAATGGAGACGTGAATGACCAGTGGTTGCTGCAGAGATTGGTGGTGGGGCCGCTATTGCTTATCATCTAAAATTAATAATTTAGATGTTAATATGGTAAACTATGGTAACCAAGATTGGAGGCATAATGGAAAACAAGGAAGACTATTAAAGCTTGCCTATTTTCCCTTGACCATAAGGGAAAATAGGCTGAAAGTTGGAAGTGTCTATTGTTGAACTTTAGGAGGACAAACTAAGGTAAGACTTACGTAGTGAATGGTAGGGCTCCAAGATGTGTGGCAAAAACCTATGGACCTGGGAAATCAGATCCACAATTCCTTGAAAGTGGAATCATTTAGATAGGTCAGAAAACAGCTTTTAGCACAATGACCTTCATAAATGAGGCCATTCAGTATAGGAGTTGGGGTGTTATTTTGAAGTCGTACAAGACATTATTGAGCCAAACAGAGTATTGTGTGCAGTTCTGGCCACACCTACAGGAAAGGTATGAATAAGCCTGAAAGAGTGCGGAGAAAATTAACAAGGCTGTTGCCAGGACTTGAGGGCCTGAGTTATAGGGAAAAGTTGAATAGGATCACTGGACAATGAGGGAAGATCTAATAGAGATATACAAAATTAAGTTGTTAAGATAGGGTGAATGCATGCAGGCTTTTTCTCCTCAAGTTGGGTGAGACTACAACTAGGGTGAATGGTGAAAAATCGAAGGGAAATCTGGGGTAAACCTCTTCACTCAGAAGATGCTACAAGTCTGGAATGAGCTGCCAAAAGAAGTCGTAGATGGGGGTTCAATTGTAAGCTTGGGTAGGTACATGGATGAGAGGTGTTTGGATGGATATGGTCCAGGTGCAAGTAGATGGGACTAAACAAATTGGATTGGAATGGACTAGAGGGGCCAAAGGGCCTGTTTCTGTTCTGTTGTGTTGTGCTCTATGGCTCCATACATCCAAGATTTTGCTTTTGTCGTCATAAGAGTTTCTGCTTGACAACTTCTGGTCAGATTTGGGCACCACCATCATATATGCCCAGCTGCCCCTCATGGAGGTCATCATGTCCTGTATAATTTTCACTTAAGATTTTTCTTATGAATGCTGTTGTGTGCCTGTGATGCTGCTACAATCAGCTTTTACATGGACCAGTAGAGCACAGGACAGGTCCTTCGGTCCAATGTTGTGCCGAACCAAATAAATTAATTAAAAAGGATCTAGTGCATATGTGGATGGATGGGGTGTCAGGGAGGGGTAGCACTCTGGTGGGGTAACATGTCGCGTCCTTTTCAAGGCGGTTAGTCCACCTTTGGTCCCCACCTGGCACTCAGCTCTCACCTGTGGCTCCCCGTAGCTGTTTGCATGCGACAGCGGCCACACCCAGGGCAACGGGGCTAAACCAGGTGAGGGTAGCTGACGGGTCTCAAACCCTTGGTGAGATAGGGAGTTGTTTATCCCAGCATGTGAAGACAGACTCCGGCGGATTGAGCGGACGAGACCAATGGAAGGTCCAACGGTCACGGTCAAGAAGGCGGTCTCTGCAAGCGTCGTGGAACGTGTAGAGCACGACAAGACACAGAAGACGTCCTGGTCACCTACTGCGCCTAGTCCCATCTCCAGCCGTCTCGACTCTGTCTTGCCACTGGATCCAGATGGGAATTGGGAAGAGAGAGAGAGGCTGACGCTGCGCAACTCTCCCTCACTTAAATCCAAGTCATGCGCTAGTCTCGACACCATCAATATTGGTGTCGAGGTCCTCATCGACGTACGATGGACGAACAACAACGTGCATATATGACATAATTCTTCTCTGGCTTCTAGGTTTCGATTTTAGCCGTCGTTTCCATGACAAACTCCCCCATCTTCATCAGGGATGATGTCTGGGCACGTCTAGTCCGGTGGTATTTATACACGCAACTCCCGTCGTCCGTTCCTCCTGATTGCTTATCCTTAGTGAGATTTCCACTGTCCGAAGTTGCTTAAAATCATATTCCAGTTCTTGATTAGAGCGAGACCTTAATCTTTGTTAAAATTCTTATTCTCTAGTCTTAGGGAGTATATACATCATCGGACTAGACGTGCCTAGGCATCATCCCTGATGAAGACGGCAGACTTCTCATCGAAATATCGTTAAAATCGAACCTGTACCTGGCTAGAAGTCTGAGAAGAATATATACGTCAAAAAATTAATAATCAAATGGTAAACTAACCCCTCATACCAACACAATGTCTATATCCTCATATTCGTATGCCTATATAAACGTCTCTTGTATCGGTCTCTACCACCACTCCAGCACTCCAGGCACCCTCCACTCGGTGTAAAGTACCTGCCCCTCACATCGCCTTTGAAACTATTCCCTCTCACCTTAAATATCTGCCCTCTGGTATTAGACATTTCAACCACTCTTTCCACTTCAGCATACAATAAACTCGATGTATTCTTCCCGACCGCGGAGTCACCTCTGCCGTTCGAACTGAAAGTCACGTTACTCGCAGAGTCAAACCAGGCGGGCATTAGGACCTTTAAGCGAGCCCCTCCAAATTCGATTGGCTGCATGGTTTCTACTGTTGGAAAGCGATTGGCTCGCTCCCAGTGACCGCGCTACGGGTCGGCTAGAGGGACTAGAAGACTGTCGGGAATTTTGAGCGTAAAAAAGCACAATCTCGTACATCTATTTTTCGGTTTCAGATTATAATCAACTCCTGATGAGCACAGCATCATAAGCACGGAGCAATTTGGTTTCAGATATCTTTAATTTGGAATTGCAATAGGAGGTCCTTTTCTCTTTGTCCCTCCCTATCAAGTTTCAAGCATGGCGGCGGTGCTAGTGAATGAGCAACTGCTGCGCTCTCTGAGGTGGAACCTGAAAAAGTGAGTGTCCGGGGCTCTTGGAGGGCTGTGATCGGTCAGCGGAGTTGGCAGAGGCTCCAGATGCAATATGAGTGGCTGTCTCAGGTTTGCCCAGCTGCAGATCCGGCAGAGATTCTGCAGATGTTGCAAATCCTGAGCAACACAAGTGCTGGAGGTGCTCAGCAGGCCAGGCGGTGTCTGTGGGGGGGGGGGGGGGGAATAAACAGTCGACATCTCGGGCCGAGGCCCTTCATCTAGACTGGAAAGGAAGGGCTAAGGAGCCGGAATAAGAAGGTGGTGGGAGGGGGAGGCGTACAAGCTGGCGGGTGAACCGGGTAAGGGGGAAAGTGGAGGAATGAAGTGGAAGCTGGGAGATGATAGGTGGAAAAGGTAAAGAGGTGAAGTAGAAATCTGATAGGATAGGAGAGTGGACCATTGGAGAAAGGGAAGGAGGAGGGGTACTAGAGGGAAGTGATGGGCAGGTAAGGATAGGAGAAGGTGCAAAGAGGGAGACAGAATGAGGAAATGGAAAAAGAGAGAAGGAGAGGTTGGAGCAATTACTGGAAGTTAGAAATATCAATTTTGATGCTGTCAGTTTGGAGGTTACCCAGATCGATTATGAGCTGTAGTTCCTCCAACCTGAGAATGGCCTCATGGCAGTGGGAATGGGATGTAGAATTAAAATGTGTGGCCACCGGGAAATTCTGCTTTCACCTCCTCCCTCACCACCATTCAGGCCCCAAGCAGCCCTTCCAGGTAAGGTGACACTTCACCTGCAAATCTGTAAGGGTCTTCTGCTGTATCAGGTGCTCCTGGTGCAGCCTTCGCAACATTGTTGCGACCTGATGTAGATTGGTGGGGGGTGTCAAGCAATTTCACTCTGTCTGCCACAGCAGGTATGGTTTCCTGGTGGCCAGCCATTTTAATTTACCTCCCATTCCCTTTCTGACATGTCAGTCCATGGCCGCCTCTACTACCATGAAGAGGCCACTCTCAAGTTGGAGGAGGAAAGCCGCACCATCTGGGTAGCCTACAACCTGACAGCATAATCATCAATTTGTATAATTTCCAATAATTCAGTCCTCTTCTCACCTGCCCGTCACCTCCCTCTGGTTCCCCTTCTCCTTCAGTATCTCCCATGACCCACTCTCCTCTCCTATCAAATTCCTTCTTCTTCAGCCTTTTCTACCTATCACCTTTCACCTTCTTACTTCATTCCCCTTCCCCCCCCTTCCACCAGCCCACTCACCTGGCTTCACCTATCACCTACTGGCCTGTACTACTTCCTCTCCTCCCAACTTCTTCCCATTTCCTTTCCGGTCTTGACGAAGGGCCTCAAACTGAAGCATAGTCTGTTTATTCCCCTCCATAGATGCTGCCTGATCTGCTGAGTTCCTCCAGCATTTTGTGTCTGTTGATCAAGATTTCCAGCAGCTACAGAATCTCTTTTGTTTTTGATAGAAGAGGACAGTGGATCGTGGAATAAAGAGAAGGGGGTGGGAAGCCAGAGTGAGGTGCTGGGTAGGTCATGAAGTCCTGTTTTGTCGCCCAGTATTTTGTGTGAGCTGCAGATTTCCTTATCGTTGCTCTGATGGGCTTGGGTGCCGGGGCTGCAGGTCACCCTAGTGTGGTTATGGGTTTCCTAGATGCCAGGCTACAGCTTGCCCAGATGTTGGGCCAAGGCAGAAGAAAGGAAATTATAGATCAGTTAGTCTGACCGCAGTGGTTGGGAAGATATTGAGTCAATTGTTAAAGCTGTGGTTTCAGGGTACTGTACTTGGAGGTATATGATAAAATAGGCTGTAGTCTGCATTGGTTTCCTCAGGGAAAATCTTGCCTGACAAATCTGCTGGAATTCTTTGAAGAAATAACAAGCAGGATAGACCAAGGAAAAGCAGTTGATGTTGTGTACTTGGATTTTCAGAAGACCTTTGACAAGATGCCGCACATGAGGCAGCTTAACAAGCTACAAGACCATGGTATTACAGGAAATATTCTAGCATGGATAAAGCAGTGGTTGATTAGCAGGAGGCAAAGAATGGGAATAAAGTGAGCCTTTTCTGGTTAGCTGCTGGTGACTAGTAGTGTTCCACAGGCATCTGTGTTGGGTCTGAATCTTTTTTACGTCACACCTAGGCTGTCGGAAGCAGGTCGTTGGGTGACAGTCAGAGGGGAAAGCGAAGGTGAGCAGACAGGTAGTGCGGAGCACCCCTGTAGCCATTCCCCTGAATAATAAGTTTACCATCCTGGATAATGTTGGCGGGGACGGCCGACCAGGTGTGAGCCACGGTGGCAGGGCCTCCAGCACTGAGGCTGACCCTGTGGTGCAGAAGGGTGGGATGGAGAAGAGGAGAGCGGTTGTCATTGGAGACTCTATAGTCAGGGGAGCAGACAGGAGACTTTGTGGACGTGAGAAGGACACCCGCATGATTTGTTGCCTCCCGGGTGCCAGGGTCCGGGATGTCTCTGACCGGGTGCACGACATCCTGGTACGAGAGGGAAAGCAACCAGAAGTCGTGATACATGTTGGTACCAAGGACATAGGCTGGAAGAGGGATGAGGTCCTGAAGTGTGAGTTTCGGGAATTAGGCAGAAGGCTGAAGAACAGGACCTCAAGTGTGACGTTCTCAGGACTGCTGCCAGTGCTACGTGACAGTGATGGTAAGAATTGGAGGAGATGGCAGTTGAATGTGTGGCTGAGGAGTTGGTGCAGGGAGCAGGGTTTTAGATTTTTGGATCATTGGGATCTCTTCTGGGGAAGGTGGGACCTGTACAGATTGGATGGGTTGCACCTGAACTCGAGGGGGAGCAATATCCTTGCAGGTAGGTTTGCTAGCATGGTTCGGGAGGGTTTAAACTACTTTGCGAGGGGGATGGGACCCAGAGCGATAGAGCAGTGAAAGAAGTGCATGGAGTAAAGCCAGATCTAACATATAGAGAGGCTTTGAGGAAAGAGAAGCAGAATAAACGGTGTAAAGACAGTAAGGTAGAAGGGCTGAAGTGTGTGTACCTCAGGGCAAGAAGCATCAGGAACAAAGGTGATGAACTGAGAGCTTGGATACGTGCATGGAATTATGATGTAGTGGCCATTACAGAGGCTTGGCTGGCACCAGGGCAGGAATGGATTCTCGATATTCCTGGATTTCAGTGCTTTAAAAGGGATGGGGGGGGAGGGGAAGAGGGCTGGCATTACTGGTCGGGGATACTATTACAGCTACAGAAAGGGTGGGTAATGTAGCAGGATCCTCTTTTGAATCAGTATGGGTGGAAGTCAGGAACAGGAAGGGAGCAGTTATTCTATTGGGGATATTCTATAGGCCCCCTGGTAGCAGCAGAGATACAGAGGAGCAGATTGGGAGGCAGATTTTGGAAAGGTGCAAAAATAACAGGGTTGTTATCATGGGTGACTTTAGCTTCCCTAATATTGATTGGCACCTGATTAGTTCCAAGGGTTTAGATGGGGCAGAGTTTGTTAATTGTGTCCAGGATGGATTCCTGTCACAGTATGTGGACAGGCCGACTAGGGGGAATGCCATACTAGATCTAGTACTAGGTAATGAACCAGGTCAGGTCACAGATCTCTCAGTGGGTGAGCATCTGGGGGACAGTGACCACTGTTCCCTGGCCTTTAGCACTATCATGGAAAATGATAGATCAGAGAGGACAGGAAAATTTTTAATTGGGGAAGGGCAAATTATGAGGCTATAAGGCTAGAACTTGCGGGTGTGAATTGGGATGATGTTTTTGCAGGGAAATGTACTATGGACATGTGGTCGATGTTTAGAGATCTCTTGCAGAATGTTAGGGATAAATTTGTTCCGGTGAGGAAGATAAAGAATGGTAGGGTGAAGGAACCATGGGTGACAAGTGAGGTGGGAAATCTAGTCAGGTGGTAGAAGGCAGCATACATGAGGTTTAGGAAGCAAAAATCAGATGGGTCTATTGAGGAATATAGGGAAGCAAGAAAGGAGCTTAAGAAGGGGCTGAGAAGAGCAAGAAGGGGGCATGAGAAGGCCTTGGCGAGTAGGGTAAAGGAAAACTCCAAGGCATTCTTCAATTATGTGAAGAAAAAAAGGATGACAGGAGTGAAGGTAGGACCGATTAGAGATAAAGGTGGGAAGATGTGCCTGGAGGCTGTGGAAGTGAGCAGGGTCCTCAATGAATACTTCTCTTCGGTATTCACCAATGAGAGGGAACTTGATAATGGTGGGGACAATATGAGTGAGGTTGATGTTCTGGAGCATCTTGATATTAAGGGAGAGGAGGTGTTGGAGTTGTTAAAATACATTAGGACGGATAAGTCCCTGGGGCCTGATGAAATATTTCCCAGACTGCTCCACGAGGCGAGGGAAGAGATTGCTGAACCTCTGGCTAGGATCTTTATGTCCTCGTTGTCCATGGGAATGGTACCGGAGGATTGGAGGGAGGCGAGTGTTGTCCCCTTGTTCAAAAAAGGTGGTAGGGATAGTCCGGGTAATTATAGACCAGTGAGCCTTACGTCTGTGGTGGGAAAGCTGTTGGAAAAGATTCTGAGAGATAGGATCTATGGGCATTTAGAGAATCATGGTCTGGTCAGGGACAGTCAGCATGGCTTTGTGAAGGGCAGATCGTGTCTAACAGGCCTGATTGAGTTCTTTGAGGAGGTGACCAGGCATATAGATGAGGGTAGCGCAGTGGATGTGATCTATATTGATTTTAGTAAGGCGTTTGACAAGGATCCACACGGTAGGCTTATTCAGAAAGTCAGAAGGCATGGGATCCAAGGAAGTTTGGCCAGGTGGATTCAGAATTGGCTTGCCTGCAGAAGGCAGACGGTCATGGTAAAGGGAGTACATTCAGATTGGAGGATTGTGACTAGTGGTGTCTTGCAAGGATCTGTTCTGGGACCTCTACTTTTCGTGATTTTTATTAACGACCTGGACGTGGGGGTAGGAGGGTGGGTTGGCAAGTTTGCAGACGACACAAAGGTTGGTGGTGTTGTAGATAGTGTAGAGGATTGTTGAAGATTTTAGAGAGACATTGATAGGATGCAGAAGTGGGCTGAGAAATGGCAGATGGAGTTCAACCCGGAGAAGTGTGAGGTGGTACACTTTGGAAGGACAAACTCCAAGGCAGAGTACAAAGTAAATGGCAGAATACTTGGTAGTGTGGAGGAGCAGAGGGATCTGGGGTACATGTCCACAGATTCCTGAAAGTTGCCTCACAGGTGGATAGGGTAGTTAAGAAAGCTTATGGGGTGTTAGTTTTCATAAGTCGAGGGATAGAGTTTAAGAGTCGCGATGTAATGATGCAGCTCTATAAAACTCTGGTTAGGCCACACTTGGAGTACTGTGTCCAGTTCTGGTTGCCTCACTATAGGAAGGATATGGAAGCATTGGAAAGGGTAGAGAGGAGATTTACCAGGATGCTGCCTGGTTTAGAGAATATACATTATGATCAGAGATTAAGGGAGCTAGGGTTTTACTCCTTGGAGAGAAGGAGGATGAGAGGAGACATGATAAAGGTGTACAAGATAAGAGGAATAGATAGAGTAGATAGCCAGCGCCTCTTCCCCAGGGCACCATTGCTCAATACAAGAGGACATGGCTTTAAGGTAAGGGGTGGGAAGTTCAAGGGGGATATTAGAGGAAGGTTTTTTACTCTGAGAGTGTTTGGTGTGTGGAATGCACCACATGAGTCAGTGGTGGAGGCAGATACACTCGTGAAGTTTAAGAGACTACTAGACAGGTATATGGAGGAATTTAAGGTGGGGGGTTATATGGGAGGCAGTGTTTGAGGGTCGGCACAGCATTGTGAGCCGAAGGGCCTGTACTGTGCTGTACTATTCTATGTTCAATGTTCTATATATCAATGATTTGGATGATGGAATTGATGGCTTTGTTGCAAATTTTGCAATGATAACAAAGACAGGTGGAGGAGCAGGTAGTTTTGAGGAAACAGAGGGGCTACAGAAGGACTTAGATTAGGAGAATGGGCAAAGAAGTGACAGACGTAATGCAGTGTTGGGAAGTGTATGGTCATGCACTTTGGTAGAAGAAATGAAAGGGTTTACTGTTTTCTAAAATGAGAGAAAAAATACAAAAAACTGAGATGCAGAGGAACTTGGGAGAACTTGTGCTGGATTCCCTGAAGGTTAATTTGCAGGTTGAGTCAGTGGTAAGGAAGGCAAATGCAATGTCAACATTCATTTCAGGAGGACCAGAATATAAAAGCAAGGATGTGCTGTTGAAGCTTTATAAAGCACTGGTGAGGCCTCACTTCGAGTATTATGAGCATTTTGGGCACCTTATCTTTAGAAAGGATGTGCTGAAACTGGAGTGGGTTCAAAGCAGGTTCACAAAAATATTCCAGGATTAAACGACTTGTCATGTGAAAAGTGTTTGATGGCTCTGGGCCTGTATTCACTAGAATTCAGAAGAATAACAGGTGACCTAATTGAAACCTATCGAATGGAGAAAGGCTTTGGTAGAGTGGATGTGGAGAGGATGTTCCCTATGATGGGCGAGTCTAAGACTCGAGAACACAGCCTCAGAATAGTGGGGCTTCATTTTAGAATGGAGATGAGGAGGAACTTCTTTAGCTAGAGAGTGGTGAATCTCTAGAATTTGTTGCCACAGCAGCTGTGGAGGCCAAGTCTTTATGTATATTTAAGGCAGAGGTTGATAGATTCTTGATTGGTCAAAGCATGAAGGGATACAGGGGGAGGACAGGAGATTGGGGCTGAGAGAGAAAATTGAATCAGCCATGATGATATGGCAGAGCAGACTCAATGGGCTAAGTGGCCTAATTCTGCTCCTGTATCTTATGGTCTAAGTTGTAGCTTCCCCAGGTGCTGGACTCTGAGTTGCTGAAATGTCGGGCTTTGGATTAGCCTCAGTACTAGGCAGTGTGGGTCCCCAGGCTCTGGGTGCTGTAGTGCAGGTTCTCTATATACCACACCATAAGCCTCCAGGATTCTTGGGCACTGGTCCCTGCCTCCGATTTTCATTGCAATGTGGTGGGTTTGCATTTGTTAACATTGGTGCATGGTAGTGAAACAAACACTAGTTTATACTCTTAAAGCTTCCTTGCCCTGTTGATAAAGTTTAAGGCAATGGGGGATTCTCAGATTCCTGTAAACAATGGATTAAGTACTGACTATGTCTGTGACTGCAGCGTCTTTGAATAATGTCTCACAGCTGCTTTCTTTGGAGCAAGGCAAGGGCCAAAGTTCGCCCAGATCCACATAGATGTCTCTGGGCTTTTCACACCTTTTGATTTTGACAAAAAGCAGTACCTGATGGAAATTAGACAGAACATTCCTTTCTTAATTAAAGCACAAATTTGACGGATGTTTTTATCTTTGTAATTAAGTTGTGGCTCCAGCAAACCAGATAAGACATTTCCTTTTTATTTAAGGTGGCTGGAGTATACTTTTGTATCAATAGTCCATTGACTTGTCTGGAATGGTTATCAAACTGATTGTTCTCTGTATCAATAGTCCATTGACTTGTCTGGAATGGTTATCAAACTGATTGTTCTCTGTATCAATAGTCCATTGACTTGTCTGGAATAGTTATCAAATTGATTGTTCTCTGTATCAATAGTCCATTGACTTGTCTGGAATAGTTATCAAACTGATTGTTCTCTGTATCAGTAGTCCATTTACTTGACCGGAATAGTTATCAAATTAATTGTTCTCTGTGTCAATAGTCCATTTACTTGACCGGAATAGTTATCAAACTGATTGTTCTTTTGTGTCGGTGGCCTTATAACTTCTGACAATTCTGACATCGGGCAGTGAACTTGTAGAACCGCCGAGGAGATGAGAAAGGTTCTTTCCCTGATGTCAGGTCCAAGTTCACTCACCAGCTGAGCTCGAAGAAATAAACTGGTGAGAAGATAAGTAACGATCTTTTTGTGCTGTCGTTATTTGATCCAGCAAAGTTATGTTTACATTTGGTGCCGTGACTCGGATCCCAACATAGGGAACGTCTCTCTGGGCTGAGTAAGTGACAGGGAACTTGGATTGAACACAATTTGAGTGGCAGACACCCCGAGGTAATTTACCTCTGGCTACTCCTCGTGTCGGACCGAGCAATTTTGCCCCTCGCCCATTGGGACTGGTACCTTGACGGGATCGGACGACCCGTTTGGATACAGGATTTAAGGTAAGCAGTTGTCTCTTTTACATTGCTGCGGGTATCAGGATATGGCTGGTTGAAATTTGTAATTAATACGAGACTGGCAGCCCCGTTAAATTCTCACCTTGGCAGCAGAAATATGGCCTGTTGAAATTTAATGAGACAAGTTCAGGATAAAGGAGGAAAGATCTCCAGAGTACGTGAGAGTTGTTGATTTTGTGAGTATTAACGGAAAATAGGCTGGCAGTTTTTGTGAGAATTGAAGGCTGCAGGTGACATTGGGTATTCTGCATTGTTCCTAAGGAAAGAATCGGGACTGGGGACCCTGGTCAGGAGAGGCGGCCATCGCTACCTGACGGATTTGACCTTATCAGCTGCCTCCTGATAATATGGCCGGTTGAAATTGATAAAGGGGGAGGCAGGCTGGCTAAATTTCTCACCCAGTGGCTTGTGCCTAAGCCCTTGTGTTGTGTATTTTCTGTCTGTAAGCTGTCTGTTTCGTTGGTTTGTCTGTTTCGTGCATTTGTGATTTTGGCTACTTGCTTTACTTTGTACAGCACTTTGATCAATGTGGTTGTTTTTAAATGTGCTATATACTTGACTTGGTAATTAAGAACAACTGATAAGGGCAATAATTGGACAGGCCCTTGATACAGCTATGTGTGAACGAATACCAGATAAGAAAAGGACCTCTGGATGTTAAGTGCAGCGCTAACAAAGAAACTAGAGAAACAGTGTGGCCACCAGGGGAAACAAGCAGTAAATTTAATTTGGGAAAAGAATTGCGGTAAAAAGTGGAAATTATTGATTAAAGAATGGAAAGGTAGAGCCTATACTAAATGGAATGGTACCTTACTGGCCAGCTGGAGGAATAATGCATGTGATAAAGGGATAGAGGTATGTATGGCAGAAGGGACTCCCAAGAGTTGGGAGACACTGCAGGCAGAGTGGAGTGCTAATGGGTAGAAGGGAGAAGAAAGAGAGAACGAGAAACAAAGTAAACAGGCAAAAGCAGATGTGGACAGACAGGAAGGTTTAAAATTGGCAGTGCCGCGCGCGAAGATCCAGGGCCAGTACGGGATCCCGAACCCATATCTGGCATACCGACCCTGTTTAAGGACAGTGACCGCGATGAGGATTGGGCACCCACCTTATCCCCCACCTTACCAGAGGCCAAGTGCACCCAGTGCTTCCGAACCCCAATCCTCCCAGTATTCAGATATGGTAGCCGCTCAGGTAAAACAGCAGCAGCAGGGAAGGGAAAGCTCCCTATACTCAGAGGTCCAGAAAGGGAATATCGGGGATTATTCCAAGACAGGGAAGGAAGAATCCAATAAAACCCCAGAGTTAAGGGCTCCACAAAGACAATTGCCTACCCAAATGCTGCCCAGTCCATGAGCAGCTGAGCAGGCACAGCCCTCAGTAAATCTTGTATGCACACTGGAAGCCTCAAGAGATGGTAACGATCATGAATCAGGCTTCCGATAGAAAAGAAAAACCAGCACAGTTTGCTTGGTATGTCCGCAGTAATATACAAATGTATAACGCGACCCCGCAAGATTTATTTTGTCTTTGTTGCATGACTTTCTCATCTGATGAGGGGCGGGAATAGAAGGCAGAATTAAGATACCAAACTTATCAGGAGTTACTGGCGGGAATCCATAATGAGAATGAACAGACAGACCGGATTATTCAAGCCTTGGAGAAAGCTCTCCAACAACCTGTAAATATCACTAAAGTACTCGAATGCAAACCTAAACCGAAATCGGGAGCGATTTATGGCTTGCTACGGCACTTTCGCAGGAGACCAAGCCTTTAATAATGGGAATCCGTTCCCCCAGTTTAATGCCCCACTACTCAAGTGTTTACCAACTAAATTAGCCAACAGGATTAAAACTAATAATATGGATTGGCCTGACAATGACCGAAATGGAATGCGACAAGCTTTGACATATTACTGGGACCCAGCTTTCGAATCCTGATCAATCCCGAAGGGAACTAATATGAAAGGTGAATATGTTCAGCAGGAAGAAGGATGCTTCCTACCGTGAGTTCCACCCCTCAGGAAGAGCCCAATATAATATTGCAAGATGCTGCAATTCTAATTCCGTTTATGATTGTATAGGAAAAGGGATACCAGCTATCAGACGCTACAATCACTCCGGGTTCGAAGGCACGGAACGTACATATTCACGTACCCAGCCACTGCAGGTGAAATTCCAAGAAGACGCAGTGTGAGGTTTCATTTACAGTCACCACCAGTCTGAGGTGTAATCCAGCAGAATGAGACTTGCTCTGTCCATTGGAAGTCGAAATTCTATGCACGGACAAGGGTATCACCCTGGGACTAGCGAACAACCGACCGCCCAGTGGTGGGCACTTAATTTGGACTCCACTTCGTTTGAACCCTCTCTGCCAGAGGCAGACCCTAATGTAACTCTGTGCTATGATCCTACGGTGTGCTCAACTGAGGAAAAGCAGTATTATGCACCCCTCAAAGGACAGAAGTTCCCAGTCACGGTGATTGGAGAGGTTAAAGGAAGAGGGGGCAGTGCATTGCTGGCTGAAGTTCCTTTGGTGACAGACAGGACTGGTGGTTCCCCATACCACCGTTAGTCTTTGCCCTGGGTTCAAGCCAAAGAGCCAGGGTTCCTTGCCTACACCCTGACGAAACAAGCCTCCAGCACCGAGGGAGACTGGTGGGACTTGGCCGCGGGCCAACTCCGATACCGGAAGGAGTCAGAGGTGAAGACGGGACATCTGGTAAGACACTTTTTTAATATTGACCAAACCCAAAACGTCGTACCCCATCTCTGGGCAATTTCAGGCCATGAAGTCGGTCACACCAACTGCACCCCCACCCCCGAGATCACAGTGAAAGAAGGACAGACTCTCCCATCCCTTCCACAATACCCCCTCAAGCCCGAGGCAACGTTTTATGAGGATGGAAGCTCTTTTGTGGATCCAGCAGGTAAACGATGTTCTGGCTATGCGATAAGTGACGACAGTGAAGTAATTGAGCAAGTCTCCTTTGCAGCAGCTGTCTCTGCCCGGAAGGCTGAGCTACTTGCTCTGACTCATGTCTGTATCCTAGCAACAGGCAGCGTACTCAGACTTTAAAAAAGAACGCCAAGTCATAAATGAAGATGACTTTGAAGAGGGAGTCCACAACTATTTGGAACAAAATAAAAAGGGCCTGAATGAGGGCTTCAGTGGAGGAGCCAAAAGTACAAGCCTAAGCTGGAATCCTCTTTGATTAACGTTTCGAATTTTAAAATGAAAAAGCCTTTGGAAAAGAAATCTCAAACAGATTGAAGTGCAGACTTTTACATAGACTCCCATTATGCCCTGACTACAGAACTCTGGGGGTTCCTGACTTCCTCTGCCCCCCCCTCCCATTAGTAATGCTACCTTTGTAAACAACTTACTCACCGCTCTACAACTACCTCGAGTTTTGGCTATTACTAGATATGCAGCCCATACTGTACTGGGGAATCTGATGAGATATTTAAGGGTAATGCTCGGGCTGGTGAAGCAGCAAAACGGACAGCCTTGGACCCCACACTTTTGGTCCCCTCGGGAGCCTAACAAGTTCTTATTAGACTAAAAACTAAGGACGGGTATGCCAGATATGGGGGGAAATATGTAAATTCTAGGGGGACGCCCCTGAAGGAGAGCGCAAACTACAGTCCCAAATGGGTTGCCACCTTGAACCTCAGACCAATTTATGGGTGACCCCTGCGGGACAGGTTTGTGTTCCCTCTGTGTTCTTATCTATCTTGATAGATTATGTAAATAATTGTACACACTTGGGCAAGGAGGGAATGGTTAATATCTTGGTGGCAGTGGCACCCTGATTTCCAGTTGAAAAGCGAGCCACAGCATGTGAAACAAAATGAATACTGGAAAGGGAATGCCTTGTGTTTCTGGAACTACCCCCTTGCCTGGTGGACCTTTTTCTTGTCTGCAACTTTAAAGTTTAAGAGAATGGGGGAATTCTCAAGATCCCTGTAAACAATGGATTCAGTACTGACTATGTCTGTGACTGCAGTGTGTTTGAATAATGTCTCACAGCTGCCTTCTTTGGAGCAAGATAATTAATGGTAAGGCACTGAGGAGTGTAGTAGAACAGAGGGATCTGGGAATACCGATACAAAATTCCCTAAAAGTGGCGTCACAGGTAGATAGGGTCATAAAGAGAGCTTTTGGTACATTGGCCTTTATTAATCAAAGTATTGAATATAAGAGCTGGAATGTTATGAAGAGGTTGTATAAGGCATTGGTGAGGCCGAATCTGGAGTATTGTGTTCAGTTTTGGTCACCAAATTACAGGAAGGATATAAATAAGGTTGAAAGAGTGCAGAGAAGGTTTACAAGGATGTTGCCAGGACTTGAGAAACTCAGTTACAGAGAAAGATTGAATAGGTTAGGACTTTATTCCCTGGAGCGTAGAAGAATGGGGGGAGATTTGATAGAGGTATATAAAATTATGATGGGTATAGATAGAGTGAATGCAAGCAGACTTTTTCCACTGAGGCAAGGGGAGAAAGAAACCAGAGGACATGGGTTAAGGGTGAGGGAGGAAAAGTTTAAAAGGAACATTAGGGGGGGCTTCTTCACACAGAGAGTGGTGGGAGTATGGAATGAGCTGCCAGATGAGGTGGTAAATGCGGGTTCTTTTTTAACATTTAAGAATAAATTGGACAGATACATGGATGGGAGGTGTATGGAGGGATATGGTCCATGTGTATGTCAGTGGGACTAGGCAGAAAATGGTTCAGCACAGCCAAGAAGGGCCAAAGGGCCTGTTTCTGTGCTGTAGTTTTCTATGGTTCTATGGTTCTAAAGTTTGCCTAGATCCACATAGATGTCTCTGGGCTTTTCACACCTTTTGATTTTGACAAAAAGCAGTACCTGATGGAAATTAGACAGAACATTCCTTTCTTAATTAAAGCACAAATTTGACAGATGTTCTTATCTTTGTAATTAAGTTGTGGCTCCAGCAAACCAGGTAGGACATTTCCTTTTCTTTAATTAAGGTGGCTGGAGTGTCTAACAAATTGATTGTACTTTTGTATCAGTAGTCCATTGACTTGACGGGAATAGTTATCAAACTGATTGTTCTCTGTATCAATAGTCCATTGACTTGACAGGAATAGTTATCAAAATGATTGTTCTCTGTATCAATAGTCCATTGACTTGACTGGAATAGTTATCAAACTGATTGTTCTTTTGCATCAGTGGCCTTACAACTTCTGACAATTCTGACATTGGACAGTGAACTTGTAGAACTGCCGGGGAGATGCGAAAGAGTCTCTCCCTGATGTCGGGTCCAAGTTCACTCGCCGGCTGAGCTCGAAGAAATAACCAGGTGAAAAGATAAGTAACGATCTTTTTGTGCTGTCGGTATTTGATCCAGCAAACTTACGTTTACATGTTTGAGGGGTGGGGAGAATTAGCTGGGGCTGTGCCGAGGTATCATGGACTATTCAGAAATCTGATGGCAGTTGGGGAGAAGCTCTTTCTGAATCTTTGAGTGTGGGTTTTCATGCTCCTTTACCTTCTTGATGGTAGTAGTGAGTTAAGGGCCCTGAGTGATGGATGCTGCCTTTTTGAGGCACTGCCTGTAGAGGATACCCTCAATGATGGAGTGGGTTGTGTCCATAATGGACTTTGCTGAATATACAGACTCTGCAGACTCTTGTGATTCTGGAGTCCCCTTACCGGGCTGTCAAGCACCCTGTCAGAATGCTCACCACCATTCAGCTGTGGAAATCTGTAAGCGTCTTCGGTGATGTTCCAGTCATTGAGGCATTGGTTTTAAGACTGCTTCTTGTTTACTGTATTTTGTTTTTATTAAAATTTAAAAAAACTAAAAACATTGGTTTTTACATAAAAGCAAATGTAATAGAAATGGGGTAAACTATTCAAACCCTTAAACCTGCTTTATCATTTAATAAGATCATGACCATAACTCTACATTTCAAACTTACCTATGGTAATCTTTCACTTCAGATTTATCAATAATCTATCAACTTCTGCCTTTATATTCAAAAGTTTCTGTTGCCCTCTGAGGAAGGAAATTTCAAAGACACAGTTTTTAGAGGGGGTTTAAAAATTCCCCTTTCCGGTCAAGACCCCTCAGGAACTTTTAAGTTTCTCTAACTTTGGAGGTTTTTGCTGAGATCTGTGGATTCACCACATCATGGGCAAGTACCTTCTTCTGTTGGTTTCTCACATCATGCCATAAAAAGGGACTAAGTAACGGTAACGGAGAATTTCCTTGCTTTTTTCCAAATATAGTCATATAGTGTTGGTGGAAATCTGGTTTAATCTTTCATCACAACATTGGCATTAATTTAGCCAGTAGAACAATGGAGCATGGTAGTATGGTATTAATACTGGACCAAGCTATTTGACTAGTTGATGTTAAGTTTTTGTTGGCAGTGTGGGGCACCCAATAAATCAGAGCTAAAGGGATCACCTTAGTCAAAGTTGCATCATTCAATAAAGTTAGGCAAGTGAGCTCACTCTCTTGAATTGGAATGAGTTTATTATTGACTCATGCACCGAGGTACGTACAGTGAAAAGCTTGTCTTGCGTTCTGTTCTCGCAGATCAATTAATTGCTCCGTACATTGAAGCGATCAAGATAAAGCAATAACAGAATGCAGGATAGAGTGCAGTGCGGGTTGGCAGTAATGTGCAAGGTCATAACAAGGTAGATTGTACAAGGAAACCATTCAATCTCTTAATGCTTTCTTTCAGGCTTTTGTTATCTTTTGCCCGATGGGGGAAGAAAGAATGTCTGGGGTGAGAGGAGTCTTTGATTATGCTGGACTGCTTTACTGAGGCAGCAATAAATAATAGAAAGTATGGAGGAGAGGTTGGTTTCTGTAATGTGCTGAGCTGTATCTATAACTCTCTGCAGTTTCTTGCAGTCACGGACAGTTGTCATATCAAGCCATGGTGCATCCAGTTGGGATGCTTTCTGTGGTGGTTTGATAACAATTGGTAAGGGTCAGCGGGGACATGCCACATTTCTTTAGCCTCCTGAGGATGCAGAGGCATTGGTGAACTTTCTTGCCTTTGGTGTCTATGTGGTTGGACAAGGATATATTATTGATGATGTTCACTCCTAGGAACTTTAAGCTCTCAACCATTTGATGGAAACAGGAGCATGTGCAATCCCCTCTTGCTGAAGTCAATGACCAGCTTTTATTTTTTGCCGACATTGATAGAAAGTTTGTTATCATGACACCATGTCACTAAGCTCTCTATACCCTTCCTGTACTCTGACTGTCACTTCTTGAGATTGGCCCACTATGGTGTATCATCTGTAAACTTGCTAATAGAGTTAAAGGAGAATCTAGCCACGCAGTCATGAGTGTGCTGAGAGTAGAGTAGAGGGCTCAGGATTCAATCTTGTAGGGCACCATTCTTGAGAATAATTGTGGTGGAGATGTTCCGTACAGTTTGCAGTCTATTGGTCAGGAAACCAAGGATCCAGTTACAGAGTGCGGTTTTCACTTCCAGGTCTTGGAATTTGGGGTTGAATTATAGAGTTGAGGGCAGAGCGGTTGTCAGTAAACCATCGTCTGATATAGGTGTCTTTATTGTCCACCTGCTGCAGAGATGAGTGTAGGGCCAAGGGGATGGTATCTGTTGTCAACCTGTTTTGGCAGTAGGTCTACCGAGATACCTGCTCCAGAGCTGAGAGTAGGGCCAGGGAGATGGTGTCTACTGTAGGCCTGTTTTGGCAGTAGGCGATTGCAGTGAGTCCACGCTATCTATCTATCTATTTATTTATTGTGCTGCATCGTGGAATAGGCCCTTTGGCCCCTCAAGCTGTGCTGCCCAGCATTCCCCAATTTAGTCCCTGGCATAATCACAGGACAACTTACAATGACCAGTTAACCTACCAACTGGTACGCCTTCGGACTGTGGGAGGAAACCGGAGCACCCAAGAAAACCCACGTGGTCACGGGGAGAACGTACATACTCCTTACAGACAGTGGTGAGAATTGAACCTGGGTCACCTGTACTGTAAAGTGTTGTGCTAACCACCACACTACCAAGCCACTCTGGAAGTGGTTGTCTAATTGTCTAGAAGGCTGGAATGCATGCCATAACCAGCCTTTCGAAGCACTTCATTATGGTGGATGCAGGAGCCACTGGGCAGGAGTCATTAAGGTGTATAACCTTGTTTTTCCGTACCACGATGATAGTGGTCTTCTTAAAACAGGGGCAACCTCAGATCGAAGCAGAGGGATTAAAAATGTCTGCAAATAATCAGCATCTACGCAAGATCTAAGGACATGGCCAGGAAGATCATCTGGGCCAGATGCTTTCCATGGGTTCACTCTCCAGAAGACTGATCTTGCATCCACAGTGGTTGCTGTGGGTTCAGTTGCATTGGAGGCTGTCAAGGTGGGTGGTGACATGCCAATCCTGTTATGTTCAGAACACGCAAGGTCATCGGGAAGGGATGTGTTGTTATCAGCGATGCTGCCTGACTTAGTTATGTAGCTCATTATAGAATGTAATCCTTGCAACAACTGACAGCTGGTTGCAATTTGATTTTGGACTGAGACTGTCTCTTGCCATTTCTGATAGCTTTATTATGTGTAAGTTACTGGAAATATACTTTATTTTTACCAATCATAAGATTTTTGACAGCTGGAACAACCCTGTGACTGTCAAAGCAAGTTACCTATAATTTCTTCAAATAGCTATCTAAATGTACTAAATGCTGTGTGAAATACAGAGTGTTGCAAGTGTAGAATCAGAAACTCTGATTCTTGCTGCCCTGTGAGATTTACTTATCTCTGCACTAAGCCGAGGCTGGGGCCTGCAACTAACTGTGATTGCCAACTCACTTCCGTGAACTTCAAGTCTGAATGCTATTTGCTTTTATTGTTAGCACAATTTGTTTTATTTTCTCTCTGCACATTGGGTGTTTGACATTCTTCTTTTCTTTTAATGAGCTCTCTTGGGTTTCTTTGTTTTGTGGCTGCCTGTAAGGAGACGAATCTCAAGGTTGTATAGTTTACACACTTTATTAATAAACGTACTTTGATTATGTGAAAGAACAAATAGACTTGCGTGGTTAAAGAGATTACTATTTGTGAAAGTAAAATTCCACAGAAGTACCTTCCAATGAAAGGGGTCAATAATGTATTCTAAATAAATGTGGATTATCTGTAAATGTATAGTATAATTTTGCTCCAAAATAGAGAATGTAATCCTCAATTACAAAGTTATTTGTACCAAAAAAGACAATATTAAGAGTAATGACAATTAAAAAAACTGAGTTTAACTACTTTAAGTAGCCTGTTCTTTAACTACTTAAGGCTTATTTCATCAAAAACGTATAGAGGAGATCTTTCATGTAGAGAAGATCTTAGGGAGAGATGGGGTGAAACATTTTGCCAACATCTTCATTGTGAAGAAGCTGATGCCAATGCAGGGTACAGGGGGGTTTGGCTGCATAATTTGATAGGACAGAAATAGATAATAGGAAGGTTCTTTAAAAAAACTTGACAGTCTTTAAAGTAGAAAGATGACCTGGCTCCGATTGGATGCATTCTAAACCCTGAAAGTGTAGATTTTGCAGAGACTTGGGCCAATATCTTTCCCTTCAAGTGCCAGAGACCTGCAGGATTACTAAAGTTATACCATTCACTTAAAGAAAGAGGGAGATAAACTTGACAAAGATGGTCATTCAGCCTAAAACAGTCCTGGAGAAACAGACAATAATCTGGGGCAAAATTAATTGGCATTTTAGCATTCAAAAGCTAAAATACTGAACATTAACATATATCTATAAAAAAACTGATCAGATTTCCCTGTGGATTGTGCTGTTTTCTTAGGGCCTATTACCATTACCTGTCCTCAACAAAGAAAATTTATTTAATCTCTCTGTCCTAAGCATTTCTCTGTGACTATCATAACGTCTCCTATTCCTTGCTGAGTTCTCAGGTATAAGTGACATCCCAATTATTGTACCGGGGATAGCTACTTGAACCTCGCAAATTGAATTTCTGTACCAATAACAATATCAGAGCTACTTTGATCAAAGTTACTAATGGCATCCACAGTGATTTTTGACAAAGATAATCTATTATTCTTTGGCTTTCTTGCCTTTTAAAACTGGTCACACTGCCCGATGCTACTCTCTTCACTGGATCACACTGCATTTGCTTGGTTCTTTCCCTAGCTACCCAGCCCATCTACAGAATTATCATTTGTGTGGTACGGTGGCGTAGCTGGTAGAGTCTTTGCATCTCTTTGCCAGGTGCGGAATTTGCCTTTACCCCCTGTGTCTGCGTGAGTTTCCTTCAGGTGATCCACTTTTCTCATGCATCCCGACTATGTTAGTTGGCCACTCTAAATTTTCTCCAGTGTGTGGGAGAGTTAGTTGATGATGTGGGGAGAATAAAGAATGGGTTTAATGTGGAATTAATGTAAATGGACGGATGACAATTGGTGTGGGCTGAAGGACCTGTTTCTCTCTGGCATTTCCCTACGACTCTATGACTCTGGGGTATCTCTCCCTGGGATTGCTGTGATGTGTTTAGTGGTCATGCAAAAACACAGCCTTGTCTCCCCTATTTCACATCTATGTGCTTGTCTTCAGAAGCGTCACACCAGAACCAGGAGCTGCCTTCCATATGTACAGTATGCTGAAAGCAGCAAACTTTACCACAGCATCACTTCTCTTGACTGTTATAGTCATAGAGCACTACAGCACAGAAACAACCCTTTGGCCCTTCTAGTCCATGCTGAACTGCTATTCTGCCTAGTCCCATCAACCAGCACCGGGACCATATCCCTCCATACACCTCCCACGCAGGTACTTATCCAATTTGATCCTAAGCGTTGGAAATCGAATCCACATCCACCACTTACACTGGCAACTCGTGCCACAGTCTCACCACCCTCTGAGTTCAATAGCTCCATCTAATACCTGACAATGTATCAATATACAACCTGAAATCCTTCTTCTTCATAGACATCCATGAAAATAAAAGGGTACCTCAAGGAATGAGTGACAGTAAAAATGTCAGAACCCCAAAGCCCCCTCCCCCCCCCACACACACACACACACACACACACACGCAGCAGCAGCAAAGCTTCGACCCTAAAGGCTGATTTATACTTGTGCGTATGGGCTATGTCGTAGGCTTGATTTATACTTTTGCGTAGCCCTACGCCATAGCGAGCATGCATAGTTGTGTCTGCGTCGCTCTGCAATTCACTGCCAAAATGCTAGTTGGCGGTGGGGTTCCTGTGCCACTGTGTTGAGTTTCTTCGTGAGAGACATGGATGAGGAAATGTATTTCAAATACTTTCGGATGTCGGCAGATAGATTTGACGATTTGGTTCATCGTCTCCAACCATTTATTTCGCATCAGTGTACAGACATGGCGGAGAAAAGCAACCGGAAATGCGATGCTACCAAGCGAACCAATCACAGTTGTTGGGGTCTGCGTCGCCGCGATGTGTGAGTTACATTTTTGGGGAGGTGCACGTCACCCTATGGCGTAGGGTACACGGTACCTACGGCGTACGTTTGATGCAGAAGTATAAATTGGGCTTACTTCAGCAAAATGTATCAGCACCCTCCACCCGCCGAGCATGCAATAGGAAAACCCCTGATAAAGATTATGTTCTGCAGTCCAACAAACTAATCATTCACTTGACAATTTGACGTACCACAGACGTGCTCCCTTCCCCTCCCCTCCCCCTCCCTCTTCCCCCCTCTCCCTTCCCCCCTCCCCCTCTCTCCCTCTCCCCCACCCTCTCTCTCCCTCTCTCCTTAATGAAGGAACAGAGAGGTGTCACACAATGAGAGGGAAGGCTAACAAGACAAAAACAAAATGTGCTGATTTACAGTGTTAAAGTCTGCTGCAACACATTTTTTCCCCCCAAGGTTCTCCAACTTGAGAATTAGCAACAAACTCTCTGCCACCTGTGAGAGAAAGAGCAATCTGAGTACAGACCCCCCCCCCCAACAGCTGATCCGCTGTTGCTGATGCTCCATTTTCTCCTGCAACGCTCTGGTCAGCAGCACCAGCGTAGAAGCAGTTTGTCCCCAGGGCCCGCAAAGTCTCGGAGCCCTGAAGGTGCATTCGCCTTCTAGGCCTTGTCTTTGGGATATTGAAAAACAGCCGGTCAGTGAGCCCCAAGAGCGGGAACCAGCGTCATAAAGAACCAAAGTTTGAGTGCAGCTGTAGGTCAGGATCTCCAACAGAACCCCATCCACCTTGCAAAGGAAAAAGAGAGACGTTAAAGGTAGACATTAAAGCTGTTTCTGCAGATGAGCTTGAAGGAGCTGCTGTCTAGCACCATCGTAGCTCCGCCTCTCCTCTGTTAATGAGTGAAGAAGTTATCTCTCATATTCCTCTTAAATATTTCACCTTTTGTCCTTAACCTATGACCTCTAGCTCTAGTCTCACCAAATCTCTGAAAAAAGTCTGCTCACATTTACCCTATCTATATCCTCATAGTTTTGTATATCTCTGTCAAATCTCGCCCCATTCTCCTATACACCAGGGAATAAAGTCTTAATCGATTCAACCTTTCCCTATAACTCAGATCGTCAAGTCCTGGCAACATTCTTTCTCTGTACTCTTTCAAGCTTATTTACATCTTTCCTGTCGGTAAGTGACCAGAACGGCACACAACTGTCCAAATTAAGCTTCAGAGTGTTGGGGTGAGTGAAGTTATTCCTTCTGATTCAAGAGCCTGATGCTTGAGGGGTAATCTCTGTTCCTGAATCTGGTAGTATGGATCCTGAGGCTCCTGTACCTCCTTCCTGATGGCAGCAGCGAGAAGAGAGGGAGTGCTATTGTTCTGTTTTGTTGTGTTGCTTGTGTTGTTCTGTTGAACATTGTAGCTTTGCTATCTTGACGCCACTTGTGGGCTGCATCTTTAGGTTCTGTTGGCTGTTAACACAAACAATGCATTTCACTGTATGTTTCAATGTACATGTGATAAATAAAAGCCCTCCTTTGGGCCCTATCTACCTGTTATGCCACTTGCAAGGAATCATGGATTTGTATTCCCACATACCCCTGTTATATCCCTGCAAGCTTTGATAGCCTTCCTCGCTGTCCACTATATCCCCAATCTTAGTGTCATCTGCATATCTGCTAATCGAATTTTAGTCTCACTCACATTATCATCCTGACCATTGATATAGATGACAAGCAAAGGAAGAAGCAACAGTCCCTGTGGTACACTATTAATCACAGGTCTCCAGTCAGAGTGGCAGTCTGTCCCTTAGAATACCTTCCATTAATTTACTCAGTACTGATATCAGGCTCACCAGCCTATAATTTCCCAGTTTATTCTTAGAGCCTTTCTTGAACAATGGAACAACTGTAGCTGTCCTTCAGCACCTTTCCTGTGGCTAAGGGCATTTTAAATATCTCTGCCAAAGCCCCTGTAATTTCTGCATTAGCCTCCCACAGGGTCTGTGGGGACACCTTGTCAGGGATTTTTGCATGATAATTTGGCTCAAGACAGCAACCCCTCCTCTTCTGTAGTCCATGTATGGTCCATGAACTCACTGCTGTTTTGCCTCAGTTCTATAGTCTCTGTGGCCATCTCCTGATGGAAAAAAGTGCATTTAAGATCTCCCCACCCTCTTTTGGGTCAATGCATAGATGACCACGCTAATCTTCAAGTGGACCTATTTTGTCACCTGCTATCTTTTTGCTCTTAATATACCTGTCGAAGCCCTTGGGATTCTCCTTTACCGTGTCTGTCAGACCAACCTCTTTTAGTCCTGATTTCCCTTGTAAGTGTTCTTTTGCATTTCTTATACTTCTCAAGTACCTCATTTGTTCCTTGCTGCCTATGCGCCTCTTTCTTCGTAATTATTGCCTCAACATACCTCAAAAACCAAGGTTCCCTAAACCAGTTAAACTTGCTTTTTATTCTAACAGGGACCCCACAAGCTCTGTACTCTCAAAATTTCAGTTTTGAAGGCCTCCCACTTACCAAGCAATCCTTTTGTGGAAAACCTGTCTCAGTCCACGCTTGCCAGATCCTTTCTGATGCCATCAAAATTAGCCTTTCTCCAATTTAGAAACTGAATCCGAGTGCCAGTCCTATCATTCTTCATAATTATCTTGAAATGAATGGAATTATGACCACTAAATCCAAAGTTTTCCTCTACATACACATCTGTCACCTGCACATGATAGGAGATCCAGTATTGACCTCCATAAGAACACTTTCCTGAACATGCATTCTTCACAAACTAAACCATCCAGGCCTTTCAGAGTACAGGAGTCCCAGTCAATAGTCGAAAGTTAAAATTGCTTACTATCACAACCTTACTTTCCTTACAACTGTCTGTAATCTCTCTGCAAATTTGCTCCTCTAAATCCTACTGACTATTGGAAGGTCTGTAACATAATCTTATTCCTCATTTCCATCCTCACAGCCTCAGTAGACAAGCCGTCCAGTCTGTCCTGTCTGAGGAGCACTGCTGTGACTTATTTTCCCTGACTAGTAATTTCACCCCTTCCTCCTCTGTTATGTCTGAAACAGCACCTATCTGGTTCTGTTATAAGTATTCAATTATATTCTTTGTCCTAAATCAGGTAGTAGAAGAGTAGATAACTTCTCTAGCTAAACAATTAGGAAGGCCGAGCCATTGTTTTCAATTCCCAACGCAAGCTCTATTCTCTTGTTGCTAACTTCTCCTGTTTCTCCACGGATGGCCTAAAATTGAATCCTACTTCCCTCAACAGTGCCATATCTGATTCATTTCATTAATTTCTGCATAAGCCTTTCATAACCCTATTGACAAGATGCAACCTGTCTGGGGCACATTTCCTTTCTGATCGGGGAAGCCTAACCAAACAGCCCTTTGCAGCCACTGACAAATAATTTCGCTTTCCTTTCCTTATGCCATGGAAATCCCAGTTTGCTAACATATTTGCCAGGGGTCTAAACCCACCTGAGCCCAGAATACAGAATATCTCAGGCTTTTCCAACTTTACTTTTTCTCTTAAACATTCCACGCAGATCTAGCCAGCTCTACCAAAGTATCCTGATTCAGAGGCTGTTTTAGATCAGGGAGGATGTTAAATAAAAGAAATGGCTCACAAAGTAATTATAACTAAGTTACCCACAAAAGAAAAGTATTTAGTAAAACACCTAACAAAGACAAAAAGTCTCATGCCCTTCTATTTTTTGATGAATTCTGCTTGGACAGGGATCACGTGTTTGGAACATCGAGTACTCCAGACGAGCCAATGTTCAAATGTCAACCATGAGATTCATTTTCTTGCAGGCATTCACAGTAAATACAAAGAAACACAATAGAATCAATGGGAAACCACTCACAACAAAGACAAACAACCAATGTGCAAACAACAGCAAACTGTGCAAATATAAAAAAGAAAAAAACACAAAATAATATAATGATAATAATAAATAAATCAATAAATATCAAGAATGTGAGTTACAGAGTCAGTGAAAGTAAGTCCATAGGTTGTAGGAATAGTTCAGTGTTGGGGTGAGTGAAGTTATCTCCTTTGGTTCAAGAACCTGAGGATTGAACTTGGTAGTGTGGGACCTGAGGCCCCTGTACCTCCTTCCTGATGGCATCAGTGAGAAGAGAGCATGGCCTGGATGGTGGGGGTCCTTGATGATGGATGCTGCTTTCCTACAACAGCGTGCATCTTGTAAATGTGTTCAATGTTGGGGAAGGCTTTAACCATGAATGGACTGTACTTTATCTGCTACTTTTTATAGGCTTTTCCATAAAGTCCGTGATGATAATCCTACCATAAACAGGACCACTTATTTCCACTTCTGTAATGTTCCAAGACTCTGCCCTCTCTCCAGCACTTTGTGTGTGTTCTCAGGATTTCCAGCATCTGCAGAATCTCTTGCAAATCTTTTTTTTGTATTAACTTTGCTGGTTTTCTGTAGTAGCAATACTTTTAACAATCATAATGAAATTAGATAGATTTAAGAAGCTTATTTTTTTGCGATATCTGGTCAAACTGACTGCTTGTATGAAGAGTCTGTGCAAATCAATTTTTTCCATTATTATACTTGTGAATTTGTTGGCTTGTTATTGATTAAATACAGTCCTATAACTTTCTAAATGAGGATTTTAAATAGCCTGACAATTTAAGAAACTGTAACTTTAAGTAAGTCTATTAACTTTTCTCCTTGAAATTTTGCAGGCAATGGTCTTGTGCGCGAACATGCATAAGGAATGCTACGACAGGTATCTTTTTACTTTTGTGCTTGCTTCCATCACTGCTAATTCGAGTTTACAGCCATTTGTAGTTTATGTCTGTCCTCCAGAATAATGTGTAGCTCACATTTCAGTTATCAATGTCAACTCCATACTATTCAGAAGAAATTCACATTAATGGAGGTACAAAATGGACTCTTTCAACTCAGCTGATTGCATGATTCACAGTTAATGTAGTCAGTAGTAGAAAGTGTAAACATTCAATGAACAAAATGGGAAATGGTTAGAAATGTTGCTGAAAGGTATTGCAACAGTTGATAGATTTAATTATAAGCATTATGAATAGATATCATTAGAATATTGGATACATTCTAGAAACTTTATTAGGGCAAACAGATTTACGTTCAAATGCAGTGGACCCTTGTAAGAACCTGATTGCCACATGGCAGTTCCAACAGTATTTTAATATCTGCTTGCTGATGTGACGTTATCGCTCACGTCTGACTTTAAAAGAACTCACTTTCACATCCTTTTTCAATTAACTCTTGTTGTGAGTGTCAATCCCGTTTGTGATATATTTTGTCATTTCTTTGTCAGATGTTGGGGAAGGAATTGTGTGGAGCTGAAATGAAATGTACTATTAGTATCTAATCTGAATTTTCAGCATTGTTGTAACTAGAGTGGCGCTATCCGCTATGTAAATATCTAGTTATTGTTTGTTGGTATCAGGTAACACTAGATAACAGCCCTGAGATTAGCCAGTCGGTTTCACTTCACAGCAATTACCAAAATTAAGTGGTTTTTATTTTGTTTTGATGACAGCATGTGTTGCTTTCTTCATAGAAATTGTAAGTGATTGTTGTGAAATAAATTCTGAGGTTGAAGTGTAACCTGTCACATTGTCATTCATAGATATTCGGATTCAGGATAATGCTTAGTGAGCCAAAATTACCTTTTTCTTAATAGTGTGATATCTATCTACTCTATATTTAAATATATTATACAAGGAAGTCCCTTAAAACTAAACCGATCCTTAATCTGTTAAACAGGCAGTTGCAGAATAGAGAAAGTCCTCATTGCAAATCGAGGTGAGATTGCCTGCAGGGTCATGAGGACAGCGAAGAAGATGGGTGTTCGTTCTGTGGCAGTTTACAGTGAAGCGGACAAAAATTCCATGCATGTCTCAATGGTAAGTCATGATATTAGACCACACAGAGCGGAGGATGCTTGACGTACGCATTTATGCTTGTTTTGTATTAATCCAGTGAACCAGAGTTACAGCAGCTCTTCAGAATATAGGATCCTATTGGTGGGACAAAGAAGAACTTAAAATTCACAGTAATGGAGCTATAAAATGAACTCTTTCAATCAGTCCATTGCATGATTCTCTTTTAATCTAGTCAATATTAAAAGGTGTTTAATGATTAGCCAGTATGACCATGCAGTAACACAGAAGCTGAATATTCTTTCCAGAATTATTTTCAAATTATTTTGACAGCTGATGGTATAAGATATTTACAGTAATGATATTAGGTACTGCATTCATGAGTTGGAATCACAGAAACATAGAAAACCTACAGCACAATATAGGCCATTCGGCCCACAATGCTGTGCCGAACATGTACTTACTTTAGAAATTACCTAGGATAATTTCAGGGCTGAATCCCTTTACTCCTATACTGAACCCATCCAAGGAAACATATTATATGTTAGTTAACAATATATCTCGCCTGGATAGCATACCCACTATTCCTTAAACCTTAATGCCCGGTACCTTGTGATATAAACAGTCAACTATAAAGAGGAGAAATTAAAACATGATGAGCACTGACCTAGTAGAGGAAAGCAGTCAGGTTTCTGGTTCTGTGACTTGGAAGGGAAGAGGGGAGAACAGGCCAGCAGTGGGTAGTGGTTAAGTAGAGAAGGAGGTGTATAGCAAGTATAGGCAGCAGGGAACAGTTGAGGCACTTGAGTGCAAGAAATACAAGAGAACATAAGAGAGAGGTTAGGAGGGCTAAAAGAAGGCATGATGATACCCTGGCAGACAAAGTGAAGGAGCATCCCAAGGATATATTAATTTATATCCTACTTAGAGATCCCACCCTGCAAAAACTCATTCAGGGAGGTAGCACCATCAATTTGCGGGAGACTTCCGGGAGAGGTGGGATGTCTGCAATAGAGTAGCTCCTTAGCAGCTGGCCAGCTGGTTTAAATAACGTTAGCTACACTAATGAACGAATGACACCTGTTAAACTCACCTCAACACGTCTTTTGCAGTCTTAACCCACCATGGCAATAGAAAAGTCACTGTTGCAAACAGTGCAGCAAGCAACACTGTCATTATTTTGACCCCTATTAGGCAGGGGTACACTTTAGTGTAGACTGGGGTGATGTACGTTTTATATTTTCTTTTATTGGAACACTCTGCCATGGCGTTCGTTCTCTCTCTCTCTCTCTCTCTCTCTCTATCTCTCTCTCTCTCTCTATCTCTCTCTCTCTCTCTCTCTCTCTCTCTCTCTCTCTCTCTCTCTCTCTCTCTCTATCTCTATCTCTATCTCTATCTCTATCTCTATCTCTATCTCTATCTCTATCTCTATCTCTATCTCTATCTCTATCTCTATCTCTATCTCTATCTATCTATCTATCTATCTATCTGTCAAAAAAATTGATTTCCGGGACATCATACATAATTTGCGGGCATCGGGGAGCCACTATTAATATGCGGGAGACTCCCGGAACTTCCAGGAGAGGTGGGATGTCTGTTAAGAGCAAAAGGATAGTAAGGAACAAAATTGGTCCACTTGAAGATCTGCGTTATCAGCTATTCATGGAGCTGAAAGAGATGATGGAGATCTTCAATGGATATTTTGCATCTGTATTTATTCTGGAGACAGATGCAGAATCTATAGAGCTAAGACAAAAGAATAGTGAGGTCACGGACTATACCTGGATTGCAAAAGAGGACATGGTTACTGTCTTCAGACAAATTAGGATAGATAAGCACCAAGAGCTGGAAAAGATGTCCCGTTGGACCTTGGAGGAGGCTAGTGCAGAAGACTCTGACTTGGAGTTACGCTTAGCTTTTGGTTCTTTGTGGTGGTGGGACCCACTCCCAGAGACTCACGGCCAACCGCTTTTCGATATCCCAAGGACGCAGCCTGGAAGACGAGCGCACCTTCGGGGTTCTGAGCTTTTGTGGCCCTGAGGACAAACTGATTTTGAACTAGTGCCACCGACTGAAGCATCGCGGGAGAGAATGGAACATCGGAAACAGCGGATCAGCGGAAGCTGTGTACTCGGCAAGTTGCGCTCTCTCTCTCTCTCTCTCTCTCGTTGGTGGGTGAGACAATGGTGCCGATTTTCGGGTCACTGAACTTGGGAGAAAAAGTAGCGTAACAGTCTTTTAACACCGTAAATCAGCGAGTTGTTTTGTTACGTCTCCCCTCTCACTGTGAAAGGAGACATTTCCTTTTCCCTTTATGCTTAACGTCCACGATACGTTCTATGAAATCGGATGTTTTGTGATTTGGATGTTGTGCAAGCACCATATTATATACTTAGCAAAGTATATGGAGTACTGTAGTGTACCTGTATTGACTAAATAGCCAAGAACTTACACTAAAACTGTATACTGTACACTATAATACATACATACACTATAATTTTTATTTCATTTTAACCTTTCTAATTTTTTTCACTTTAACTTTTATATAAACACTTTCTTAACCTATATCACACACAATTTATCAAAGATGATCAGGATCATCCATATCACTGTTCTCAACTTCCTCATAGTGTTCCACTGGAAGAGTTTCAGGTCAAATAATCTGTGTTTGGAAGCCAAGATGCACTTTACAGTAATATTTTTGAAAGAAAATTAAACAGAGAGATAACACTACTCCAGTCAAGAGAAGCGCAATACACAAGATTGGTTACGTCCGCTACGTCGAGTTCTCCGATCGGGACTACGGACGTATATGTGATTGGACGTTGTCCGAACGGACATTAAGCGGCACACACCTGTATTAGGAAGAGAGAGAGAGCCTGGGTATGTCAGTCTGTTGCGTGAATGATTCATTTTTGTTGTACTGCAGATCATGGTCATTGTTGAGGGCCTTGCTGTTGCTTGCTTGGTGGGTGGACGGTGCTGATGCTTTTTTGCGGAAGTGGGTGGGGCTGAAGGAGGGCTGTTGCTTTTCTGCTGCTTGTGCGTGGGAAGGGGGAGTGGGGGGGCTTTGGCGTTATATTGTTTAACCGTCGTTCTTTCTTAGCGGCACCCTTCTGTTTCATGGATGGTTGCAAAGAAAAAGAATTTCAGGATGTATATTGTATACATTTCTCTGATATTAAATTGAACTATTGAATGTGTGAGGGGCCCTGGCAGAGGTATTTAAAACGTCCTTAGCCATGGATGAGTTGCTGGAGGGCTGGAGGATAGCTAATATTGTTCTGTTGTTTAAGCAAGGCTCAAAGAATAATCTGAGAAATTATAGACTGGTAAGCCTAACATCAGTAATGGGTAAATTATTACAATGTATTCTAAGGGACAGTATATGTAAGTAAATAGAGCCTGATTGGGGATCATCAACATGACTTTCTGTGTGGTAGGTCATGTCGAACCAATCTTTAGAGTCTTTTTGAGGAGGTTACCAAGAAAGTTGATGAAGGAAAGGCAATGGATGTTGTCAATATATGAGAGTGGTGGTAGATAGTTGCCTCTCTGACTGGAGGCCTGTGACTAATGGAGTGCCACAGGGATTGGTGCTGGGTCTGATGTTGTTTGTCATCTATATAAATGATCTGGGTGATAAATGTGGTTAACTGGATCAGCACATTTGAGGTCAACACCAAGACTGGGGGTGTAGTGGACAGTGAGGAAGGCTATTGAAGAAGAGGGATCTGGATGAGCTGGAAAAATGGGCTGAAAAATGGCAGATGGAATTTAATGCAGACAAGTGTGAGGTGTTGCACTTTGGGAGGATAAACCAGTGAAAGGAAGACCATTGACGAGTGCAGTAGAATAAAGGGATCTGGGAATTCAGATCCATAATCCCTTGAATGTGGTGTCACAGGTATATGGGGTTGTAAAAAGAGCTATTGGCACATTGTCTTCATAAAACAAAGTACTGAGTACAAGAGTTAGGTTGTTATGTTGAAGTTTTATAGGATGCTGGCGAGGCCTGATTTGGAGTATTGTATACTGTTCTGGTCACTTTATCTAAAGATGTCAATAAGATTGAAAGAGTATAGAGAAAATTTACCAGGATGTTGCTGGAACTTGAGGACCTGAATTATAGGGAACGGTTGAAGAGGTTAGGACTTTACTTCCTGGTGCGTAGGAGAATGAGAGGAGATTCAATAGAGGTATATAAAACCAAGAGGGGTATAGACAGGGTAAATGCAAGCGGACTTTTTCCACTGAGGTTGGGGGAGACTGAAGCTAGGGGGTCATAGGTTAAGGGTGAAATGTGACATATTTAAGAAGTTCCTGAGGGAAAACTTTTTCACTTAGAGGTTTTTGCAAGTGTGGAGGGAGCTGCCCATGGAAGTGGTGGATGTGGGTGTGATCGCAACACTTAAGAGAAGCTTGGATGGGATTGGAGGTGGAAGGGGAATGGATATCTATGGTCCAACTGTGGGTCTATGAGACTGGATAGAATAACATGGACTAGATGGGCTGGAAGGCCTGTTTTTGTTGTATGACTCTCTGATTCTATTAGAAATAGGTAAAGCACTCGAGCTTATTCTTCTGTTGAAATTAATAAGCAATAGTAGGAATAGACCATTTAGCCTTCAAACCTACTGCGTCATTTATCAAGAACCTGACAGGTCTTCTACTCTGGTGCCATTTTCCTATCATCCACTTATCTCTTATTACCTTAATATGCAAAAATCTAGGAGTCTGTGTTTTAAATTAATCCTACAATTGAGACTTTATAACCTTGCAGGGTGATAAATTCCAAAGGTCCTTCACCCCCTGTGTGATGAAATTTCTCCTCATCTGGAACTGTAATGGACCCCTGATTCTGGGCCCCGCCACCAGAGAAACCATGCTCCTTACATTTAGCCTATCAAGTGTAATAATTAGTAAGTTTCAGTTAAATCTCCTCTCATCCAACTGGAGTTTAGACAACACATGCCTGGTCTACTCAGTCATATGGTGGGTTCATCATAATCAGAACCATACAGTAATTCCCACAGCTGAATCATGGACCACCAACAGCAGACATGTGAAAGCCCGGGAGGAATACTAACAAAGAACCTTATGAAAGATGATCAGCTGGAAGGACAAATGCACCAATGTACTGGAAGAGGCCAATGTGAACAGTATTTCCACCACGATAAAGCAACACCAACTCTGATGGATAGGCCATGTCATTCAGATGCCTAACTCACATCTCCCCAAACAGATCCTTTACTCCCAGTTGAAGGAAGGTCAGCAAGCATCTGGTGGGCAAAGGAAATGCTTGAAGGATAACGTAAAAATCAGCCTGAAGAAATTCAACATTACATGTAAAAGCTGAGAAGACATTGCAATGAATAGGAAGAAATCTGTTAAAGAGGGAGCAGCCCTGCATGAGAGCGATCTCCACTGTGCCACAGAGAACAAGCAGGAGCTGTGAAAGGAGAGAATGAACAACCAAAAGGCCCAACCACTGACCACAGTCACCACTTACTCGTGTCCACACTGCACCAGAATATGTGGATCCTGGATCAGCCTCCAAAGCCACCAGAGGACTCAACAATAGGAGAAGATCTTACTCGACTCAAGTGGTCGCACTACTACGAGTCCAGAGAAATTTTTGCTACAATCTCTCTCACAAATACACAAGAAAATAAGAGCAGCTGTAGGCCACCATGCCCTCATCTTCGCTGCCATTCAGCGTAAGACCACCACTAATCAACACTGACTTCAGCACCTATTTTGTGCCCATTCCTGTCTATGGCAAGTGTAACTTCCTTTCGGTAAGGTGGCCAAAAGTTTACAGATACTCCAGGTCGATTCTCACTTTATATTATTGCAGTGACACATCTTTATCCTGTACTCAAAATCTTTCAGTAGAAAGTCCAACATCCCTATCTGCTTGTTATATCTGCATATTGGCTTTCAGAGACTTATTTGTACAAGGTCATTTTGATTTCATCATTATAAAAATACTTTGCTCTTCTGATTGTGCAGCAGAGCACATAATTTCACTTATGGCACGTTATATTGCATCTGTCATGTTCTTGTTCACTCACTCAGCTTGTCTATAACCCATTTGTACGTCCTCCGCTCTATTCACAATCCCAGATTCTGCAAACATGGATATATATACTGTAACATTTGGTCCCCTCAGCTATATCATTGATATAGATTGTGAATAGCTGCAGTATCCCATCAATCACAGCTAGCAACCTGAGAAAGATCCTTTTATTCCCTCTCTTAGCTTTCTGTTCAATAACCCATTCTCAATACCTATCATTATATTACCTGCCAGCTTTTTGTCTCTAAAGTTATTGACCAACCTTTTGTCCGGGACCTCCCAAATGCACCACATCTGCTGCTTCCCCTTTTCCAATACGAGTCATGTTCTCAAAAGAACTCTGTAAGTTAGTCAAACATGATTTTTCTTACATAAATCACACTGATTGTGCTCGGCCCTATTTTTTCAGTGTTCACATGGTAGATTCCAGTGTTGAATCTTCTATTAATGTTGGACTGACAGGTCAGTCGCTGTCTACTTTCTCCCTCTCCTTTCTTTATTACAGGGGTTACATTTGCTACCCCTCAATCCTCAAGAATAATTCTAGCATCTATGGAGTTTGGGAAGGTTATAACCAGAGCATTCATAATCTCCATAGCCAACTGTTTCAGAACTTGGGGACATAGATTTTTGGGCTTTTGGGATTTATTGATTTATAGTTTCTGGTGAGAAATTATATATTGAAACCCCTTACTGATTCAGAATGTTGCCTTTCAAATTATTTTTCTTTTTTTTCCTCATAATTTTATAATACACTATTCAGAATTATTTTCAATCTCTAATCTGGTCATCAGTGAGAACAAATTAACATTTTCTATTAGTACATGTTCCTTCTAATGAGTCAGGCACTTGAGAGTATAAAATAAAATTTTGTAAATAATGTACCTCATTAGATAGGTCATTCAGAATTTCATTTGCTCCGTGTCTCCTTTGATTTATGTAGTTGGTGTGAATAACATGTTTAATTCTGCCATTGTAGATTTTCACTTAAGCAAACAAAGGGATGAATAATCTTAAATTTTATGAGAAATTCTCATTACAATAGTTAGAGTTTTAACAATCAATCATCTCCTTGTTTGAGTGCCTTTGGCTTTGCACATGATGTAAAGAAATATTGGACCCAAATCCATGCATATATTTGGTGGAGCAGAATCAATGGGCCGAATGGCCAAATTCTGCTCCTATGTCTTATGCTCTTTTATTTCCTAATTCTGCAGTATGTGTTATTGTTACTGGATGTTCTTTCTTTGATCGAGGCAAGAGAACTTTTGAAGAAACTAAAACCTTAGAAAGCACCAATAGTTTTAATTAATTTTAATTTTTTTTGAAATTTTGAACAATTGTGTTTTTAAGAGTTCATGTAAATTGACTATTGGTCATTTCTACTTCAATGCACCTATTAAGCAAAAAAAAAGGGAACTATCTTTGCCAGAATGATTTACAATCAAGCATTAGGTTATGGCTTTGTGTGTCAATCCAATGAGCATTCATAACAAGGTGGATGAATTAAAAGTGCAGATTGTTATTAATGAATATGATATAGTTGGGATCACAGAGACATGGCTCCAGGGTGACCAAGGATGGGAGTTCAACATTCAGAGATATTCAATATTCAGGAGGGATAGACATGAAAGAAAAGGAGGTGGGGTAGCATTGCTGGTTAGAGAGGAGATTAACGCAATAGAAAGGAAGGACATTAGCCGGGAGGATGTGGAATCGATATGGGTAGAGCTGCATAACACTAAGGGGCAGAAAACGCTGGTGAGAGTTGAGGCCACCTAACAGTAGTAGTGAGGTTTGGGATGGCATTAAACAGGAAATTAGAAATGTGTGCAGTAAAGGAACAGCAGTTATAATGGGTGACTTCAATCTACATATAGATTGGGTGAACCAAATTGGTAAGGGTGCTGAGGAAGAGGATTTCTTGGAATGTATGCGGGATGGTTTTCTGAACCAACATGTCGAGGAACCAACTAGGGAGCAGGCCATTCTAGACTGGGTATTGAGCAATGAAGAAGGGTTAATTAGCAATCTTGTTGTGAGAGGCCCCTTGGGTAAGAGTGACCATAATATGGTGGAATTCTTCATTAAGATGGAGAGGGACATAGTTAATTCAGAAACAAAGGTTCTGAACTTAAAGAAGGGTAACTTCGAAGGTATGAGACGTGAATTAGCTAAGATAGACTGGCAAATGACACTTAAAGGGTTGACGGTGGATATGCAATGGCAAGCATTTAAAGATCACATGGATGAACTGCAACAATTGTTCATCCCAGTTTGGCAAAAGAATAAACCAGGGAAGGTAGTGCACCCGTGGCTGACAAGGGAAATTAGAGATAGTATCAATTTCAAAGAAGAAACATACAAATTAGCCGGAAAAAGCGGCTCACCTGAGGACTGGGAGAAATTCAGAGTCCAGCAGAGGAGGACAAAGGGCTTAATTAGGAAAGGGAAAAAAGATTATGAGAGAAAACTGGCAGGGAACGTAAAAACTGACTGTAAAAGCTTTTATAGATATGTGAAAAGAAGAAGATTGGTTAAGACAAATGTAGGTCCCTTATAGTCAGAAACAGGTGAATTGATCATGGGGAACAAGGACATGGCAGACCAATTGAATAACGACTTTGGTTCTGACTTCACTAAGGAGGACATAAATAATCTTCCGGAAATATTAGGGGACCGAGGGTCTAGTGAGATGGAGGAACTGAGGGAACTACATGTTAGTAGGGAAGTGGTGTTTGGTAAATTGAAGGGATTAAAGGCAGATAAATCCCCAGGGCCAGATGGTCTGCATCCCAGAGTGCTTAAGGAAGTAGCCCAAGAAATAGTGGATGCATTAGTGATAATTTTTCAAAACTCTTTAGATTCTGGACTGGTTCCTGAGGATTGGAGGGTGGCTAATGTAACCCCGCTTTTTAAAAAAGGAGAGAGAGAGGAACTAGGGAATTATAGACCGGTTAGCCTAACATTGGTGGTGGGGAAACTGCTAGAGTCAGTTATCAAAGATGTGATAACAGCACATTTGGAAAGCGGTGAAATCATTGGACAAAGTCACCATGGATTTGTGAAAGGAAAATCATGTCTGACGAATCTCATAGAATTTTTTGAAATTGTAACCAGTAGAGTGGATAGGGGAGAACCAGTGGATGTGGTATATTTGGATCTTCAAAAGGCTTTTGACAAGGTCCCACACAGATTAGTGTGCAAACTTAAAGCACACAGTATTGGGGGTGTGGTATTGATGTGGATAGAGAACTGGTTGGCAGACAGGAAGCAAAGAGTGGGAATAAATGGGACCTTTTCAGAATGGCAGGCAGTGACTAGTGGGGTACCGCAAGGCTCAGTGCTGGGACCGCAGTTGTATACAATATGTATTAATGACTTAGATGAGGGAATTAAATGCAGCATCTCCAAGTTTGCAGATGACACGAAGCTGGGCGGCAGTGTAGGCTGTGAGGAGGATGCTAAGAGGATGCAGGGTGACTTAGATAGGTTAGGTGAGTGGGCAAATTCATGGCAGATGCAATTTAATGTGGATAAATGTGAAGTTATCCACTTTGGTGGCAAAAACAGGAAAACAGATTGTCTGAATGGTGGCCGATTAGGAAAAGGGGAAGGTGCAACGAGACCTGAGTGTCATTGAAAGTGGCAGGTACAGCAGGCAGTGAGAAAGGCGAATGGTATGCTGGCATTCATAGCAAGAGGATTCGAGTACAGGAGCAGGGAGGTACTACTGCAGTTGTACAAGGCCTTGGTGAGACCACACCTGGAGTATTGTGTGCAATTTTGGTCCCCTAATCTGAGGAAAGACATTCTTGCCATAGAGGGAGTACAGAGAAGGTTCACCAGATTGATTCCTGGGATGGTAGGACTTTCATATGTTGAAAGACTGGATCGACTAGGCTTATACTCGCTGGAATTTAGAAGATTGAGAGGGGATCTTATTGAAACGTGTTGTGACGCCTAACCAAGCTATCAGATGATTGATGCTAATGAGAGAGATATGAGAGAGAATGGAAAAACGTTCAAAATGCTAATGAGAGAGGAGAGAGAGATTAACGGAAAAGAAACACAATTCAGCTATTGACAGACCGGTTACTTTGAACCTGAACTGTTTGAAGTTTGATGGACAAGTGATACCCCAGCAGGGGGATAAAAAGAGCAGGTTCGCTAGGCATGGACACCACAAGATAACGAGACCCTCGCAGAGCGGTGTGCCTCCGCAAGTTGGTGGGAGTTTGGAGGTCCGGTTCGCAGGAACCAACCATAGACTCACAAGGTGTAAAGATACAATCAGTGGGAACCTGGTGTGTGTGTCCGCCTTTGCGTGGGTGCCGGGTTCCTCGCGGAAGAACGATCGTATCCAGAACAGAGGGGTCACAGTCGGTGACCACAGCAGGATAGACATAAAAGGGTCCGCCCGAAACCAACTGCGAAGAACATCAAAGGTCTGCCTGAATCAAACTGCATCCCCCCCACCCAACGGCACAACAGCGATTACTGCGAACTGTACTAAGCTGAACTGAGCTCTGCGTCACTTAAGACTGATCATTTTACCCCTAGACTGCGATAGAGCTTGGTTTGATTCCTATTACCCTAGCTCTGTGTACATGTGTGTATTATCATTGCTAACCTGTTGCATTTATATCCTTCCGATTAGAGTACTGTGTTACTTATTTCTTTAATAAAACTTTATTAGTTCCTAGTAATCCAGACTCCAATGAGTGATCCATTTCTGCTGGTTTGGCAACCCAGTTACGGGGTACGTAACAGTATAAAATCCTAAAGGGATTGGACAGGCTAGATGCAGGAAGATTGTTCCCGATGTTGGGGAAGTCCAGAACAAGGGTTCACAGTTTAAGGATAAAGGGGAAGCCTTTTAGCACTGAGATGAGGAAAAACTTCTTCACACAGAGAGTGGTGAATCTGCGGAATTCTCTGCCACAGGAAACAGTTGAGGCCAGTTCATTGGCTATATTTAAGAGGGAGTTAGATACGGCCCTTGTGGCTAAAGGGATCAGGGGGTATGGAGAGAAGGCAGGTATAGGGTTCTGAGTTGGATGATCAGCCATGATCATACTGAATGGCAGTGCAGGCTCGAAGGGCCAAATGGCCTACTCCTGCACCTATTTTCTATGTTTCTATGACATAGAAACATGTTTGGACAACTCAGAAATACTGATGGTTACAATAGAATACAGTACAGATATTTGACTCTTTATGATCTTTTATGGTTGTTTAGGCTGATGAAGCATACCATATAGGTCCTGCAGCATCACAGCAGAGCTATCTAAATATGGAAAAGATCATCCAAGTCGCCAAGCTAACAGAAGCACAGGTAATCTTGTTAAATTATGGTTTGGTTACCATTGAGAAGGAATGTTTGAAATTCATGTATTCCTTGCTTTAAAACATAGAACAAGGAAGAGTTCAACACATGTCCAGTCCCTTTGACATATTGTGATGCCAGTCTAATTAATTCCATCTGTTTGCACGTGATCCATATTATTCTGTCCCTAGCTACACCTCTTAAACATCACTATCATATCTGATTCTGTCACCACCCTCGCAGTGCATTCCAGACACCTCTTCTTTCTCAGGAGGCTAAAGAAATTTGACATGATCTTATTGACTCTCTCCACTTGTTTATAGATGCACCATAGAAATCATCCTAAGCAGATGCATCAGAGCTTGGTATGGCAATGGCTATGTCTGAAAGTGCCAAAAACTCTGCTGTTGATAGTGTTGTGGACACAGCTCAACACATCACAGAAATGAGCCACCCCTCCATCTATACTGGTTGTTTCGTTAAAGCAGCCACCATAATCAAAGATCCTCCTACCCCAGACTTTCTCTCTTCTCTCGTCTTCACCCCTCCCAAATCGGGCAGAAGATACAAAAACGTAAAAGCGTGTACTGTAATGTTCAAGGACAGCCTCTAACCCACTGTTATGAGATTTTTGAATGGTTCCCTTGTAAAATAAGATGAAATCTTGACCTCTAATCTACCTCTTCCTTGTCTTGCACCTTTTTTGTCTGTCTGCACTGCGCTGGCTCTGTACTTGTGACACTTTATTTTAATCGTGTCATTGTTTTCAGTCCTGCCATGCTATGGCCCCTGTGTCTTTGTAATTGCAGTAGATTTATAGTATATTAACAGGCTTAGATGAATGGAATTGCTTTATGTATTAGCCATTCTGTATTGAATGGCACTCTTCATTGCAATAATCCCTCTGTTCTGCCAGCTTCAAGCTCATAAAATCTTATAATGTAAAAATGCCCATTCAGTTTGATCTTCACTATTTCAGTTTGTTTAATGATTTTTAAAAAAATATCACTTTATTAACTTTTAGTTTTGAATTTTGACACAATGTTGCTGTTGTGATCTGTTTCTTGAAGGCCATCCACCCAGGCTATGGATTCCTTTCAGAAAACACAGAGTTTGCAGAATGGTGTAAAAAAGAGGGCATCATTTTCATTGGCCCTCCTTCCACAGCTATTAGAGACATGGGAATCAAGAGGTAATGAATTAATCTCTTTGTGGTTCTTCAAGTTGTTAAGACAAAAACTTTGGTGGCTAAGTGATACCTCTATAATTTAGTTTCAGAAGTTTATAGTAACAATGTTGATTAAGAGTAAGAACAAGATGCAATTAAATTTATGTAACAGGGGAACAGGAATTTGTGTTTATTGCATTGTCTTTTATAGCAAATGAAATGAATGTAAAATGGTCAGTAGGTATTTATTGTTTGTCACAGTTGTTTTGATATTGGAAAGATTTTAAAAAAGATTGTATTTTCCATAAAAAAAAAACTGATTGTTTAACCATATTTTCTCTTCAAAGTTCAAAGTACATATATAACCCTGAGATTTGTTTTCTTACAAGCATACTCAGTAAATGCAAGAGGCATTATAGAATTAATGAAAGATCACATCCATCAGGATGGACAAACAACTTATGTGCAAAAGACAACAAATTGTGGTGCAAGTATTAGATAAAAAAGAATAATGATAAATAATTAAGCAATAAATATCAAAAACATGAGATAAAGAGTCTTTAAAAGTGAGTCCATAGCTTGTGGGAACAGTTCAGTGATAGTATGTGAAGTTGAATGAAGTTATCCCCTCTGGTTCAAGAGCTTGGTGGTTGAGGGGTAAGAACTGTTCCTGAACCTGAAGGTCGGAGTCCTGAGGCTTCTGCACCTTCCTCCTGATGAGAAGAGAACGTGACCGGGGTGGTGGGGATCCGTGAAGAAGTATGCTGCTTTCCAGCAACAGCACTCTGTGTAGATGTGCTCAGTAGTGAGGAGGGTTTCGCCCGTGATGGACTGGGCCGTATCCACTACCTTTTGTATGGTTCTCCATTCAAGAGCATTGGTGTTTCCATACCAGGCTGTAATGCAACCAGTCAATATCCTCTCCTCCACACATCTATAGAAGTTTGTCAAAGTTTTAGATGTCATGCCAAATCTTTGCAAACTTTAGGGAAGTAGAGGTGCTGCTGTGTTTTCTTCATAATTGCACTTACGCCCTGGGCCGAAGACAGCCCAAGATTATTACACCAAGGAATTTAAAGTTGCTGTCCCTGCTCCTCCGCTGATCCCCCAATGAGGACTGGCTGTTGGATCACCAGTTTCTTCCTTCTGAAGTCATCAGCTCCATTTAGTATTAATACCACTTAACAATAATTTTTGAGATTATGAAGATGGGTTTCAAAGAATAGGGGTTCCCTTCCTCCACCATTGATGTTGCCCGTTCCCAAATCTCTTCCCTTCCTCGTACATCTGAGCTCACCCCAACCTACTGCTACCTTAACTGTGATAAAATTCCACTTGTCCTTGCCTACCACCCCATGAGCCTCCACATCCAGCGTATCACTCTCCACAATTTCCACCATCTCCAAAGGGATTCTACCATCAAACATATGTTTACCTACTCTTCTCTCTCCGCTCCCTCTGTGACTCCCTTGTCCATTCACCCCTCTCCACTAATCTCCCACCCAGCACTTAACCCTGCAAGCAGCTAAGGTGCTACACCTGCCCATTCACCTCCTCCCTCACCTCCATTCAGAGCCCCAAACAGCCCTTCCACGTGAGGCAGCACTTCACCTGGGAATCTGCTATGGTCACCATTGTGTTCAGTGGTCGCGATGCAGCCTCCTCTACGTTAGTGAGACCCGTTGTAAATTGGGGGACCGCATCATCAAGCACCTCTGCCTCATCCGCCAAAAGCGGAATTTCCTGGTGGCCAAACATTTTAATTCCAATTCCCATTCCGGCATGTCAGTCCGTGGCCTCCTCTTCTGCCACAATGAGCCCTCCCACAGGGTGGATGAGCAACACCTTATATTACGTCAGGGTAGCATCCTACATGATGGCATGAATATCAATTTCTCCTTCCAGTGAAAACTTTTCCCTCTCCTTCCTCTCTCCTATTCCCCAATCTGGCCCTTTACCTCTTCTCACCTGCCTATCACCTCCCCCTGGTCCTGTCCTCCTTTCCTTTCTTCTATGGCCCCCTCTCCCCTCTGGTCAGATTCCCTTTTTTCCAGCCCTTTGCTTTTCCTACCCACTTGGCTTCACCTATCACCTTATAGTGGCTATCCTCCTCTCCCTCCCTCAGCTTTTCACTCTGGCATCTTTCCCCTCCCCCCCCCCCCCCACCAGTCCTGAAGCAGTGTCTCGGCCCGAAACATCGACTGTTTATTCATTTCCATCGATGCTGCCTGATCTGCTGAGTTCCACCAGCATGTTGTGTGTGTTGCTTTGGATTTCCTGCATTTGTAGACTTTCTCATGTTTATGAACATGGATGATGTGTTTTCTGCAGAACAGAACAATGTTCTATTTCCATACACTTTAAGCATTGGTGCCCAAAGGCAACTTAGAGCAGAGGTAGCTGTGGCACTGATTTTCTCCTCTCTCTGATACGTAGATATTCCTTGTGTATAGAAGAGCGCCACCTGCTGCAACAGTTGGTAATTTTCCAAATGAATTCAGCCACCCCAATGAAGATTAACAGAAATTCACTCATTGTTGTTTGTGACAAAGGAGTTAATAGTTGGTTACAAAGGTTCCCATTTCTAGGTTTCTGTGATGATCAATCCAAAAAGAGGAATCATAAATCACAGATAATCCTGAAAACGTCTTGTAAGAAATTTGGATTAAACTTTTTTTTCAATGACAGAGTTATGAGAACTTGGAACAGGGAATAGTTGAAGCAAATAACATGGATGTTATTAGGGGGAACTGGGTAAGTTTCTGAGGGGGAGAACAGAAGGATGTACAGGGTGGAGAAGGTAATCATCTGAAACATAAAACCAGCAAAATTAAATTGGGTGAGATTGCCATCATTCTGAAGCTTTGTATTATGGGTGCATAAAGTAATTCTGCATAAAAACTCTTTCAGCAAACAGAGATTTTCATTATTATTGATAAAGGCTGGATGCAGATCAAGATCATAGAACTGAAAAGAAGCAATATTGAACTTAATGTGCTCAGGGAATTAGATACCATGAGACATTCTGATCCAAACTAGCAGCTCGGAATTTACGTACCATTGAGTACTCAGACACATTAGCAGTACTAGAGTTATATTTCAATGTGTAATATAAGGCACCACTTTCTAAACAGGAGCTCAATTCTCCGTCGATGAAGTATGTAAAAAAGAGTGCCAGGTCATACCGGGCACATCTATGAATAAGGATACTAGTTTGTTGAAGCTACAACACAGGACTGGATATAGACTAAGCCATGCCACAAATGATCAATCAGTGCAGAGCTACGTTGTCCTCCCAAAGTTTACTCATAACTGATGGTAGACAATTGAACAACTACATGAGGACATTACATGAACTTTACCCTTCTCAATGAACCCAGCATGAGTATCAAAGAAAAAGTATTTGCAATCTTCTTCAGCCAGAAGTGTTAAGTAGATTATCAATCTTGTATTCCTCCTGATGTTATCGCAATCACAAAAGTTATCCTTCAATCAACTGGATTCTCTTCACATAAAACGACTAAATGCACTGTATGTAACAAAGTCACTGACTAATTTCTTCTGTGACGCAGAAGGTTTGTGTTGCTCATTATCTGAATTACAAGCCAAGCTGATAAAATCAAAAATTGCCAACATATGCCTGGATGACAAATTGTGGAACAAATCTGATCTGTCTAATTAGCACCTCATGAATCCACCGTTACAGTAAACTGGGAAGGTTACTATTTTTAGGTCAATCAAATGACAGTACCACACTCATAATTTGGATTTAGTTCAAACCTCTGAGTTCCGGCGAGGAAGCGACCTGAGATGAATTTATTGAGTGTTGCATCAATTAGTTTTATTAAAGTTGAAAATCAGTAGAAATCCACTTGCTGAAGCCGTACCATGCACAAAACTAAGTGGTAATGGTTTCTGGAGGATTGTCCTCTCCTCTCCACCAAAGAGTGTTTTTGTATGAGTTCCTCAAGGGAATCTGATAGGCCCAGTAATTCCATCAATGACCTTCCCTTCAACTTATGATCAGACGTGGGGATGCTTGCTAACAACTAGAGTTCTCAATTCAATTATTAGCTTCATTGGCTGCTTGAGATTTCTCCTACCAAGAATGACACGGGCAGCGGTCATGTGGAAACAATTCCTTCTTCTAGGTTGTACATCATCTCAATTTGGAAATGTATCATTTTTCGCTGTTGCTGGGTCAAAGTTCTAAAACTCCTGACCCAAGCAGCAACATGGGAACACATTCACTACAAAGGCTGCAGCAGCTCAAAGAGTGATGCACTGCCACCTCCCTAAGGTGCAGATAACCCATGAATAATTGCCAAGAAAAAGTGACTCGAAACCCAAACTAAATTTTACCTGACTTGCTATTTGGGAGAGAGACCACAGCTTGTACTTGTGTGAAAGTTCAAAGTAACTTTATTACCTATATGTCACCATATACAACCCTGAGATTAATTTTCATGCAGGCATGCACAGTAAATCCATGAAACACAGTAGAATCAATGAAAGACCACACACAACGGGATGGACAAACAACCAATGTGCGTAAGATAACAAACTGTGCAAATACAAAAGAATAAATAAACAAACAAACAGATAAACAAACAAGCAAGCAAGCAATTAATATCAAGATGGAGAGGCAGAAAATGCTCCTTGATATCATCAGGACACTCTTCAGATATGGGAATGAGGACATGGTTTTGGAGTTAGAAAGAAAAGCTGTAACCTAAAAATGCTTGTTGCTGATTTGGGGTGAGTTTAATGAGAAGGGTTTTATTTCTTTAGCAATAATATTTATTGTCTGGAAAAATAAAATATATGAATGTAATGAAAAGCTGAAAGAAAATTTTGAGGTGGGGATACCTCATTGCTCTAACCTCACAGTGAAAGCACAATGTACTAAGACCATAATACAGAGGAGCTGAATTAGGCCGTTGGGTCTGTCGAGTTTGCTCCACCATTCCATTATGGCTGATTTATTATCCTTCTCAACCCATCCTCCTGCCTTCTCCCTGTAACCTTTGACACCCTTACTAATCAAGAACCTATCAACCTCTGCTTTAATTATAGCCAAAGACTTGGCCTCTGCAGCCAACTGTGGCAATGAATTGCACAAATTCATCATGTAATGTTCCATTATTTAAGACTGCCTTCACATTAAAATGATCTGGGAAGTCTTTACTGAGGTATAATGCATAAAATAATTTTTCTTTTAATAATTTTAATTTAGTACATCAAAGGCCATAATGTCAGCTGCTGGAGTGCCAATAGTTGAAGGGTATCATGGTGATAATCAGTCTGATCAACAGTTAATGGAAGAGGCCAGTCGGATTGGCTACCCCGTGATGATAAAAGCAGTCCGGGGAGGAGGTGGCAAGGTAAGAGGTTCACTGCTTGCATGAATGGAAGGCCTGGTCATTTGGATCTGCAAATGCTGGAAGTGCAATAAATGCAATTTTAAAACGCATTTCTGAAGAGAATATGCTTGTCATTGGCTGGAATGTTTTAGTTTGTTCAGGAACCGAATGGCTTTCTGGACAGCTCCAGAGGGCAGTTCAGGGTCATTTACATTGGTCAGTCTGCAGTGATACATAGACCACACTGGATTAAGGTTGCAGGTATTCTATCCGACAGTGGATAGGTTTTTATGACAGTGTGTCAATTTCATTGATGCTGTCAGTGAAGATATGTAGTTTTTTTTACCTCAGATTTATTTCACTTCTGATGTTATGAACTCAATATGAACGCATGCCTCTGGAGCATTCATCTAGACCTCCAACAACTTAACCATTATGCTACCATACCCCTATAGTTACATTCAATGATCATTTATTGAAAATATTATATTTAGTGTAGCAAAGTTGTTCATTAAATTTTAATTGATTTGTCTACAGAGTAAGCTCAGGGTCACTATTTGCATTTGGAGTCATCTACTGCTCTCTGCTTTATGTATTCCAGTTGTGAAGTTTTAACATGAGCCTCTCTGGTATAACTGTCACTTGTCCCATTGTTGCAAGAGCAACAATGGATATCAGACAGGTTTATGTTATAAACATATTTGCATCGATTACCTGTAATGTAGTGTCTAGATTTTTTAAAAATCCTTAAATTGGACGAAATTCAGAACTTATGAACTGCAAAAGAAGGGGGTTTGATTAATTGAAAACCATGTGAATATTTATCTCTATATTCAGCTGTCATATTGTGTTTTGTTTGGAAATAAAGGATTGGTTACATAAGAAAGCAAGAGTGGGCCATTTTTACTTATTCTTTGTACACCTAATAGTTAGGTTCTGCAAAAACCAAATGCTAACAATTCATGGTGAGTTTTAAACACATGCTTATGCACAAGACTCCATAGTATTCTAGTTAAGGCATTATTGAGATCATGTGCTTTATTTCTTAGACAATGTTTTCATTTGATTAAGATTATGATCCAAGAAGTCTAATACACCATAGTTTTGAAGGTATAAGTTAGAAATGTAATGTATGGTGTTGGAACTATGGAGCAGAGGAAACAATCTGGCAGAGTCTCAAACTCAGCGCTTAACTGTTTTTGGTCATTGGAAAGGTTCAGGCAGGATTTTTAGGTACGGGTATAAAAATCTAATCTAATAGAGCTGAATCTGAATATTGCATTCAGTTTCACTCCCTCTCTGAGTCCCCGAGCATGTGAAAGATGAATAATGACATTAAACAGAACCCTTTCTGTCCTGGAAAAATTACCTTATAAGATGCCGAATAGAAATTATTCTTCAGCAGCACTTTGAGTTAAGATGCAGCTGCAAGAAACAGAACATAGATATAAACCCATTAAAGGCAAGTTAGGACTTGTACATTGAAGCAATTCTGTACATAAGGAGTTTTGTGCATACGTTAACCTGAAGAGCAGGGATAACATTTCTTTGATGGAGGCTTCAGTGAGGGTCTCCATGGTATAATTAGTTAGGTGAGAGAAACAGTTTGCTTTATCTTTATCTTTGTAATCTTAGGTAGATTGTAAAGAATCATGTGTAAGTTTCAATAGAGCTGTGATTTCATATTCTGGAACCAATTCATCTGTACCCATCACAGGTTGCAATACTGAGCATTAAGTCTGTAAGAAGTCCTCTGCTCCACTGCTTGGCACTAGATACATTTAATATCTGCAATGTTTATTGCACAAAGTGAAAATCATTTTTGTGCAGTTAAGTATCACTGAGTTGTCTAGTCTTATTTACTGTGGCATAAGTCATGTTCTCTTTGGGTTAATGTTGCAGCTGGTTCTTTCATTCATGTTATCTGTGATTTATTGATGGGAAATTACCTCCATGTACCACATTTAAGGGACAGCATCTATTTAATTATACAAGTAAAAATGAAAATACACTCTGTCACTAGTGAAACGTGTTGCTTTTTAAGTAATCTGAATAAGTACCAGATTTATTCTTTGATTGCTGATTTGATATTTATGTTCAGGGTATGCGCATTGCTCAGACAAAGGCCGAGTTCCTTGAGCAACTGGAATCTGCACGAAGAGAAGCACAAAAATCCTTCAATGATGATATTATGTTGCTAGAAAAATTTGTAGAAAATCCAAGGTATGTGGCTTCCATTTAGAAATAATATATTTGTGTACCACCTTTGAATAAAGTTTGAAAATTCTGCTTGGCATACTGTTCAGTTTAGATTTTAAATATTAGACATCATTAGCATTCTTGTAAAAAAAAATGGGTTAAATCTAGCAATTATTCAAAACTAGTGTAACATCTGTGGAAACGTACAGTAGATGTATGTGATTCATGTGTATCGTGTTCTTGTGGCTGATAAGTTTTTGGTTTTCTGTTTGCTGCAGGCATGTAGAAGTACAGGTGTTTGGGGACCAGTATGGCAATGCTGTTTATTTGTTTGAAAGAGACTGCAGTGTACAAAGGAGGCATCAAAAAATCATTGAAGAAGCACCTGGGGTAAATTATTTCCATAAATGGAAATTTCTCTCTAAGCAGTTTATTAATCACAGGGTGGCACTTCTGTTAGATTACATTGTATTTTTCAATGGAATTCAATTGAAAATCAGCCAGACCAATGGAACATGTTCACTAAATTTTAAGCACAATTTATATTAAATAAAATAGAGTTGCTGGAATCTTTCTCAATCATTAAAAGAAAACACAGATCAATGTGGCCCAGCCTGTGGAACTAGCCAGCTTTGGTTGAGGTAATCACCATTGGGAGCTTCCATTAACTACACCCTTTGCAGCATTAGAGAAAGCAATTTTGTTTCAGCTCAGAGGCACCTAAAGGGGTGTTTCAGATGGTTTAAAATATGAAAAGTACATGGTAAAACTCGCATATTGTACCTACTAGAATTTTACATATTTTCAATCCTTTAGGAACAAGTTACTCATAATATCTTTAATTTTATTATGATAGATTCAAATTCTGCTCTGTTATTCAAACTATCACTCTTAAATATATCAAGAAGTATTTTTGAATGAACGTTTTATCTTTTATCGTGTTGCCCTGATATTTATGTTGGATTTTCTATTCAACAAGCTGCTTCTTTGTGACCAGAAACTTGAGGGGAAAAGCACACTTCTCAGAACTGCAGAATAATTTCTGCAGAATTCTTACAAGTAACAAAAATTCCATGGAATGTTGTTGCGCCCTTGGGGGAAACCAGTTTCTGTCCCATTAAAGGAAAGCGAAGTGGAAGGTACAATCTTTACGGTTCACTTGCATTAATGCCCATGGAATAGTCTCAGTTGCAGGCTTGTGATTGGTCAGTCTGCATTCCTTCCTCTACAAATCCTGGGTGTGGAAAATGAAGTCAGTTAAGAAAAACTTACCTATTAAAGGAATTGCATCTTCAGAAAAAAATGTTTTAAAAATGAAAGTACTAGTTCTCTAAGTTGTTTTTAAGTACAATGTTTTATTATGGATGTTTTGCAGAGAAATTATTCATGTACTGAAACTCCATGAGACTCTGCATTGTAAAGTAATATGTTTTGAAGTAATTCATTATAGTTCTAATCTATATTTTTACACTGTTAACAATGCTGGAAAGTCCAGCAAAGATATATTATCCATCCCCACATGCAGGAAGATTGCATTGCTTCTGGAGAAGGTCGTTTCTTGAACTCCTGAATTGTGGCCTTCAGCACAATTGGTTATTAATCCTTTTCAGAATTAAGTCAACTTTGTTAATGTGGTACTGCAAACACATGAAATTCAATGAACTTGTTTAATGGTCAACTCTGCTAGTAGTACTTATTTATTTATTATCAGTTTTCTTTTTAAATGCTGTTCAAATTCTCAATCTCCCTATGTAATTTGGCCTCAGCGCCACTGAGTTGTTAGATGAGTCTTCTGCATTACTAGCTCAGAAGAATAGTATTACTTTATTTTAAAATAAAAACATATCAAAAACACTTGGCAGACAACACAATTTACGAAAAGAGAAATAGAGTGAATGTTTCAGGGAAACAGCTTTGGCAGCTTTATGATTTTCTATTGTACTATTGTACCTGTGTGTGAACTTTAGTTAAGATAAAGTCTAAGAGTATAAAGTTTCTGTGGATAGAAAAATATAAAGGCATTCTCTGGCATTTGCTGTTTTAAAATTGTAGCCTGGAATTAGCCCTGAAGTGAGGAGAAGACTTGGTGAAGCTGCAGTCCAGGCAGCTAAAGCTGTTAATTATGTTGGTGCTGGTAAGTAAACACCAAAGTTTACAATGCTGACCAGTCTGTTGCCTATGTAGAGCCAACATAGATGTAATCGAAACTCTGCGCCCCAAACCTTGCTGGTATCCCTCTGCATCATTTAGTTAAATTTTCTAACCTGAGATTCTTCTGTTCATACAACTCTATTTAGGAACTGAGCAGAGAGGAATATGAACAGTTTCAGCTCGCATTTAGATAATGCCTTTAACGTTCCATATGGCTTCTCAGGGACATTATCAGTGAAACTGTGACTAAGCCAAATAAAGAGGTATTAGGACCGAAGATCAAGAATAAAACAGAGGGAAGGTTAGGGAAGGGTATTCCTTAACTTGGGAACTAGGCAGCCGAAGGTGTGAACAGCCGAGAACAGCCACCATTGGCAAAGTCAGGGTGAGCAAGAGACTGGAGTTGAAGAATGACAGCTGCTTTCGAGAGATGGAGGAGGCTTTGGCACTAGGGAAGGACAAGAAAATGTAAGGATGCTAAAAGGATATCTGATGGCATCTCATTGTAGGAGGTAGAGATGTTGGAATATTACTGAATGTAAAGGCTATTGGTATGAAAAACAAGGACAAGGGAACCCCTATTTTTGCTTGCGGGGAAGTTGCCTTTTTGAGGATTGGTATTAGATGTCATTAAGTATCTCACAAGTTAATGACCTTAAAGTTACTGGATAAACCAGAGATTTTGTTCTGACTGTGTTGCTTGTGTGATATTCATGCAAAAATGAAAGGCTTGAGAAATGAATGTAGCTCCGGAATTCCCTTCTGTTTAAATGTTTAGTCAGCACGGTTTTTATGGCAGAATATTTAAACAAGACATAAGAAGGGTATCAAATTCAAAGATGAAGATAAATAACTTAGAGGTCCAGTCTAGAAAACCAGTGACCCATATAAATTTAAGTATCTGTAACTAACTCCCAGTTTATACCACTGAGCCACCCAGTGGAATATTTTTCCACGTCTTGGAACCTCTGCAACCTTTTTCTCACTCTCTTGGCTAAAATTCTTGTAAATCTTCACCTTCTGATAAGCAATCTTAAATTGGCATCCAAGTTCTGTCTCCAAATGAAGCCCTCCAATTAACACGACGGCTGTGTTTACTGTTCCTTGAAATCTGTACCCTTAGTGATCTGATGTACAAGTATACTATTGGATGTCATTAAGTGTGTTGAAATTAAGATTAAACAGTTTTGTACTTTCTCCAGTACCTTACAACTTGTGGTATTTTTCTTCCTTCTGGAATTATCACCCTGCTTAGAGGTCTGAGGTTGGCATCATTCAATCAATTGCACCCAGTGTAGTATCTTTTCACTTTTACTTTTGCAAGAATGAAGTGCACCTTATTGTGCACAAAAGCTTGACTTTATAATAATTTTTCAACAATGATTGTTTCAGTATTAGCAGGGAATTTCATCTATATAATGCATATCTGGTAACTGGGGAAAATAATTTAGAATGCACGCTGCTTCCACTAATTAATTCTTCCTGTAACACACTCCATTAATGAATTTTGACTAACTGAACAGGGGTGCACGAGATTTAAGTCAAAAAGCAACAGATGCTAAAAATCTTCAAGTAAAACGAAATGTTGGAAGTATTCAGCAAATTAAAAACAACTGCGGGAAGAGAAGCATGAGTTAATATTTCAAGTTGAAGACTCATTCAACAAATTTCGCAACGTGTGCTTGTGATACTAAACTTGATGTTGAATATTCCAGCAATTTCTGCTTTGATGTTAAAGCTTCATGCATGCACTGCCCCCTTTGACAGACTGGATTATACATGGTATTCTACACAACAGTGAAATCACACCAAAAGATCTCGCTGTCTCACAATCCTTGGATAGTTCCCAACAAAAACACTTTGCTGGGATTTGCTGTACATGTTTAACAGTACTTCACAGGCAGGAAGATTTACTTTATTTAGTTACGCAGTTAAATGGTAAGCACACTGAATGAGTCAGATAAATTTGTGTTCAATTAGCTTTATTTATACATTTCTCTGTGTGAACCTGCATTCAATAATTAGATCAATTGATGACATGGGGTTATATTAGTCAACGTTGTTCTCTTTGATGGATCTTCTCTTTGCCATTTGTATGTTTGATAAGTTTTTGTTGAATACAAGAAGGAAAAGTTAAAATATTGCAAAACAAACACAATCAAATAGTGTTTCTGCTCCTAATTTACAATATCTGTTAATGTATTCCTTAAAAATAACTTTAATATTGTCCTCAGTTTGTCTGCTGCTCTTCAGCCTTATTTCATAAATATTATATGCTTGCTTACACATTTCTGCAAACTGGTGTGATATTAATTGTGGAAAATAATGATTATTGCTATGCTTATGCAAATATGAATAAGTAAACTGAAGATGCTGTGTTACTTTTTAGGTCAAAGTGCATTATTTACAAAATATTGATTAGCATAATGAGCAAGAGCCATGTGCTTCTTTTGCAAGCAGTGGTCAACATCAAATACTAAGTTGTCTAGAAATGCATTTTAATCATTATTTTTGGTTTACAGGGACAGTGGAATTCATCATGGATTCTCAGCATAATTTCTATTTCATGGAGATGAACACAAGACTACAGGTGGAGCATCCGGTCACTGAGATGATAACAGGAACTGACCTTGTTGAATGGCAGCTCCGGGTAGGTGAGAACAGATGGTCACTAGGTCTACGGTCTGTTGGGCTTAAACCTAAAGGTCAAGACTACAGTAGAGCTGAGAGCAATGATAGTTAAATGTTTTGGTCTTAAAGCATGGCTACATCAATGAACTGGACATGCTCTAAATATCCAAAGGTTTCTGGTTTCGTTGTTGTTTTGCAGACAAGGTGCTTTGCCTTTTCAATACAAGGTCACGCACAGCCCTTTATATCATTTAATCAACCATTGATGTGGTGGTATCAAGTATTCAAAGAAGTCATAACACCTTGAAGATTTAGACTTGTAAGAAAGAGACTGAATTTGTTAATTACATGTTTGTAATTCAAGCAATTACATGTTTGTAATATCTAGCAATAACACTTTTCACCAGGAACCATTTTTGCAAACATGTTTGACAATAGTTGATAATGATAACTCTCCACTGCAGATTGCTTTAGAATGTATTTTTTCCACATTAATCTCTCATCACAAAAGAAACCTTTATAAGTATCACCATGGTATCTCAAGTTTTTTATTCTGTATTTGTTTCACTGAGGGAATAGCTTTCACAACCCTCCAATCCTGTCAATTGCAAACAAAACCCCTTTTTATTTGTGGATCAAGTAAAGTAGTTCTGTGTGGATGTAAACTAGCTTTTTACAAGGAATTCTGAAGTAGCATTTTCGGTATATCATACAACAAGCTAAAGAAAAAAAAGTTTACTTATTTTTAACCCCACTTTAAAGGCAACTATTAAATTGATGTAAAGTAGCCTTAAATAACCTTGTGAGCAGTTATGGGCTCCAATCTAAGAAAGATGTACTGGCATTGGAGAGGGTCTACAGGAGGATCACGAGAATGATGCTGGGAATGAAAGGTTTAATATATGAAGACTATCCAATGGCTCTGGGCCTTTACTCACTGGAATTGAAGAAGAATGGGGTGTGGGATCTCATTGAAATCTATCAAATATTGAAAGGCCTACACAGAGTGGACATAGAGAGGATGTTTCCTGTAGTGAGAGATTCTAGGACCAGAGTGGCATAATCTAAGGACGTCCCTTTAGAACAGAGATGAGGAGGGATTTCTTTAGCCAGAGGATAGTGAATCTGTGAAACTCATTGCCAAGGACGTCTGCAGAGGACAAGCCACTGGGTGTTATTTAAAGTGGAAGTTTATAGGTTCTTGATTATTAGGGATGTCAGAGGCTATGCAGCAAAGGCACGAGAACGTGGTAGTAAAATAGACCGTGATGGAACGGTGGGGCAGACGCAATGGACCGAATGACCAATTCTGCTCCTATGTCTTATGGTCTTAAATGTTATTATTTTAACCATGTAATGTGAAATATAAGTCAGAACTGCAAAATAAAGTTTATCTCATTCTCATATTGTGATCTTCCTACTCCGTGCTGACACTCGTACTCTGTGTTGAATTTTAAATGCTGATTTGAATTTCTGCGAATTTCTGCTACAAGTTTAATTCAACTTAACTGTAGGGCCGAAATTGCAAGATAAAATTTTGTATTCAAATTAGCATGTCTTGATATAAAATGTAAAAACGATGGGTATTCAGTTCCACGTTTTGATTTCAATTTTTTAAAACTGCGTCACTTTAAGCCAATTCAGAAGCCATTGAGTGGGAAACATTGTTCTGTACATTTACGGGCACTGGTAACCCAGACCAGATAAAGGAGTCAAGTCCACTTCCCTATAGTGCCTTTATGGAATGAAATTGTTGGATCTTAGAATAGTGATGATGTAGTTTATACAAGCCACCACATTTAAATTGACTTGACATCATTATCTAGATTGCAGGATGATACAATGAGTACTATACTACTGGATCTTGAAAAATGTGAGAGAAATTGATGAAAGGAATTCAGTATGACACATGATCTTTAATATGTGCTTCAATCTGCAGAGGCATTGCATGATGCCAGAGCCTTTAGCTTACTTGTAACGGATAGTTGTATGTAGTGAATAATCTGCGGCCCCAGCACACAACAGCAAAC